>NC_133412.1:105221250-105535833 GCF_049350105.2 Macaca mulatta
TAAATGTGAAGGTTTATTTCTGGACTCACTTATATTCTATTGATCTATATATCTGTCTATACATGCTGTTATCTGTCCGTTTTCATTATTGTTTTGTAGTAAGTTTTAAAATCAGGAAATGTGACTGTTTCAAACTTTGTTCTTCTGGGTATAGAGTTTTAGGCTGATGTTGTCTTTTTTTCCTTTTCATTCCTCTCTTTAAAGACTACTTATTATGGTATCTCATACCTAATGAGATTTCTGCTGTCATTCTTATCTGTGTTCTTCTGACTGTGATGTATTCTCTTTTCTCCCTCAACTCCCAACTACTTCAAGATTATTCTCTCTAGTTTTCAGCAATTTTATTAAAAATAATAAAATTATCACATAATTTTAATCTTAGTATGTTATTTTTAAAAAAAACTACATCTGCTTGAGGTTTCTGGAGCATCTTAGCTCTCTTAGTTTATAATTTTCGAATTTGGAAAATTTGGGGCCATTATTTCCTAAAGTATTTTTTTCTCTTCTTCCATTTCCCACTCCTTATTCGTGCATTAGACCTCTAGGAATTCTTTAAAACTTTTTTTTTCTGTATGGCCAAATGTAGAAATGCCATTTAAGTCTTTCTTTTTATGTATTCATTTCTATACCTATTATATTGATGTTTTCCCGTGTATATATGTCTTTGGGCATATACGATTTATAATAGCTATTTTAAGATTTTTGGTTTACAAA
The DNA here is from genome assembly GCF_049350105.2 of Macaca mulatta. Taxonomy (NCBI): domain Eukaryota; kingdom Metazoa; phylum Chordata; class Mammalia; order Primates; family Cercopithecidae; genus Macaca; species Macaca mulatta. Next base: position 105,221,965 of record NC_133412.1, read on the forward strand.
TTATGTCGTATATCATTTCTGGGTCTCTTTCTGTTGTTTTTGTTGTTTGGTGGGTTATATTTTTCTCCTTCTTGTTTTGATAGTTTTGATGTCAGAATTCTGAATTTTATATTATTTAGTCTTCTGAATTTTTAATTGGATGATGTTACTAGTGTTTCTTTAAAGAATGTTAGATTTGCTCGGTGCTTCTGCTTGGCTGGTGGAGAAAAAGAAAAAATGTTTGATTTGTTTTTTCATATGTTAATTATCTTGTGAATCAGTTTGGTCCTTTCTAAGATGGATTGTAAGTTTGTATGGCAGATCTAAAGCAGCCTTTATTCTGATACTTGTTTATACCTACAATAAAACAAGATTTGACCCTATGCCCCATATATGAAAAAGGTTTTCTGAGAATAAAACTTGAACTATTCTCAGCTCTTGGCCTCAGGAAGTTTTATCTCATACATGTGCAGTATTCAACCAGAGAACCCAGAGACTCTTCTGCATATCCGATACTCTTTCTCTCTGTATTTCTTCATCTTTTTGGTATTCTACCCCACAAATTCTAGACTTCTCAGTCTTTCCGAACTCCCATATCTCCTCCGCTTTGGTAGACCATTGTGATTCCACCTCCCATCACTAACTACCATCTCAAAACTCTCCAGACATTATGTTGGGGCATTCAGACAGCTTGCCTCATTTGCTGCTTTTTCCCTCATGGATCGTGGTTCTGAACTGTGATTAGTGTTCATGTTCAGTGATCAATGTTAAGTGTCTGAAAACTGGTGTTTCATACAATTTTTCGAGTCTTTAGTTTTTCACTGTGGAAGGGCAATTTCCATAGCAATCAGGGCATCATGGTGGAAGCATATGTCCTTATTTTTATAATAGTACTATCTTAATAAGTTGTGCTAGGTTCCAGTTGGGAAATGACCCTTGAAATACTGGTAATAAGTTTACAGTAGACAAAAAGGGATAGTGCGGAAGAGAGCAACTGAAGAGAAAGGGAATAATAGGTCTTACTGAAGAGTTAATAAGGATGATAAACCTGATAGATATTGGGTTGAAAGAGGGCTCAGAAGTACCTCTCAGATTGCTCTATTAGGGTAACTGTAGATGGCATTCCATTAATGAAAATAGAAGTTATAATAAGAAATGGCAGTTTCATAATGGATTCATGTTTGGACATGTTAAATCTTCCAAGGTGCCTGTGGGACATATAAAAGCCTGAGACTCAGTTGTATATATGACTATGGATCTCTAGAAAGTGGTTTTGTCTTTAGATATGATTTTAGTAATTGTCAATGTCTAGATATTAATGAAAGCTATATGTTGACATAATTCAGGTTAGACATCTAGGGTGGGAAGAAATGTTCGCAGTGCAAACAGGCTATACAAGAGTGGAGCCCTAAAACACTAGGGAGAAGAAAAATTATAGTAAGAAAGAAGCATGATTATCAACATTTGAGTGAGAATGATTTTTTTACATTGCTTTTTCTGAGGTGCAGTTCATAAATAACATAAAACTAACCATTTTGAAGTGTACAGTTCAGTGGCAGGTAGTATATTCACAATGTTGGATAACCACCACCTCATCTAGTTCCAGAACATTTTCATTTACCCCGAAGAAAACCCTGTACACGTTAAGCAGTTACTTCTTATTTTCCCCCTACTCCAGTCCCTGGCAGTAACCAGTCTGCTTTATGTCTCTCTGAATTTACTGATTCTGGATATTTCATATCAGTAGAATCACACAATGTATGACCTTTTGTTCTGCTTCTTAGCATTATTGTTTTGAGGTTCATCTGTGTTGTAACATGTATCATTATGTGTATATACATACATGCACACACACACACATTTTGCTTATTCAGTCGTTGTTTGGTGGACGTTTGGTTTATTTCCACCTTTTGGCTATTGTGAACAGTCTGCTGTGAACATTCGTGTATACAACGATTCGTTCAAGTACCTGTTTTCAATTATTTGGGGTACCTAGGGGTAGAATACTGGATCATATGATAATTCTGTGTTTAACTTTTTGAGGGACTGTCAGATTGTTTCTACAGTGGATATACCATTTTACTTCCCACCAGCAATGTGCAAGGGTTCAAATTTCTCCATGTTTTTGCCAACACTTGTATGTGTTCTGTGTATGTTTTAATTCTAGCTGTCTTATCCATTTTGAAAAGGATTCCATTTAATCACCAAGTAGGTTTCTTTGGCAGTATTGTGATTTTTGCAATATTAAGTCTTTGAATCCATGAATGCTTGATGTCTTTTTTATTTAAGTCTTTAATTTCTTTCAGTACTGTTTTGTAGTTTTCGGTGTTCAAGTCTTGCCCTGGTTGACTTTATTCCTATGTATTTTATTGGAATGTTATTGTAAATGGAGTTTACTTAGTTTAATTTTCAGGATGTTTATGGTGGTGTGTAGAACTGATTTTTGTGTGTTGATCTTGTATCCTGAAATTTTGCCGAATCATTAGCTCTATTTTTTGTGTGTATTTGGGGATTTTATATATGTTTGTCTTCTGTGAATAGGGATACCTTTACTTTCCAATCTCAATGCTTTCTGTTTCTCTGTCTTGCCTAATTGCTGTGGCTTGAACTCCCAGTGCAATGTCGAATAGCAGTTGTGAAAGGAGCACACCCTTGTCTTGTTCCTTATCTCAGGGGAAGCTTTTATTCTTTCATCATGGAGTATGATATCAGCTGTGGGTTTTAATGTTCTTTGTCATGTTGAGGAAGTTCCTTTCTGTCTTATTTTCTTGTGGCTGCCATAGTGAAGTCCTGCAAGGTGGATAGCTTTAAAGAACAGGTATTTATTGTCTCATAGTTCTGAAAGCTGGAAGTCTGAAAGCGAGCCATGCTCCCTCTGAGACTCTAGGTAAATCTTCCTTGCTTCTTTCTTGCTTCCGGTGGTGGCTGTCAATCCTTAGTGTTCCATGGTTTGCAGCTGTATTACTACAATCTCTGCCTTTGGCATTCTCCATGTGCGTGCACGTGCAGGGGTGTGTGTGTGTGTGTGTGTTTTCTCTTCTTTTCATAAGGACATCATTCGTATTGGGTTAAGGACCCCACCCTACTCCAGTATGACCACATCTTACCTTAACTAACTACATCTGCAATGATCCTATTCCAAGTAAGATCACTTTCTAAGGTATTAGGGTTAAGACTTCAACATATCTTTTTAGGAGGCAAAATTCAACTCATAATACCTTTCATTCCTAGTTTGTTGAGTGATGACAGTGATTATTATTATGAAAGGGCATTGGATTTTATTGAATTACTTTTCTGTGTCAGTTGAGATAATCATATTATTTTTCTTTTCTTTCATTTATTGATGTATTACATGGATTGCTTTTTCTTATATTAAACCCCCTTGCATTCCTGGAATAAATGCTTTTGGGGTTATGGTATATAATCCCTTTAACATGCTGTTAGATTCTATTTGCTAGTATTTTGTTGAAGACTTTTGTATCTATATTCATAAAAGATACTGGTCTGTTTTGTTTTCTTGTGGTGTTTTTGTCTAAATTTAATGTCAGGATGCTACTGACCTCATAGGAGTTAGGAAGTATTTCTACTTTTAGAATGGTATATTTAATGACTGTGTTCCCTGGTTTTAAAAGTGTGCTGTCTTCAGAATCTATTGAGGCATTCTTGTGTTAGATACTTATGCTTTCTAAATTTTTTTCTGCATTTTTAGTTTTTCAGCCTCCTGCTTTATTGTCAGTATACCTCCTGCTACTGTGTATCTCATTTTTGCTTTTCCAGTTTGCAACTTCTAATCTGCTGTGAGTCAGGAAAACATATGGCAGAGTTAAATTGTGCTTTTGGTTAGGTTAAATAGAATCTGTGGAAAAACCTAAGGTGTTTCTCTTACAAGTGAAATAATATATTTTAGTGGAAAGGCTTTGTGACATCTTATTGGCTATTTGTAGTCCTTTCTGTTCCCATTTTTTTCCAGTTATGATAGAGTAGGTGATCAGGTGACCAAATTCCAGATAGGTGAGGTATTACTGTATTTGCCAGAATTTTTATTTGCATGTGGTTGCAGTTAATCTGGAACACCCCACTGTTACAGATGAATTATAAAGAAACAGAGACTGTCTTTAAAGCATAGCGGTTATATTTTTGGTAAAAGTGGATTAGAAGGATAAACATTAATAGCATTCTTTGTATATTGGTCTAAAACTTGTGTGTAGTTTCACCACACCAATATGGGATGAAAATGGATGAATGAATCTTTGTGTTATTGCTAATGTAAATACAACTTCCTTAAGCAAAACCTCTTTGTTTAAACTTCAACTTTCCCACTTCATGCTTTCAAGAACTACCCGCTGCCTTTTTTTTTTTTTTGTATCACTACAACACTTTTTCACTAAATATCAATCCCTTGTTTCTCCTGCCCTATCTTGTCTGGATATTTTTCAATCAATTTTTATGTTTACTCCCTTGCATACTTCCTTAAAACTTCCACCATTTTATTCACTTGGCAAAACCTCAACTTTGGTTAAACCCTCTGGTTACTCTGTGTTTGAAACAGAACAGGGGATCATGGCTATAGAAAAACAAACCATGCAGTTCACTTGGACTGTATGACCACACTTCCAGGCACAGTGGCTCACACCTGTAATACCAGTACTTTTGGGAAGCCAAGGCGAAAGGATTGCCTTATCCCAGGAATTCGAGGTTGCAGTGAGCCATGATCACAGTACTGCATTCCAGCCTGGGTAACAAAGTGAGACGGAGACTCTACCTCTGAAATAAATATATATATATATCTCCCCACATATCTTAAGCAGCTTAATCATCTTATATTTCCAATTTACCTAGTAAATTTGTTTGTTGAATCCCTTGCATTCATAAGGGTTTTTTTTGTTTTTGTTTTTGTTTTTGTTTTTGTTTTGAGACGGAGTCTTGCTCTGTACCCTAGGCTGGAGTGTAGTGGCGTGATCTTGGCCCACTGCAGCCTCTACCTCAGGTAGAGTGATTCTTCCTGAGGTTCAAGTGATTCTTGTGCCTCAGCCTCCTGAATAGCTGGGATTACAGGTGCCCGCTATCACACCTGGCTAATTTTTGGATTTTTTTTTTAGTAGAGAAGGGGTTTCATCATGTTGCCAGGCTGATCTCGAACTCCTGACCTCAAGTCATCCTTCCACCTTGGCCTCCCAAAGTACTGGGATTACAGGTGTCAGCTACCACGCCCAGCCCAGGATTTATTTATTTTTTTTGAGATGGAGTCTTGCTTTGTCACGCAGTCTGGAGTGCAGTAGTGTAATCTCAGCTCACTGCAACATCTGCCTCCTGGGTTCAGGCGATTCTCCTGCCTCAGCCTCCTGAGTAAGCTGAGACTACAGGCACGCACACCATACCCTGCTAATTTTTGTATTTTTAGTAGAGATGGGATTTCACCATATTGGCCAGGCTGGTCTCGAACTCCTGGCCTTGTGATCCGCCTGGCTCAGCCTCCCAAAGTGCTGGGATTACAGGCATGAGCCTCCACGCCCAACCTGTTTTGCTTTATTTTCTCACATTTTTCAAAATTTTGGGATCCTTAGAAATGTTACAATAATAATATTATTGAGCATTTGTTTACCCTTACCTAGCTTCACCAAGTAAACTTTTTACCACAGTTCTTCTCCAACTTTTTGGGAGTTTGGTGGGAGGTGCCGAACAATGTGAAATTCAGTTAAAAATGGCATGACACTTCACCTCAAAGTCATTTAGCATAGATTTCCCTACTAATAAGGGCATTCTTTTCACATAACTGCAAAATAAATACCATGTTTAGGAAATTTAATATTGATACAATTCTATTGTCTAATATAATATCTGTATTCAAATTATCCCAATTGTCTCAACAGTGTCCTCTTAGAGCTTTTTTGTTGTATCAATCCAAGATCCAAGCAATGATTATGTATTACTTTTCTTGTCATACTTCTTTGGTCTTCTTTAATTTAGAATAGTTTTCTAATCTTGTGTGTTTGTTTTCATGTCACTTATATTTTTTGAAAATTCAAAGCCTTTTTTTTTTTTTGCAGAATATTCTTAAATTTATTTGACTAGAAAGTAGTGACACTTTTCAGTTCAGTAAACTGAACTCGTAATAATATATATATATCCCCTCCCCACATGGAATTTTAAGAAACTTGTTTTTGATAAATTGAGAAAAGAAAATACTGCCTTTCATCTTATTCCTGTAATGGCATTGTGCCTGAAATGTCAAGTATCACCACAAAAAACTCTTGCTCTATTGATGTTACTTCATCCCTATCAGCTTTTTAGCATGTGAAAAATCTCACTTCACTTAGCTTAAGTGAAGCCCCATTAGTAATGCATCATTAAAAACAGCATGAACACATTTACTTCAGCTGTTGTTGTAAAACTCAAAATAGCTGGCCTATTGAACTATACAATATCAGGGACAATATATTTTATGTATTTGTATATTTTATGTAACAATATATTATATCACACATATGTACTGTAAATACAGCACATAGTGGGCACTTAAACATTAAATCTTGTTTGAAATCAAAATACCACAATGTCTCATCATAGTATGTCTTCATGTGTTTATCTTTTGCTTCTCCTGAGTACATCTTTAGTTTGAGTAATTTATAGCCATTCCATTTACTGTCGATGTAATTTATGCGTATCTGATTTACTTTGCTATTGGGTCTGAGCCATCACATTTACAAGAATGACTCCCAGATCTTTATCTCTCACATTCCAGAGTGTTCTTATATTTCATTCTTATATTTAATTCTCCCAATTGTCCAGGCCTCAGGTATCTCACTAATCTGTCTTTTTCACCCATTGTGCCCACATACCATTAATTGCCCATCCTTGTCCATTCCTAGCAATATTTGTCTTAACATCTGTTTTACAGGGAAGACTCAGTATATTATAGCATTTATTTTGTTCCTTCCAATCCAGTTGTCTCATCACTCCCAAATATTTTTCCTGCTAAAAAGTATTGAGTGCCTAGAAAGAAAAAAGACCAAACTTTCATTGCTTAGGAATTGAGGCTTTTTTGGTTTAAATTATTTTAGTTGCTAGTCAGCAAAACACTAATGCAAAAATTACATTTAACTGGAATGAAGGTAGAGAAGCTGAAAGCAACTCATCTATTGGGCCAGAATCAGGCAGTGTTCTCTTTTCACTTCTCTGTCTTTTCTTTGTCTAGACTCACCTGGTCTGTTCGCAGATCCTAGATTTTTAGGTCTAAGTTGTTTCTTTGTTTGAGGCAGAGTCTCTTTCTGTTGCCCAGGCTGGAGCACAGTGGCGTGATCTCACCTCACTGCAACCTCTGCCTCCCAGGTTCAAGCAATTCTCCTGCCTCAGCTTCCCGAGTAGCTGGGATTACAGGCACATGCCACCACACGCAGCTAATTTTTGAAGTAGAGACAGGATTTCACCATGTTGGCCAGGCTGGTCTCAAACTCCTGACCTCAGATGATCCACCCACCTTGGCCTCCCAAAGTGCTGGGATTACATGTGCAAGCCACCACTCCCGGCCAATTTTTAGGTCTAAGTTTTAACCACATGCTAAGCCTAACCAGGTATCTTTGAATTCTAATTCCAAATTTCCAGAAGAGAGAATCTGATGAGTACAGTATAGTGAACATAGTGCCTAGTTAATTTTTAATTTTACATTACCAAATAATTATTTAATTTTTGATAACTGATGAATGTAGGATATGTTTTACTGTGTTAAAATGCATATTGCATTGTGCAGTTTTCTTGAAATATGATTTTTACCATTTACTCATGGATCTCCTGTAGTCTTTATACTTATATCAAACATAAGAATGTACTTTTAATTCAGTGGGAGCTAGGTTCAATAAGCTTATCTACTATTAGTTCTTGTTTTGTTTTTTTCTTCCCAGCATGGGCTTTTAGAATTATTTTGAGGTAAAATTTATATAACATAAGGTTAATCATTTTAAAGTATATAATTCAGAGGCATTTAGTATACTCACAATGTTGTGCAGCTGTCACCTCTGGTTGCAAAATATTTTAATTGCTCCAAAAGGAGATCCTGTACCCATTAAACAGTCATTCCTCAATTCATTCCTCTCACAGCCCTTGCAACCAATCTGTTTTCTCTATAAGTTGCTCATTCTGGGAATTTCATGTTCTGAAATCACAAAATGTGACCTTTTGTGTATGGCTCTTTCATTTAGCATATTATTTAGACTTATCCTCATTATAGCATGTATCAGTACATTATTTCTTTTTATGATTTATGAATTCCATTATATAGCTGTACCACATTTATCCGTTTATTCATTGACAAATATTTGGATTGTTTTCATTCTTTTGACTATTGTGAATAGTGCTGCTGTGAACGTTTGTGTATATTTGTTTTAGTACCTGTTTTGAGTTCTTGAGAGTATATGCCTAGGAGTGGAATTGCTGGATCATACAGTAATTCTATGTTTAACTTAGTAGAGAATCACCACCACATTGTTTTCTACAGTAGCTGCACTATTTTACATTCTTGACAGCAATGTACAAGTGTTTCAGTTTCTCCACATCCTCACCAACACTTGCTGTTTTCCATTTTTAAATTATGGCCATCCTTAGTAAATATGAAGTAATACCTCATTGTGATTTTGATTTCCATTTCCTGTTGACTAATGATGTGGAGCATCTTTTCATGTGCTTCTTGGCCATTTGTACCTTCTTTGAAGAACTCTTTTTTTAAGTCTTTTGCCTTTTTTAAATTGGGTTATCTTTTGTTAAGTTGTTTGTATTTCCTAGTACTGGACGTTTATCAGGTAAGTGATTTGCAAATATTTTCTCCCATTCTGTAGGTGTGTATAAAAGTTTTAAATGTTAATGAAATCCAATTTATTTTTAAATAAATTGGATGTATATTGTTGCTCATGCTGATGGCATCATAAATAAGAATTTATTGGCAAAATAAAGGTCATGAAGATTTATCACTTTTTCCTTTATCCCTAGGTTTTACAGGGTTTGCTGTTACATTTAGGTCTTTAATATATTTTTGTATATAGTATGACGTAGAGATCTAAATTCATTCTTAGGCATGTGGATATTCACCTGTCTCTGCACTATTTATTGCAGAGTATCCTTTTCTAATTAAATGGTCTTGACATCCTTGTTGAAAATCAGTTGGCCATAGATATATGGGCTTATTTCTGGACTCTAAATTCTATTCCATTGATCTGTATATTGTACTTTTGCTTAGTACTACACTGTTTTGGTTACTGTAATTTTGTAGTAAGTTTTGAAATCAGAAAGCATAGAGTTCTTTGGTTCTTTCTCCTTTTTCAAGATTCCTTTAGCTACAGAGTTTCCTGCAATTGAATGTGAATTTGAGAATTTTCCTTTCCATTTCTGCAAAAATGGCCAATTGGATTTTGATAAAAATTACATTGAATCTATAGATCAATTTGGGTAGAAGTTGCCATTTTAAAAATATTTCGCCTTCCGAGCTGGGCGTGGTGACTCACGCCTGTAATCCCAGCACTTTGGGAGGTCGAGGTGGGTGGATCACCTGAAGTCAGGAGTTCAAGACCAGCCTGGCCAACATGGTGAAACCCTGTCTCTACTAAAAATACAAAAACTAGCCAGAAGTGGTGGCAGGCGCCTGTAATCCCAGCTACTCGGGAGGCTGAGATAGGAGAATCCCTTGAACCCAGGAGGTGGAGGTGAGCCAAGATCATGCCATTGCACTCCAGCTTAGGGACAAGAGCGAGACTTTATCTCAAAAAAAACAAACAAAAATTTCGCCTTCCAATCCACAAACACAGGATATCTTTTATTTAGATCTTTAGTTTCTGTCAACACTATTTTGTCATTTTCATTGTACAAGTGTTGTACCTTCTTGGTCAAATTTATTCCTAGGTATTTTATTCTTTTGGATGCTGTTGTGAATGGAATTGTTTTCTTGATTTCATCTTCGGATTGCTCATTGCTAGAGTATAAAAATACAGCTAACTTTTATGTGTTGATCTTGTAACCTGCAACTTTGCTGAATTTTGTATTAACTCTACTAGTTTTTGTTTGTTTGTGTTTTTTTTTTGTTTCGTTTTTTGAGGCAGAGTCTCATTCTGTTGCCCAGGCTGGAGTGCAGTAGTACAGTATCTGCTGACTGCAACCTCCACCTCCAGGGTTCAAGCAATTCTCCTGCCTCAGCTTCCTGAGTAGCTGGGATTACAGGTGGATGCCACTGCGCCTGGCTACTTTTTGTATTTCTAGTAGAGATGGGGTTTCACCATGTTGGCTAGACTGGTCTCGGACTCCTAAGCTCAAGTGATCTGCCCGCCTCAGCCTCCAAAGTGCTGGGATTACAGGCGTGAGCCCTGTGGCTAGCCAACTCTACTGGTATTTTTTGCTGATTCTTTAGGATTTTCTGCATGTAAGTCATGTAATCTGTAAATAGGGATAATTTTACTTCATTTTTTTCCAACTTGGATATTATTTATTTTTCCTTGCCTACAACTCCAGTGTAATGTTAAATGGAAGTGGCAAAAACAGACATACTCGTTTCCCCATCTTAGGGGAAAACTGATTCTTTTACCATATTTCATCACAGCTAATAAGTATATTAGCTGTGGATTTTTCATAAATGTCCTTGATCATGTTGAAGAAGATACTTTCTGTTCCTAGTTTAAGTGACTTTATCATGAAAGGGTGATGAATTTTGTCAAATGCTTTTTCTACATCAGTTGAGATGATCATATGGTTCCCCCCACCCCCTGCCAATTTATTCTATTAATGTGGCCCATCAGACTAATTGTTTTCCATATTTCAAACTACCCTTGCTTTCTTTGGATAAATCCTACTTGGTCATGATGTATAATCTTCTTAATACTCTGCTTGATTTGGTTTGGTAGTATTTTGTTGAAGATTTAAAAAATCTGTATATGTAGGGGATATTGGCCTGTAGTTTTCACTTTGTGTTTTTAATCTGGCTATGGGGCATTAGGGTAATCACAGCTTCATAGGAAGTGTTTCTCTTCTGTTTTTTAGAAGAGTTTGAGATCAATTATTGTTAATACTTTTTTAAGGGTTTGGCATAATTCTTCAGTGAAAACATCTTGTATTGGGCTTTTTTGTTTTTGTGAGCTTTTGATTACTAGATCAATCTCATTATTTGTTATAGATCTGTTGAGATTTTCCATTTCTTGAATCAGTTTTGGTAGTTGCTATATTTCTAAAAAGTTGTTTATTTCATTTAACTTACCTAATTTGATGGCATACAATTGTTCATAGTATTCTCTTGTAACCCTTTTTATCTTTATATTTCAGTAGTAATATGTCTCCTTTCATTCTGATTTTAGTAATTGGAGTCTCCTTTTTTTTTTCCCTTGGTAAATCTAGCTAAAGGTTTGTCAATTTAATCAGTCTTTTCAGAGAACCAACTTTTGGTTTTGTTTGATTCTCCCTATTGTTTTTCTACTTTCTATTTTATCTGCATATTAATTTTTATTATTTCTTTCATTCTGGTAGCTTTAGGTTTAGCTTTGTCTTCTTTTTCTAGTTCCTTAAAGTTGAAATCTTTTTTAATGAAGGCTTTTACAGATGCAGGTTCCCTCTGAAAATCTTTTGGCTGCATCCCATAGGTTTTTGTATATTGTTCTTTTTGTTCATGTCAAAGTATTTTCTAATTGTAATTTCTTCTTTGTTCCATTAGCTGTTAAAGAATGTGTTGTTTGGCTGGGCACGGTGGCTCACACCTGTAATTCCAGCACTTTGGGAGGCCAAGGCGGGCAGATCACGAAGTCAGGAGATCAAGACCATCCTGGCTAAGACAGTGAAACCCCGTCTCTACTAAAAATACAAAAAAAAAAAAAATTAGCCGGGCGTGGTGGCGGGCACCTGTAGTCCTAGCTACTGGTGAGGCTGAGGCAGGAGAATGGCGTGAACCCAGGAGGTGGAGCTTGCAGTGAGCCGAGATCACACCACTGCACTCCAGCCTGGGCGACAGTGCGAGACTCCTTCTCAAAAAAAAAAAAGTTGTTTAATTTTCACATATTTATTAATTTTCCTTTTGTTACTTATTTCTGTTTTCATTCCCTTGTGATCAGAGAACATATTCTGTATTATTTCAGGCCTTTAAAATGTATTTAAACTTATTTTATGTCCTAACATACAGTGTTTTTTTCTCCAGAATGTTACATGTGCATTTAAAGAGAATGTATATTGTGCTGTTGTTAGATGGAGTGTTCTGTATGTCTGTTTGGTCTAGTCGGTTTACAGTGTTCAAAGTCTCTGTTTTCCTTGGTAATCTTCTGTCTAGTTCTGTTCATTATTGCAGTGGACTATTATCGTCTCCAACTTTTATAGTTGAAATGTTTATTCCTCCCTTCAATTCTGTCAGTTTTTGCCTCATATATTTTGGACTCTTGTTAGGTGCATATATGTTTATAATTATATCTTACTGATGGATTCTCCCTGTTATTGATGTATAATGTCCTTCTATGCTCTTGTAACAGTTTTTGTCTTAAAGTGTATTTTTTCTGATACTAGGATAGCTACTCCGACTGTCTTATTAATTACTATTTATATGGAATATACTTTTCTATCCTTTTACGTTCAACATTATTGTGTCTTTGGTACTGTAGCGATTGTCTTGTAGACTGTGTATAGTTGGATGCTGTTTTTCTCTTTTATCCATTCTACCAGTCTCTGTCTTAATAGATTTCAAATTATTTTCTTAGTCATTACCCTGCAGTTTACAGTTAACATATTTATAATAATCATGTTTTAATTGAAAGCACCTTTTTTTCAAAAGTGTACAAAAACTGCTCATTTAGAGCTTCATTTCCCATCCTTGTTATTGTCAGAAATTACATCTTTATATATTTTATGCCCGTTAACATAGACTTGTAATTATTGTTTTATGTACTTCTAAAATCATACGAGGACAAAAAGGAGTTATGAGTAAAAAATGAAGTACTGCTGGCTTATTTGCTTGGCTGTCTTGCTGCCATAACCTTGGTTATTTATTCTTTTGTATGACTTCAAGTTGCTGTCTAGTGCCCTTTCATTTCAGCTTAGAGAACTTCCTTACTCTCTTTGCCATATCTTGTAGGACATGTATACTAGTGATAAACTCTCTCAACTTTCATTTATCTAAGAGTATCTTAATTTCTCCTTCATTTTTGAAGCGTAGTTTTACCAGACACAGAATTTTTGGTTTGCAGGGTTTTTTTTTTTCTTTAAGCACTTTAAATAATATCAGTCTACTGCCTTCCAACCTCCATGGTTTCTAAAGATCAAGTAGGCTGTTAATCTTATTGAATATACCTTATATGTGACAGTTGCTTCTTTCTTGTTTTTTCATTCATTCCTCTTTTCTCCTCAGACTGGATAATCTCAACCGGTCTTTAAAAATTCACTGATTACTCCTTCTGACTGCTCATGTCTGCTGTTAACCTCTCTGGTGAAGTTTTCTTTTGGTTTATTGCACTTTTCAATTACAAAATTTCTTTTTAGGGTCTTTTTATAATTTCTGTGTACGTATTGATATTCAGTTCATTGAGTCATCATTCTCCTGGTTTCCTTTAGTTCTTTGTTCATGGTTTCCTTTAGCTCTTTGTGATTTTTTAAAAAAATCTTTTGATTTAAATTCTTTGTCTAGTAAATGCAATGACTGGGCTTCATTGTGGGCAGTTTCTCTAAATTTCTTTTTTTCCTGTAATAAACTCTACTTTCTTGTTTCTTTGTATGCCTCTTTTTTGTTGAAAATAAAGACATTTAAAAGATTATAATATGGCAATCCTGGAAATGAAATTCTTTCCCCTCACCAGGGTTTGCTTTTGCTGTGTGTTGGTTATGTTGTTTGCTTGTTTAGAGACTTCTGTAAACTATTTTTGTGAAGTCTATATTCTTTGTCTTTTGCTGCCACTGAAGTCTGTTCTATTCACTTGGTGGTGATTTGTTAGTTTCTTTAAATATCTGGAGCCAAAGGAAAAACAACACTTTCCAAGTCTTGTGGGTGAAACAAAGGCAAGCCCTTATACTTTTCCTTCAGAGAGCCAAAAGACAGGTTGAAATCCGTGACCACAGTTCTTTCAGAATAAGGTTCATACTGCTCTCTGGCACTCGTGTAACCTGCACCCACAGTGCAGGCTACTGTCCTCATGATTGTCACTAATCTCGGGTATAGGGAATGGTAGGTAATTTAAAGCTTTCTTCACCAAGACTACTTCTGGTTGTAATTTTTTAATAGATTACGGAGTTCTGCAAATGTTGATTCTTACCCTTCTGGCAGCTCATTAGTCGCTGGAATTCTCTTCTCCACCACTTTTGGTGACATCACTCCCCATGGACATATTTATCAAATTTATGGATTATTTACACACCTTGCATCTCTGTTACCCTTTGTAATCTATTTTAATAATGACTTAAATAATTATGTCATCCTGAAGGTGTAGGGGAACAGGCAGTGAAACCCTAGTTTTGTATCTGTTAGCAACTCAAATAAAACTTAGGCCATTCTAAAACTTCAGATATCAGTAATACTCTGGGTTACTTAAGGGGTAGTGACCTTTTCTAATGAAAGGGAAAAAAGGTACTTAATTAAAAGGCAATATTATTTTATTATTTTTTTTTATTATTATTATTATTTTTTGAGACGGAGACTTGCTCTGTCGCCCGGGCTGGAGTGCAGTGGCATGATCTCGGCACACTGCAACCCCTGCCTCCTGGGTTCAAGCAATTCTCCTGCCTCAGCCTCCCAAGTAGCTGGGACTACAGGCGCCCGCCAGCACGCCCAGCTAATTTTTTTTGTATTTTTAGTAGAGACGGTGTTTCACCGTGTTATCCAGGATGGTCTCAATCTCCTGACCTCGTGATCCCCCCGCCTTGGCCTCCCAAAGTGCTGGGATTACAGGCATGAGCTACCGTGGCTGGCCAAAAAGCAACATTATTTTAAATTACTAAAATTTTATATTTAGTTTGGGAATGTTGGGATTGGTTTCTAATCCCTTTATTGCTTGGAGGTCCAGGATAGATACTTTGGGTGATTTAAGGCCACATAAAACTTGGATAATTCACAGCTGGATAATTTAGTCTGTGTTTTTGTTCTTTGAAATCACTGTTAATAGTGAGTAAAGGGCAAGATTTTAGTGTGGGTAGTTAAGGGCCTTATAATCTCCATTTAACAAATAATAATAAATGTTTATCACTGTGGAAGGGGTTTCCCAACCTCAGCATTATTGACATTTGAGGCTATTTAATTCTTTGTTGTTAGAGGCTATCCTGTGCATTCTAGTGTGTTTAACAGCATTCCTGGCCTCTGCCTGTTAGATAGCCCTCCTCCAATTTTGACAACCAAAAATATCTCTAGGCATTACCAAGTGTTCCCTGAGATGCATGCTGCCCCCAGCTGAGAACCACTGTATTATGTGAAGAACCCTGGGGATGGAAAGGTACTGCTATGACTTTTACTGAGTGGTGATAGAGCTATAGATAAAGTGCTACAGGAGTTCAAAGGGAAAAAAATTGCATCTAATTGGAGATAGCAGGGAATGTGTCAATGAGGAAGAAATGTTTCAACTGGGACATATAGATAGACGTGGAGTAATAAGAATTCTGTAAAAGAATACTTTCACAAAGTCAGGATAAATGGTATCTAAAGAACAATGAGGTTTAGTTATTTTGAGGTAAGATTACAGGTGTGAGCTACCATGCCTGGCTTAAAATTGGGTAATTTTTGTTGATTTATCTTCAAGTTCAGTTATTATTGTTGTTGTTATTTTGGTCATCTTTATCTTGCTGCTGAGCCCGTTTGGTGAGTTGTTTCTGTCACTGTATTTCTTCGTTCTGAAATTTCTATTCATTTATTTATTTATATATTTTTTATTTATTTATTTTTGAGGAGTCTCGCTCTGTCACCTAGACTGGAGTGCAGTGGTATGATCTCGGCTCACTGCAACCTCTGCCTCCTGGGTTCAAGTGATTCTCCTGCCTTAGCCTCCTAAGTGGCTGAGATTACAGGTGCCCACCACCACGCCTAGCTAATTTTTGTATTTTTAGTAGAGGTGGGGTTTCAACATGTTGGCCAGGCTTGTCTCAAACTCCTGACCTCAAGTGATCCACCCACTTCAGCTTCCCAAAGTGCTGGGATTACAGGCGGGAGCCACCACTCCCGGCCTAAAATTTCCATTTAGTTATTCCTTATATATTCTATTTCTTTGCTGAAACTTCCTATTTTTTCATGTTTCAAGTGTGTTTGTAATTGCACATTGAAGTATTTTATAATAACTGCTTTAAAGTCCTGTTCAATAATTCCATAATTGCCACCATTGAGTTAGTGTCTGTTAAATGTCATTTATCATTCAAGTTGACATTTTTCTTGGTTTTTGATGTGAGGGATTTTTGTTTTATTATTGTATCATAGACACTTTGGATATCACGTTCAGAGACTTTGGAATATTACTAAAATCTATTTTAGCAGGCCGCCTCTGACGTTGCACCAGCAGGGGAGGAGGGCTGCAAGGTGGGAGTGGAAGTTAAGACTCCCTGTTGGCTTCCACTGGCCTTCACTGATAATAGCATGGTGGGGTAGGTAGGACATCTCTTACCTAGGATTGGTGGTGGAAGTTTAGGCTCTCTACTCAGCCTCTGCTGACACTCCAGAAAGGGTAAAGAACTCCTTGTTACTGATTGGCAGAGGTAGAAGTGTAGGCTTTCAAGCTGGCCTCCACTGACAAGAGTGAGGAGGGATTCCATGCTCTGTGGCTTGAGGAGGGCAATTATAGTCAAAAAGGTTTTGTTTTGCTAGGCTGTACCTCTTCTAATCCTTTCACTAGGGAAAGCAGACTTCTTGTTGCTGTTGTTGGGTTTTATTTTTTTGTTTTTGTTAGTTTTGGGTGTGGTGGTGGTGGTGGTGGTGGTGGTGGTGGTGGTGGTGGTAGTCTTGTTGTTTTTGCCTTTGCTCATTAGTATTTCTGGGTTGCAGGCCTCTCCAATGCCCAGTCACAATATGAGCCTCTCCCTGCCCCCTCAAAAATCAGGGAAGTTACTGTCATGTCGTTCTTCAAGTTCTAAGTCATTAGCCAGTTCACCTTCTTCTCTCTACCATTCACAGAATACTTATGTTTGGTTTTTTTACATGTTAGGTTCAGGGGTTTTAGCTGTATTTAGTGGGAGAGTAGGGAGAAATAAGTCTATTCATTGTGTCTGGAGCTGAATGTCCTAAATGGTTTAAAATAGAAAATAGTCCACTAAGAACTTACTTTTTTAAAATGCTCAAAAAATATTTTATTCTTAAAAATATTTTACCACTATAAATTTGTAACTAAATTGTACATAAGATTAAGCACATTTATTGTTATAGATACATATGGGTTTTTTGTTTGGTTGGTTGGGGTTTTTTTTGGGAGACAGGGTCTTGCTCTCTTGCCTTGTCCTCCCAGGCTCAGGTGATCCCCCTGCCTCAGCCTCCCGAGTAGCTGGGGCTACAGGTGCATGCCACCATGCCCAGCTAAGTTTTTGTTTATTATTTGTAGAAACAGAGTCTCCCTATGTTGCCCAGGCTAGGCTCAAACTCCTGGGCCAAGCAGTTCTCCCACCTTGGCCCCCCAGAGTGCTGGGATTACAAACATGAGCCACTGTGCCCAGCCATGTGGATATATATGTGTTTATTAAAGTATGTATATTTCTTTATTCTCTTAGGGTTATGTACCGAAGGACTCTACCGTGTTAGCGGGAACAAAACTGACCAAGACAATATTCAAAAGCAGTTCGATCAAGGTAAGAAGATAATTATGTGAAATAAAATTGTTGTTTTATGTTTTACTTATTAGAATTCATGGTGAGAAGATTGATTTTCATTTGAAAACTTCATAAGGATATGGATGTTGAGGAGAGAGGATTTTGAAGTGGGATTAGAAGCACTGAGTAGAATAGATACCACAGTAAAGGTACAAAACAGCTAGGGAAAGTCTATTTTCTTTACACTAGCAAGCAAGTCACTGATTACTTTTAGAGCCTTTGAATTAAGGGGCCTCAGTACTAGGGATTTGTAAGAGGAAGCAGATGATATGAACTTTTTAAAATACAATTGCAATAGAAGAAAAGATTGAAAACAAGAGGCAGTTGAGTCAAGAAAATACAATATTGTATATATTTTTAATGTAAGTATGAAGACAGAAGAGGATTTAGTAAATAAGAAAGGAGGTACTGGAAAAGTATTGAAGCAAAGTCCATCAGGCCCGGAAGGAATGGAATGCAGTAGAATAAATTTTGTTTTTGAAATAACAAGAAACTCTCTCTTACCCTAAGACTGAAGGGAATACTATAAAATATTTTGATGTAAGATTAGGTATTTTATGGCCCATATACTCTGAGTTTCTTCCCAAATTTCATATTCCTAATACATTAAACAATCTCACAAGTAAAAGACTGTGACTGTACCTATATAAATCCATCACCAGAGTTAGAAAAGCAATAATTTGACTTCTGATTGACATCTTAGCCATTAGGAGTAAAAAAAGCCAAATTTTCTACTCAGTAAACTCTATGTGCGATTAAAGATTTAAATGTAAAAAATGAAAAACATAAGTACCAGAGAGAAAAATGAGTGAATATTTTTATAGTCTTAGAGTAAAGAAAAGCCTAAACTTGATATGAAACCTAGAAAGCTTGAACACAAGTTGATAGACTGGACTGTGTACATGCTAAAATTTTACAAAAATGTAAAAATTCTGTATGACATGTGGCTAAAACAGGGTGTGACATACCTAGCTTAAGTAATTCCCATCAGAAGAGAGCAACCAATAAATAAATGAAAATATGCTTAGCTTCTATTAATGATAAAAATTAAAGGATTATATTTGTTTGTTTTATTTGAATGAAAAGAATTGTTAGTAGAGCGTAGGTAAGCATGTATCTTGTACACTGTTAGTTGTAGGTGCCTTTTGAGAGGCAGTTTGTGAATATCAGGATTCAGATAGCTTTGCTAGAGAAATTCCACTTCTAGGAATTTGTTATAGAAGTCTTTGCATAAGCATGCCAAGATATACTTACAAAGCTGTTCCTTGCAGTATTGTTTTTTTTTAAAGGGGTGTTGGGGGGATACCACTCGGGTCTCATAAGTAGAATGAATACTAAGAAGCCACATAAAATAAAGATTTATGCCTGTTGAAATGTCAAAACGTCAGTTGTTGTGTGTGTGTGACTGTGTGTTTACAAAAACACACCTTGTTGCCAAAGAGTATCGTATAGTCTAGTATCCCATTTTTTAAAAATATTGCCCGGTCACAGTGGCTGACGCCTGTAATCCTAGCACTTTGGGAGGCCAAGGTGGGCAAATTGCCTGAGCTCAGGAGTTCGAGACCAGCCTGGGCAACATAGTGAAACCCCATCTGTACTAAAATGCAAAAAATTAGCCGGACATGGTGGTGCACACCTGTAATCCCAGCTACTTGGGAGGCTGAGGCAGGAGAATCACTTGAACCCAGGAGGGGGAGGTTACAGGGAGCTGAGATCGTACCATTGCACTCCAGCCTGGGTGACAGAGCGAGACTGCATCTAAAAAAAAAAAAAAAATTCTTTCTCTCTCTCTGTATATATAGTGTTTAAAAAACTGTTTAGACTTAATGATATTAAATTGGTAGAAGTTAACTTCCAGTAATGAATGCATTTTTGTAGTTAATACCAAGGCTCTTGAGTTTGACTTTCTTGTTTTATTTTCTGGTCCTGCCACTACTGCCACTATTTTTGTGTCTCTGGCAAGTTAATCTTTCTAAATCTCAATTTCTTCATGTCTAGTATGGGAATGATGAGAGTAACTATAAGGATAATGGGATAATGCATATGAAGAGTTTTCTGTCCGAGCACCATATTAAATGTTCATTGGGTAGCTATTACTACAAAGAATGTAGCCTAAGGAAATAAGCTTATATGTATTAAAGCATAGCATCATATCATTTTCATATTATTGTAATATATTTAAATGAAATAAATCTAAATGTTCAGTAATAGAATATTATGTAAATTGTGTAATCTAAGGAAATATTTCACAGCCATTAAAATTGTTTATGTAGGGCAAAATGTTAACAATTGATTTGGCAATTTTTTTAATGAACAGAGAAAGGCTGAAAGGAAACATGCTAAACTGTAAGCAGTGCTTGTCTAGGTGATGGGGAAATTTTTTTTCTTTTTGCTGGCCTATTTTTTATATTAAAGTGATTTACTGATAGCAAATTAACCTTATAATACACTTTTAGTATGTTCTAGTCTTGATTTTTTTAGTCGGAACTTCACCAACTATTTAAATTTAAACTGTTTTACATGAAATTTTAAACTGTAAGCTTAAAAAGTCCAAATGAGAATTTATACAAATTGAGTATCTCTTATTCAAAATTCTTGGGGCCCAGAAGTATTTCGGATTTCAGATTTTTTTCAAATTTTGGAATATGTGTATTTTACTTGGCGTTTATGCCAGATATGAAATGTTCCAGTGAACAAGTTTCAGATCCACCTGTATGCATATTTCTTTTTTCTTTCTAGTTATTTATGGCCTCTTTTTTTTTCCCCCTCCTCCAAAGAAATAGGGTCTCACTATGTTGCCCAGGCTAGACTTAAACTCCTGGGCTCAAGTGATCTTCTCACCTTAGTTTCCTGAGTAGCTGGGACTATAGGTACGCACCACCTCACCTGCCTCTTGTGGCCTCTTTTAAATAGCTGTATAAACCAAAAAAAGATAGGTATTATTAAAGTTCCTCAATATACTAATAAACCTAACAGCATTTTTAAAATTATAACAGAAAAGACTTATTGCTTGGTTGTCTTTTCCCAAATCCATGTAGTTTGTCAGCCTAAAAAGAAAAGTGGGGCCGGGCGCCTTGGCTCACACCTGTAATTTCAGCACTTTGGGAGGCTGAGGCAGGTGGATCACCTGAGGTCAGAAGTTCGAGACCAGCCTGGCCAACATGGTGAAACCCCTTCTCTACTAAAAATATAAAAAATTAGCTGGGTGTGGTGACGGTCGCCTGTAATCCCAGCTACTCAGGAGGCTGAGGCAGGAGAATCACTTGAACCCGGGAGGTAGAGGTTGCAGTGAGGTGTACTCCAGCCGGGGCAACAAAAGCAAAATTCAGTCTCAAAAAAAAAAAAGAAAAAGAAAAGTGGCCCACGACTTAAAGTTATCTTTTGATCTAAAAGTAACCGTTTAGCTTACTTCTATAATAAAGTTTTATTATGTAATTTAAAATGTTAATTTTTGTCTTGTAGATCATAGTATCAATCTGGTGTCAATGGAAGTAACAGTAAATGCTGTAGCTGGAGCCCTTAAAGCTTTCTTTGCAGATCTGCCAGATCCTTTAATTCCATATTCTCTTCATCCGGAGCTATTGGAAGCAGCAAGTAAGTATAAACCTCCTTTTTATGAGAGGGTTGATACTGGCAGTTTTTGGATATCGATTGCTAAGTGTTAAAATCGTCATGTGCTAGAATATGTAGCTAATAAAAATTAACTTACTAGAACTCTATTTCTTAAAGGTATTTTCCTCTAAATTAAAATCAGAATCCCTGAAGATGGCCTCCAGGAATATTCTGTTTTAGTTAGCCCCCTAGGTGACTTAAATGCTCCTAGAAATTAGATCATTGTACTAGAAGTTTGAGGTTTGTGTTTTTAATTCAAACTTAAGGGCATTGTAAGAAAAATAAATTCTTCAAATTGTAAGTCAAAGAAATTTACTTTGGCCTTGTCTACCTGTTTTATGTTGCTGTAACAGAATATTACAGACTGCATAATTTATAAAGTAATTTATTTCTTACAGTTCTAGAGGCTAGTAAGTTCAGGGTCAAGGAGGCCTCATCGGGTGAGGGCCTTTTTGCAAAGGCATTCCATGCCCAAAGGTGGAAGGGCAAGAGAGCACACTCAGAGAGTGAGAGACAGGAAGGGACCTGAACTTACTCTTTTATCAGGAATTCATTCCCAAAATAGCTAACTCACTTAAGAGGTAACAGTGTTAATCTGTTCACAAGGACAAAACCCTCATGATATAGTCACCTCTTAAAGATCCCACCTCTGAACACTGTTGCCTTGGGGATTAAGTTTCCCACACAAGAACTTTGGGGGAAACATTCAAACCATAGCAGACCACGTGTTGTAAGTCATTTTGGGAAAGAACACGATATTTATTTAGTATTTATTCCTACTTTGGCATCTTTCATTCAGATGTTTCCACTAAACAGAGACTCATTTATCCGGAAAATGAGACCTAAAGTCTGTTTGGGCATCATTTTCATTCATGTGATTTCTCAGTGACAAAAAAATTAACATAATTGCTAAACACTTCTGTCTACTATTTCCTTTTGGTTGCAAGTCATCAAGTTCTTTTAGGTGAGACTACTTTGTACAGTTCTGATTATAAGTTCTCAGTGATTTTGTTTTTTTAATTCAGTATATTGTCACAAGGTATAGTTGCCTTATACATACTCTCAGGTAAAGTGGGAAAATGGTTTAATTGATAGTTTAGATGTTCTTATCTATTGACCATTAATAGGAACCTCAGAACTGTCCTACTTAGGAAATTTTTGAGGACCGATTTAGAAGTAATGTATAACAAATGAAATTTTGTTAGTAATTGGTTTTGCTACCATAATGATGTGGTATGCACACTGGTCTCCAAAATAAAGAAGAGGAGGAAAGCACCCTCTATCTCATTTATTTCAGGGCCACATTTTAGTTACTCTGTTTCATAATTGCGTAGATTTGGAGAGTAAGTTATATACTTAAACTACCTGTAAAGGAAAATCTCTGATAAGCAAAATGGATTACAAGTAATTGTAGTATAGACAAATCTATAGCCCAAGGGCCATATTTTAGGCTATCGCCAGTTTTGGGCAGACTTTTGAGCTGAGAATCGTTTTTACACCAAGAGAAAAGAAAATTTCATGACACATTAAAATTACATGAAATTCAAATTTCAGAAGTTTTATTGGAGTATAGCCACTCCCATTTGTTATGCCTGTTACTGCTTTTGTGCTACAACACGGGGTTGAGTAAGTGTGCCCACAAAGCCTAAAATAGTTACTCTCTGTAGCATAAATGTTAAGAGCCTAACAGATGTGTAAGTAATTAATTATAAATCAGTATCTAGTTACGTAAATTGCTAATATACCATTTCCCATTTTGTCAATGCTGAGTCACTTTGGTCTTCAGTGATTAGCTTTCCTTATCAAAAGGCTATAGTAATAAATGATAACATTAATAGAAATAGATAATGTTAGTTGAAGTGATTTCTTAATTTACATTATTTAGCAGGTTCTTTTGAACAGGGATCTCCAACCCCTAGGCCACACAGCCTGGCTTGTTAGGAACCAGGCCTCACAGCAGAAGGTGAGCAGTTGGGTAAGGGAAGCTGAGCTCCACCTTCTGTCAGATCAGGAGCAGCATTAGATTCTCATGGGAGTGGGAACCCTATTGTGAACTGCGCATGTGGGGGATCTAGGTTGTGCACTTCTTATAATCTAATGATAAATGTAATGCACTTGAATCATCCTGAAACCATCCCCCCACCCATCTGTGAAAAAACTGTCTTCCACAAAACTGGTCGCTGGTGCCAAAAAGGCTGGGGACTGCTGCTTTAGACCATTTTCTTTGATTTTGTTTACCTATCCTAATATGCTTTAAACACATTCTTGATTGTTACAGTAAATATAGCAGGAAGCTTTATCAAATATTTTTAAATGTGTTTTATACAAACTCTTCACTTTTAATTTCACAGAAATCCCGGATAAAACAGAACGTCTTCATGCCCTGAAAGAAATTGTTAAGAAATTTCATCCTGTAAACTATGATGTATTCAGATATGTGATAACACATCTAAACAGGTATTTTTTTTTTTTTTTCCTTAGGGATTTTTGGCAAATAAAATGCACTACACATTTCAAACATGTAAACTTTATAAATTGGGTAATTATCAGATAGAAAAGGGGACTCAGACTAAACATACAGTTGAATTTTGGTTTTCTAATTTATATCTAAAAAGATATGTGATTAGTATTGTAATGAAATGATTATATAAATAGTAAGTGTGGTAAGTATATTTTCTTTTTTACCACATTCTCTGTAGGATCTTAGAATTTTAGATATGAAATGACACTTAGATAATTAACCAGATTGACCTAGTTGGAGTTGAAACAGGGTTTGGTTTGAAAAATTACTAGTTCTGTGACCTTGGGTAAATGACTTATTCTTGCTAAGTCTTGATTGTCTCAACTACAAACATGAGAATAACAGCACTTCACAAAGTTGTTCTGAGGATTGAATGGAACTGTTAGCATGTGTGCTAATTTTTTCAAAAGTTTTCTCATAATATTTTCTACTGACATTTTAGTGAACTGTATTTTTTTTAAACTAATAGTATCAATGCCCAAACCAAGTACATTTCAGCCTGTACCTCCTAAAAGAGGATTAACCGATGTTTAAAGCTTACTTTTTACTAGCAATGTGGTATAAAACCGTGTTAACATTTCTTATAACCTTTCCCTGAGAAAATACCATGGAAACTTGGTGAAACCCCATCTCACTAAAAATACAAAAATTAGCTGGGTGTGGTGGTGAGCGTCTGTAATCCTAGCTACTCAGGAGGCTTGGGGTGGGAGAATTGCTTGAGCCCGGGAGGCAGAGGTTGCAGTAAGCCGAGATCATGCCATTGCACTCCAGCCTGGCCAACAGAGCAAGACTCTGTCTCAAAAAAAAAAAAAAAAAAAAAAAAAAAAAGATTGTTTTGTGGAATGCTAGCAACCAGTGTTTGCTTTTTTTTTTTTGAGATGGAGTCTCGCTCTGTCACCAGGCTGGAGTTCAGTGGCACGATCTCAGCTCACTGCAACCTCCACCTCCTGGGTTCAAGCAGTTCTCTTGCCTCAGCTTCCCGAGTAGCTGGGATTACAGATGCATACCACCACGCCCAGCTAAATTTAGTATTTTTAGTAGAGACAGGGTTTCACCATGTTGACCAGGATGGTCTCGATCTCTTGACCTTGTGATCTGCCCTCCTCAGCCTCCCAAAGTGCTGGAGTTACAGGCGTGAGCCACCACTCCTGCTGCAACCGGGTTTTTTGAAAGTTAAAAATTCTCCCTGGATGTGGTGGCTCAACACTTTGGGAGGCTGGAGGATCTCTTGAGGCCAGGAGTTTGAGACCAGTCTGAGCAACATAGTGAGACTTGATTCTCCAAAAAAAAAAGGAAGGGAAGAGAAAGAAAGAAAAGGGAGAGATGAAAAAGAGAGGACGTGGGGGAGGAAGGAAGGGAAAATTAGCCTGACATTAGTGTCAAACGCCTGTGGTAGTAATTTTTCCAAAGCTGGTTGAGAGAGAGAGCATACTCTGGTTTATCTTTACATCTCTCATAGTAGTCAAAGAAGTTACATATACAATTAAAATTTGTTGTTTCTGTTGCCAAAAACTCACTACAATTTGTCACATCAGGAAAGGTTTTTTGTTGTTGTTTTTGAGACGGAGTTTCACTTCACTCTTGTTGCCCAGGCTGGAGTGTAATGGCGCGATCTCCACTCACCACAACCCCCGCCTCCCAGGTTCAAGCGATTCTCCTGCCTCAGCCTTCCAAGTAGCTGGAATTACAGGCTGTGTCACTACGCCTGGCTAATTTTGTATTTTTAGTAGAGATGGGGTTTCTCCATGTTAGTCCTGCTGGTCTCGAACTCCCGACCTCAGGTGATCCACCTGCCTCAGCCTCCCGATGTGCTGGGATTACAGGTGTGAGCCACTGCACCTGCCCAGGAAAAGTTTTTTACATACGAATTAAAGATGCTTCTTTATGCAAATTTTTAAACCCCAGGTTTGAAGTAGGATAAAAGGTAACGTTAAATCTGAGACCATTTCTAGCTCTAGAATTCTGTGATTGTAATGAGTTTTGATTTCTAAATGTTTTTTCCTTTCATAATTTCAGGGTTAGTCAGCAAAATAAAATCAACCTAATGACAGCAGACAACTTATCCATCTGTTTTTGGCCAACCTTGATGAGACCTGATTTTGAAAATCGAGAGTTTCTGTCTACTACTAAGATTCATCAATCTGTTGTTGAAACATTCATTCAACAGTGTCAGTTTTTCTTTTACAATGGAGAAATTGTAGAAACGACAAACATTGTGGCTCCTCCACCACCTTCAAACCCAGGACAGTTGGTGGAACCAATGGTACCACTTCAGTTGCCACCACCATTGCAACCTCAGCTGATACAACCACAATTACAAACGGATCCTCTTGGTATTATATGAATAGGAGGTGATTGCAGACAGCCTGGATTTGGACAAAAAGCAAATCTAGACATGCATGTTTCAGGGTTCAGTAGTATACTTCATGTTTCATACAGATAAGTCACATTCAAAATTACATTTTCTCTTTGAACTAGATGGTATTCCTTATTCACTTACATTACAAATCTAAGACCATGTGATAAGCATGACTGGAGAGGTTTAATTTTTATAAACAAAAATAGCTATAAAATACAAAGCTGCTGCTGCATGCAACCTTATCGCAATCAGTATATATCATTCCTGTGGCAATTTCTGTCACATTATATTGTGAATAAAATTTTTCTATAGAAATTAAATGATTTAAAAACTCACCTATATGAAACATTTAATGCTTTTCAGCCTGCTTTCTGGCTGATTTTGTTATTTGATATGCTAATTTGGGCAACGTAATTTACATTCTGGCAGTCAGTGTAGATAACTAAAAGCCCAGTTAAGTATTTTATAATTTCAGGCTACTGAGGCCATGCTTGGGATGTTGTTTGAAAGAAAAAAAATACACTTGACATATTTCACATTTCTGTACCTTCATCTGTACTTCCAGTAAACATGTGGATGATTTGATGAGGGATAAATGAACCTATTTCTTTTACACACATACCAAGGACATGCTTGTGGCTAAAGTGAGTTGATAATGTTGTGCAAAGGATAGTTGTCACCAACGCATTTCTTTATGGTCCATAATGAAATAAACATTTTGTATACTGTTAATTCTGTAAACAGATGCATGTTCAAAAGATCTATGATGGTCTTGTAATCTTAATCTAATATATTTTAGATATTTTAATTTTTTCCCTCTTGGGGAACACATTTAGTATAGTGTAGAAAATACTTCATTACATTTTCATATAAGGTTATATAACTTTTCATACATAAACATGAAATTTGTTGTAGAAAATTCTTTAAACCAAACATTTAAATCTAGGACTTCAATTTAATTTGTTTCTTGAATCTATTTTTATGTGGCCCTTAAAAACATATCCAAAAAACCCATTGCTAATATAGCAATAAAAATACTTTGGGTACTGACAGACTCTTTGGAGTGTTTATATTACAAATTTGTATTCATGTTCTTTTCTGTGATGCATTGTACTAAAATCCAAAATGGCTTTTGCACCATTTTTAAGCCAGTTTTTCCTTTGATGTTGGTACCAGAATTACTATAAATGACTGCTGCTTTTGGGGGTAAACATTTTGTTAGTGAAGATAAAACCAGAACACTAAATTATGGATAAAATTTTCAGAATAGGTGGCACAGGTAAATTTTACTAGGTTATATTTTGTGTAGTAAAGAAAAAAATTCTTTGGTCAATGTTATCTTAATTCAGACTACAATTTTAAGATTATCTTATATGTATTATAGTAAATAGATTTTGAGATTCAAGGCTCCTAAGAGTTTGATTTGCTCTGTTTTTTCCTAAAATATTGTCTTTCCCAACTGTTAAGTTCTAGGTATTGTACTTCCAATTTTAACTTCAGAACCAAGATGTTGGCATGAACCAGGCTGCTGTTGAAGTACATGTATATTATAAATTATCTTATTTGTGTTATACTCTTACATGTTATCTTTTCTAAGAAAACAAAGTCCCTATTATTCCTATTGCAAAGCACACAGGAATTAAGAAAGTACAGTAATTTTTAAAAAAAAATCCGGTAAATGTAGTATTCTTAACCTGTTCTATATTACTTATACTTATTGTCTATATAGCTTTAATTTATAGTTGTCAGTTTAACTATTGGCATGTCTGGCAAAGAAAATTAAACTTTAAGAGTTTTATAAACTTTCTAGGTTGCTAAAGAATTTATTTTTCTACTATATATGGTATAGACAAAGCATCAAACTATGTACAGGAAAAAAGCCTGACTATTTCTATTGGAAGTGGGCTGAAAAGAGAGTTTTCAAAACTTCGTGTCTTCAGTTCATTCTGTCATAACTTTGCTATTGTAATATGTGAATACCAGTTTATTTAAGCTATTCTCTTTTATACTGTATTAATTTAATGTTCATCTGCATTTAGTACCATTTTTGTTACTAAAACTGGCATTTACCATTTTTCACATTAACCTACGTTGCACCTTCTCCCAAACTTATCTCCACTTTTCTATGCATTCTATCATTGATTTGACACACTTCATAGTGAGTCATTTAAATATTCTACGTTTGGTTCAATTAACCAGTAGGTTACAGTTATTGAAAATTAAAGTACAGTTTAAAGCTCAGTCTGTTACACTGAATTGTGTTTGTTTTTGCCAAGGATTTAAATATGTTTTTAAATATTAGAAACATCTAAGAACAGAATAACATAATTAAACTTTTTTCTGGTAAGTTACTGGAAGGTTTCACTGTTTAGGGACCTATCATCTGAGACTTCGTAAAGGATTAAAATAGGAGGATAGTCTCATAATTGTGAGTAAACATCAAGGCATTATATTTTACAATAATAAAATTTCATCTACACACACGTTGCCATTGTTTCATTTAAGGTTCAGTGCTTATAGTTACTACAATATTGGACCTAACAGGATCTAGATTAGCAGTATAAAGAAGCATAGTGGTACTCTGTTTCACACTTTCAGTAGATTTATTAGAAGTCAAATTCTATTGAACAGACACTTCTTAGGATATACAACTAATTTAAGAATAAAATTCCAGACACAATATATTTTTTTTTAAATGGTATTTGTTAGTAGTGCTTCTTCCC
The DNA here is from genome assembly GCF_049350105.2 of Macaca mulatta. Classification (NCBI taxonomy): domain Eukaryota; kingdom Metazoa; phylum Chordata; class Mammalia; order Primates; family Cercopithecidae; genus Macaca; species Macaca mulatta. The sequence continues at coordinate 105,250,925 of NC_133412.1, forward strand.
CTTAATATTTACAGTGTAAATACTGCAGGTAACAGCAATCTAAGTCAAAAAGCAGCTTTTTTTCCCATACTGTATGTAAATAATGTAGACCTGGGTATTTTTGTTTGTTTGGGTTTTTCTTTTTTTTTTTTTTTAAGGTACTGGAATCTAATTAATAATATCTCTTAGATATAAACAAAAGGGAACAATTGGAATGAGAATTTAGGCCTTAGCTTCCATGGTGATTTTTAGTTTTTTTATACAGTAATAATTGTGATGCTATTTGTCAACTGGATATAAATATATATATAATTTTTAAAAGTCAAAAGTGCTTTTGTTTCTTTGTTTAATGTAATTTTTGTGCTTCACCCACAGGATGCTGCAGTAAATTAAATTTCAATGAAGCTTCTGATGTATAAAGAATGCTATGAATAAAACATTAAGAAGCTGTGTAATTTTAAGTTATAGTTGCCTCTATTTTTACCATTTCATTGGTAAAAATTAGCTAATTTTTTTCAAGTGAAATATGAAAAATAAAAATTTAAATTTATCAATATGATGGAAATTTTATAAGGAGATGTATTATTGAGTTTTCACTGTACCTGGAAAGGAGATTCAAAATTTTTTCTGGGGGTGTATATAAGTGAAAATCTGATTTTTTTAATTGTCAGGAAAACAAGATAATGCACAGATTTCTAAGACTCAGATCTTACTTGGATGTGATTTTTGAGCTGGGGATAGACATGCTTTGGAGCCACTGGAAATATTTTGAAAACTATTCTAGTTACACCACAGCTGCTAATGTTAAAGAATATATTTATGTGTTCATGGTTTGTGACTATTAGGCCAAATTTTATGGCATGTGTTGTCAATCTGGATCTGGTGAGGTCTGTTTGACGTGAATCTTTGTGTTATCTTGAATTTAATAGTTTCAAGGTACTTAAATTCTTAGACTTTTACAGTTTCTAATTTGTTTCAATGCATATGGGACATGCTTGATTTTTTTTTTTTTTTTACCGTATTAGGACTCGAAGTTCTTAGCCTTTTCAGGTTATCAAATACCTGAAAGTAAAATTTTCTAAGATTTGATAAGGGAAGGTACTATTCAAATCATTTTCTTAGGATAGCATCTTTACATACGATGAGAGGATTGTACAAGCATTAATCTCATATTCCAACATCCAGTTACTGGATGTGATCCAAGTACCCTGGTCTTTTTAAAGCAGTTAAAATCTAATTAATTAACTTTGGGAGTCTTCACTATTCAGTTGATCCTCATCATTGTCCTATTTGTATGACTCCATTTTTTCCTCCACTATATGAGTTTTCTTTGTCGGGGAGAGGAGTGGGGAGAGCCACAGAATCTCATATTCACATCTTAATTAAATTGTGTAATATTAGTCTTTTGTGGAAATTCTGTAGGCAGTGAGAATGATTTTGAAAAGTAACCAATGATAATTAGCATTTTAGTTATTACTAAATGCATAAAATTATAACCCTTGAAATTAATTTGGTGCTGGCAGTTCTGGTTTAGTCATTTTTACCAGTAGTTAGTAGTATTAAGACCTGCAGTATATGCACTTTTTGAGTAGCTGTCAAAGAATTGTACTTGAGAAACAACTTGTTTATTCTTACAATTCAGATTTTCTATTCAATTTTGTCTCAAATAGTAAAAGTTATTGTGAACAATTTAACAATGGCCTCCTGTTCTAGTTTGCCTAACATTTCAGTTAAGATTTAGTGTTTTAACCTATTTTTTTCAAGTTTATTTTTTGTATTAGATTTTATTTGCATAAGTTATGTGGGTTTAGTAATTGACTTATTTATTCATTGCTTCACCAATTCATCCAGATTAGTTTTAAGTGTGTATATGTATTTGCTCACCAGATCATTTTCTTGGGACCTTGAACTGTGAATGTTTTGTCCTAACAATTTAACATTTTCTAGGTACTTGCTGCAAGTTCTTGAACTATTTTACCAGCTTTAACTTTGGGGCTCTTAGTTCCTTTTCTCCAGATTCTTGTTATTTTATTTTATCCAAATAAATATTTAGGTGTTCTAAGAAGTAGACTTCTGTTTAATTCCCTAAAATACGTAAAATCAGAAGCTGTGCACACTATCATACTGTTATTTGTGTAGGACTTGGATTATTTATAAATGTAGGTGAAAAGATAAAAAATATCTGTCTGAGAGAACATAGTCTTTAGATATCCTCCTTGGAAATTTGACTTCGAAATTTTTCATTTGTTGGCAGTCACAGGCATAGCTGCTGAATGTCTTTTGGTTTGTAATACTTGAAATGAGAGAAACTATTACCAGCAATGTACTTTTAAAAATACAAACTAAAGCCAGGCATGGTTTCTCATGCCTGTAATCCCAGCACTTTGGGAGGCTGAGGCAGGTGCATCGCTTCAGGTCAGGAGTTTAAGACCAGTCTGCCAATATACATGATGCCAATATGACAAAACCCCATCTCTACTAAAAATAAAAAATTTAGCTGGGCATGGTGGTAGGCGCCTGTAGTCCCGGCTACTCAGGAGGCTGAGGCATGAGAATTGCTTGAACCTCAGGGTGCGGAGGTTGCAGTGAACCAAAATCAAGCCACTACATTCCAGCCTGAGAGACAAAGGGAGACCCTGTCTCAAAAAACATAAATACAAACTAAAATGTTATATCTAGTACTTTAATTAAAAAATGACTGTTGTGTACCTTAGAATCCATTTAGATTATTTTTATGGAGTTAGCAAACTTTTTGGGGAAAGGACAGATAGTGTCTTAGGCTTTGCAGGCCATATGATCTCTGTGACACTTCTCTGCTGTCATGCACAAAGAGCCATAATGCAGAAATGAAAGAAATATTACTGTATTCCAATAAAATTGTGTCTGTAAAAAAGTAGCAGCAGACCAGATTTGGCCCACAGACATTATTGGCTGGTCTCTGGCATAGATTGTTAATGAAATTAGCTCCTCCAACTTTTATCTTTGTGGAATATTTTATGATAGATAATTCAAAATAGTATCGGTTGGAGTGAAATTTTACGCAGGACAATTACCCTCTGTTCCTATTACCATTGTTTCCAAAGGAAATTCTCTGTTTTCATTTACTTAGTAATAAGTAAATAAGGAGAGCTATGTGAAATGATTATTTTAAAAGCTTTTAGTAACATTAAAAACTGCATCTGGAAGGTAGGACTGGTGATACAGTTGTACACATCAGAACTGATTTGTTTTCAACAACCTTATTAAGGATAACAAATATTTTTCAGGACAGTAATTATATCTCCACATTCTGTACATTAATCATGACCACAAATTATTTCAATAAATTGTGGCATAGACTAATGAAGTTATTAACACTTAACAAAATCATGTCCATAATTGATCTAAAAGCATGTGATTATTATTTAATTGGTCGTCTCTCCAAGGTATAGGCATCACTAACCAGTCTACTCAGGTTCCTTCGGAGAATGCATATAGAAGGGAAATTATATGTGTACCGATTGTTGGCAGGCCTTTATTCAGAAGATAAATTTGATGAAAGGTCAGAGAATTCATAATAGAGAGAAACATAAATGTAGTAATTGTGGGAAGTTCTTCGAAGTCACACCTAAGTCCATGTCGGCAAACATCCCAGAGATAAATTTTATAATGGTCCTGACTTCGACTGGTTTGACTCCAGATTTTTCAACTTTACAGTGGTGCAAAAACCATACACATTCAGTGCACTCCTTGACTTACAATGGGTTTATCAGAACTTGGTCCCATTGTAAAGCGAGGAATATATATGTGTTAAATATTGCAGGGAAAAGGTCAACAGATTACATATCTATATGCCATAATGCTCAGGCTGGAGAGACTTACGAATGTATTGAAAGGGCTTTCACCTATAAATTGGTCTGATTGCATATCAGAGCATTCACTCTGGCCAGAAGTCACAATTCAGTGTACACCGTAATGTCATACTGAAGGCAAAAAGCTGTCAACCACAAATTAAACTTGCTTATTGAATGGTAGCCAGCCTTCATGATGGCCCCCAATGATCCTAGCTCCTGGTTAACTTATTGCATAGTCCCCTAACTTCAGTGTACCAAAATTGGTCTGTGTGACCTCAAGCATTTTTTGTGAATACTCAAATGGAATTTAAAAGAAGCCAAATTGGTTTACACATTTTTTCTTAAACCACAGCTTCCAGATATTTACAGCTGTCTCAGACCACCTTTACTTGGAGAAAGCCGAATTCCTATATAGTTAGAATACAAGTGACTTACAGCAACAAGAAGGGATTTCCACTTATAGTAATATAAGATGATTTGGACCAACCCTCCAACTGAGGGCATTGAGACAAAATGGAGAAAATTATTTCAAAAAAAAAAAAAAATCAATGTGAAGGCCATTAGCCAGTAAGCACAAAATTACAACCAAAAGTTGGAAGAGAAAATAACATCCAAATAGGTGAGCCTGTTTTGGGGGCCACTTTCTCGAGTTTTTTTGGCGAATTCTAGAGGAGGTAGCCAAGAGGCTGACAATACATCTGATGCACATCCTACAGGCATAGCTGAATAGGAATTGGAGTTAAAGGCCTTTTAAAGCTTTAAAGTACTTCTGTACTTTTGCAAACGATGTTTACCACAAAATAACAAGGCATGTGTGGAGACAAGACAACATGAATCAAATACAACACAGATTTTAAAATATGCTTGTTCAATCGAAGGAGATAAAAGTCAAGATGAAGAATTTAGCAGATATCTGGAAAATACAGAAAAGTTTCCAATGTTATAGAGCCAAACATAATATTAGCTGAAATCAAGAACTCATTGTTCTTGTGGCAGGTTACTCACAGCTGAAGATAGAATTCGTGAACTGAAAGACTGATGAGAAGAAAATAGAATAAAACAGGAACAGAAAATACAGAAGATAAATGTTTATCAAATTTAATGCCCCAGGAAAACAGCAGAGAGAGGCAAAAGCAATATATTAATAGATAATTACTGAGATCTTTCCACAGCTGTCAAGATAAGCAACTGATCTGGGGAGGCTTCTGAATCAATCCCAAGCAAGAAAGAAAAATTCATACCTAAGCATATTATAATAAAACTGAAAACCAGAGAGAAAAAAATCTTAAAAGCAACCAGTGAGAAAAAAATTACCTTCAAAATTGTACCACTTCACTAAAAGCTACTTAATCAAAACAGAAACCAAATCATAATGAAGTGGTGTCTTTACCTAGAATTTAATGTCTAACAAAAATAACCTTTAAAAATGTAAAAGTTGTTTTCAAGAAAAGTAGAAAAGTCTCCTACAATGAAATACTGAGTTATACTTTTATAAATCTGAGGGTTTATTGGGAATAATACTGAAAAGAGATTTTCAGGCAAGAGAACTATCCCCAGGTGGAATGTTGATATGTAAGAATGAATAAAAAGCAACAGAAATGGCCAATATTTGGTTAAATCTAAGTGCTAATATGAAAAAACAAAGATGTATTATGGATTTAAATACATAATGAACTAAAATAAGGCATCTAAATTGGAAGAGGTATAACTGGAGTTCATGTTGGAAAGTCCTTGCTTCTCCCAGAGGAGGGTAATACCAATTAATGTTAGATTTTGTTATGTCAAGGATGCATGCAATTTCTATTGAAACCACTAAAATAATAGTAAAAAGAATGTAGCATTCAAACTAGTAAGAATGAAAAAAATTGAATAATAGAAAATGTTTAAAGGGGAGAAAAGAAAAGGAAACAACAGAGACAAATAGAACAAAAATATAATATTGTATATTTAAACCCAAACATTGCATCAAATTAAAAAATAAATGTTTTAATGGGACATCAGATCATCAGATGAGTCAAAAACAAAAACAAAAAAACAGGAAAATTACAGGCTATTCACAAGGGCCATACCAAAATTACAAGGATACAGAGAGGTTTAGAGGAAAAAGATGGTATTATAAACAATGCTAATATATTTGAATTGTTACTACCCTCTTGGACAAGCAAGAACTTTTCAACGTGAACTCTGAGAGAAATAGGAAAATTCCCCCAAAAGCACAACCTATCAAAACTTACATAAAAAGAGTAGAACGCACAAATAGTCTGATACCTATTAAACTGAATTTGTGATTTCATAGTTTGCTCACACAGGCCCACATGACTTTGCAAGTGGATTTTATTAAATAAGGAATAACACAAATCCTTTATAAAGGTTTCAGTAGAACAACAACAAAAAAGAAAAAGCACTTTAATTCATTTTATGAGGCCAGCATAATCTTGATAATCAAATTTAAAGAGGAAGTAAATTATAAGGTACCTTCATGAATATAAATGCCATTTCGAATATTAGTGCTTAGCAAGGTATTAAAAGGAAAAAATAAGTTGGTTTAACTTCAAAAATCAATCGTAACTCATCACATTTACAGAATAAGGAGAAAGTATGTGCTGACAGATAAAGTGTTTTATAAAAAGATAATACAAATACTAGCAAACTGGTGTTGCCATACTATTATGACGCAGAGTCCAATGCCTCATAATGGTGAAGCAAAAAGCATCACTAGAGGTGGAGAACGTTTGATAATGATAAAAGTATCAACTCAGGAGGAAGATACAGCAATTCTAAATTTGTAGCATCTGATAACAGCATTGAAGTGTTAATCTGTGACTGAGCAATAGGGACACAGAACCCAATTAAGCTGCATGAGCAAGTAGTCCAGACCCCCATCTCATCAATCACTATTGCACTAGTGCCTCTTCCTCAGCTCAAAACCACATCCATGGGGCACTCTGTAACAACATGGGATTTAATACTGTGGCACGCCCCAGGGGATGGGGCAAACTAGGGTGGCCATTAGAAGCCCAAAGAAAGCCATAACCCACAGTGAGCAAAATTGAAATGCCTGAGTTGCCATGGCAGACAGTGGAGGAAATGATTAAAAGGTTCAGGAGCATAAGCATGCTGGAAAAGATGATTTATGTAAGGCCAGACCCACCAGAGTAATATGTTTCATGGGAGGGTCCAGAGAACACCTTACTCACCTGGGCCTAATTCTCCATCAGACACAGTAGGCACAGTGCCTACGACCCATAACACTTTAGGGGCCCACAAAAATGTTTTATTTTATTTTAAAATCAGAAGAAAAAAACAACATTTAGGTCAAATAAAATGTTTTAATATATAATACTAGTATTTTTGTATTTATACCAGTAAAAATATAATTTTTAATAGGTAGAACAGGGCCTATGAAAATCATACAGTTATTCATTATGGGCTGGGAATGATGATAGGAGAGGTGATCACAGAATTTGCTCGTTAGCAGCAATAGGAACAATAGTGCTGCAAAGCAGGTGGCACACTGAATTACCAAAGCCACAGGCCATAGTTACCATAATAACCTACAAAGTTGGAGGGACAGCCATAGAAGCTTGACCTGCAGGGAACTGGGGAGATGGTTTATAGGACATGACATCACTAGGGCAAAAGAGATGGACATTCAATGTTGGTACTGTTTAATGTCTCAAATTGTAGTAGTAGTAGTAGTAGTAGTAGTAATAGTATTGAGATGGAGTCTTGCTCTATCACCTAGGCTGGAGTGCAGTGGTGCCATCTCAGCTCACTGAAACCTCCACCTCCTGGGTTCAAACTACGCTTGTGCCTCAGCCTCCTGGGTAGCTGGGACTACAGGTGCATGCCACCACACCTGGCTCACTTTTGTCTTTTTAGTAGAGATGGGGTTTCACCATATTGGCCAAGCTGGTCTCGACCCCCTGGCCTCAAGTGATCTGCCTGCCTCAGCTTCCCAAAGTACTGGAATTACAGGTATGAGCCACCATGCCCAGCTGAATGTCTGAAATTTTAAAAAGAGAAAGTATGGAGAAGCAAGAGGCCAAGGGCAACCGCTGCAATAAAAGTTGAAATCTCTTGCTCAGTTCCCTAACCTAAGCCAGTGTTCAGACCCAGCCAGTTGAAAAGGCGAACAGGTCTCAAGGAAAGACCATACAACACCCCAGCAAGTACATACTGTAAGATTTTTCCCGGCCTTTTCCGCAGTGATCTAGGCCTTTTACTCAGATGATTATACATTTGGGACAGAGAAGTATCTTACATTTTGAGCAATGTTAGACATAGGGACTGAGTTGACGTTCAATACCTGGAAACCCAAAGAATCATCACCACCCCTTTATTGAAATAGAGATATCTAGGGGCCAAGTAATACATGGATTCCTGGCCAAAGTCCAGCATAGAGTGGGTTCGTTGTTTCCACAGAAACCACTCTAAGTGGTTATTTGACCAGGTCTAAGTGTTGAAGTAACCTCCACATGGTCATTGGCCTGTTGGGGTAAAAGCCATTATAGTGGGGATGGCCACGTGGAAGCTTATGACATTATCTTCAAGACCCAGCCAAGAACGTAAACCAGAAATATTACATCCCACAGATAGGGGTGGCAGAGATTAGTGCCACCCATAAAATGCAAAGACTGCAGAGGGGCTGGTCTCTATCATATCTCTGTTTAATTCACTAGTCTGGCCCCTGAAGAAGCGGTATGGATCCTGGATAATGACTATAAACTTGTAAGCTCAGCCAAGTGGTGGTACTAATCACAGAAGTAATGACAGACATGATATCATTGATAGAGCAGATTAATGAGGACTCAGGTACATGTTATATGGTCACTGATTTGGCAAGTAAGAGAATACATTTCAATTAGGAAAGAAAACCTGAAACAGTTTGACATCATGTGGAGCAGACAACAGTATTCACTTATAGTTTTACCTCATGACTTATGTTAACTGTCCTATCATAATACATTTTGAAGAGACAAGAGTGTCTGGACATTCCATGGAACATCACTTTGATCTATTAAATTAATGACATGCTCATTGGACAGAATGATCAAGAGATAGCTAGCAGGCTGGAGTCCTTGATAAGACAATGCACTCCAGAGACAGGGGAGAGCCCTGTGAAGATCAGGGAACTGCCACTTTGGTAGAGCTTTTAGGGGTTCAGTGGTCAGGCATGTGCCAGGAGAGCCCCTCTAAAGGATGAAAGATGTGTTGGATCTTGCATCCCTACAGCACCTGGCAGGCCTCCTCAGGCCTTAAAGGCAACACATTCTACATGAGGCTTTTTCAGATTTGGTGCTATTGGCATTTTGGGCCAGATAGTTCCTTGTGTAGAGAGGCATCCTGTGCATTGTAGAATGGGATGTTGTCTTAGTCTGTGTACTGTTGCTATAACAAAATACCTGAGACTGGGTAATTTATAAAAAGAAGAGGTTTATTTAGTGTATGGTTCTTTAGACTTGGAAGTTTAAGGGGCATGGCCCCAGCATCTGCTCAGCTTTTGGTGAGGGACTTCATATTGTGTCATAATATGGTGGAAAGTCAAAGGGGAAGTGGACAGATGTGAAGAGGCAAAACCCGAGGGGCTCTTGTGGGAACCAATCCATGAGATGAGTGAGAACACATGTGAAGGAGCAAAAACTGGCTCTTGTGGGAACTAATCCATTCCCTCCAGAACTAATCCAGTCTCTCAACAGCAAGAACTTACTCAGTCCCTCAAGAGTGGCCTCAAGACATTCATGAGGATTCACCCCTATGACAAAACGCCTCCCACTAGGCTCCACCTCCCAACTTTGTTACATTGGCAATTAAATTTCAACACGAGTTTTCACAGGGACAAATCACATCCAAACCAGAGAAGATGTTTAGCAGCATCCTTAGCGTCTACCCAAATTGATGTCAATAGCACTCCCTCTACCCCAGTCATAAAAATAAAAAATGGCTCCAGACTTTGCCAAGTGTCCCTTAGGGAACAAAATTATCTCTGGTTTAGAATCAGTATTCTACATCTAGGAATTCTGCTTTGACCCATATACCAAGTAAAAGGGAAGGCTGCCAGATTTCAGGGCGGTCCAGACAGGAAAAGAACTCTGCAGAAGGTCATGACTTTTATTACAAGCAACTCTGCTGCCTGGACCATATAATCCAGCAGACCCTAAGGTATGACAGTGTCAGTAGTGGAAAGATGTCATGTAGAAATTATGGAAAGCCCCATGGGGACAATTACAACAGAAGCCCCTGGGGTTCTGGAGCAAGGCCACACCAGCTACAGTGGAGATTCTCAGGCCTTTGAAAACAGCTCCTGGTATGTTCCTGGACCCTAGTAGAGAAATGAACATTGGCCATGTGTCTGGAGTGGCCCATAATGAATGGGTTTTGTTAGACCCATGAATTCATAAAGATAGGCAGGCCCAGCAGCAATCCATTGTAAGATGGAAATCGTACATCTGGGATTGCACCTAAGCAGGACTACCCTGCACTAGTAAGCTATTTCGGTTGGTGCAAAAGTAATTGTAGTTTTTGCCATTACTTTTTTTTTTTTTTTTTGAGACAGTCTTGCTCTGTTGCCCAGGCTGCACTGCAGTGGCATGATCTTGGCTCATTGCAACCTCTACCTCTCGAATTTAAGCAATTCTCTCCTGTCTCAGCCTCTGGAGTTACTGGGATTACAGGCTCACACCACCACGCCTGGCTAATTTATTTTTGTATTTTTAGTAGAGACAGGGTTTCACCATGTTGGCCAGGCTGGTCTTGAACTCCTGACCTCGTGATCCACCTGCTTTGGCCTCCCAAAGTACTGGGATTACAGGTGTGAGCTACCGCATCTAGCCTTCGCCATTACTTTTAATGGTGAAAACCGCAATTACTTTTGCCTCAGCCTGATACATAAGCAGGCAGATCACCCACCACCACTACTCATGTTTACCTCCCTCAGTTCACCCCTATGGTTGTATGAGGGGCCTCCTATGATGAGATAAAGGAGGAGAAAAAACCCAAGCTTGATTTACAAGATGGGAACATATCTTTGATACACAAACTAACCAATCCAGAGCCATGCCTCCTCTATCCTGCCCATACTCCCCAGGAAACAATATTCCCCTGCCTTAATCATTCAAGGGCGGATGTTAACTAGTTGAGTCATTCTGTGTAATTGGTTGTTTAGTGCCTCTTCCACGGCATATGTGCTCTGATGGACATCAACACCCAATACAAAGATCTTCACATTTTGTATCCACTTCAATAAGTCCATCCACATGTCTCTGCCCCAGGCATCTGTGTTCCTAATATTTTAATCCTTGATCATTTGTCATTGCCCGTGGGTCTGTATATATGTACCAGACACCTAGGGACCACTCCAGTAGCTTAGAGTCCACCCAAATTATTGAAACTAGCCAGTGCTCAGCTGTGCACCTTGCCCTGCCTTGCCATTCGCACAGAAACCCCAATAAAGTTTCTGACCTAATGCTTTCCCCTCGCGTCTGTTTTCTGCCTTCTGGCTATACTGGCATCTTTCCCATGTGGCCCTGCATAGCATGCCATGCCTCCTGTCTCTAGGACCTGTGAGTACAATGAACTTTGTTTTCCTGAGCCTCTCCTGTGTCTCCTCTTGCAGCCACACCTGACTGACCATTACATAAAAGAAAAGGAAATAGACACTGTCAGGAGTGGCTTTGAAAGACGGTGATGAAGGAAAATGTTCTCAATGGGCAGTGGTATAAGTGGTACTCCTGGCCATCCATCTTGTATAGAGGAGAAGTAGCCTGAGGTGAGAACATCTATGGATTTACAGGCAGTAGCAAATAGCTGACTGGCTGGTTCAGGGCCTGGAAGAGAAAGGGCTTGAAAATCCGTGACAAGGAGGTCTGGGGTATAGGAATATAGATGGCCATATGGGAATGAGCATGAAGTATAAATTTTGGAGGGTATATTACATAGTAATGCTCACCAGAAAGCATAAACCATAGTCAAGTCTCTGACTAACCAAACAGACAGCATGACTCAGCCAGTTGACATTAGCCAGTTTTTGTCATGAGTCACCCCTGTGGCACAATGTGCTCATGAGCAGAGTGGCCACTGAGGCAGTGGCGGAGGCTATATACTGGCCTAATTGCATAGCTTTCACTGAACAAGCCTGATCTAGTTACTGAATCAGGCTGGTTCAGCTCCTCTGGATATCCAATCTACCAGCAAGAGAGACCAAAGGTGAGTCTCCAATATGGAACTGTTCTTGAGGAGACCAACCAGCTACCTACTGACATTTTGATTACACTTGGCTTCTTCTGGCCTGGAAGGGTCAGGATTCATTTGTCCAAGAATAAACGTTAATTTGTCTTTTCCCATCCCCCGAACCTCAGCAGCGCCACTATCTGAGGACTTAATGGAATGCTAGGTCAATAAGCATGAAATCCCACATAACATAGCATCCAGTGAAAAAAGTGCAGGAATGCACCATGACCATGGGACCCTCCGGTTGTATCAGTTATCACATCATCCAGAAGCTCCTGGCCTAACAGGCTTTCCCTGCCTACTCTTGCCCCCACTTCTCTTTATCTTTCACGGGAGTTACCCTCAATAAATACCTTGCATTTCCAACTCCGTCTTGGTGTCCACTTCTCAGAGACTTCACCCTAACATAGGCTGCTTAGGGAGGACCCACATAACCAGATGATGGAAGAGGAAAAAAAAAAACCTAGGCTCATTTCATAAGTGGGTTGTCTTTGTATGTAGGTACAAACCAAAAGTGAACTGAAACTTCCTTTCAGCTTCGTTTGGGAGTGGCATTAATAGGTAGCAGTGAGAGGAAATCCTCTTGGTGGGCAGAGATTCAGGTGGTTTACCTGGTTATTCATTTTCATAAAAAAAGAAGTGGCTCAAGTTCAGCATATATACAGACCCATGGGCAATGACAAATGATCAAGGATTAAAATATTAGGAACACAGATGCCTGGGGCAGAGACATGTGGATGGACTTATTGAAGTGGATACAAAATGTGAAGATCTTTGTATTGGGTGTTGATGTCCATCAGAGCGCATATGCCGTGGAAGAGGCACTAAACAACCAATTACACAGAATGACTGGACTAGTTAACATCGGCCAGCCTCTGCCACTGGTCACTCCAGTGCTGGCACAATGAATACACAAACCGAATGGCCATGATGGCAGGGCTGGAGGCTATTCATGGGCCTAACCACACACGATCCCAATTACCAAGTTTGATCTAACCACCACTGCTTCCAAATCTCCAACCTGTCCAGTCTTCTAGCAACAGAGTCCACAGTCCCATTTTGCAAGGAGATAATCTTTCAAAAAGACCAATCAACTACTTGGTAGCATATTGATTATCTTGTACCACTATGAAAGGGGTAGTGACCCATTTTGATTGGAAAAGACACATTTTCTCAGTATGGATTCACTGAGTGATGCAGTGTTTGATCCACCAGTAATAGGAAGAATGTGTGAGTTCAGAAACCTCGGGGTTGCTCCTAGTGATCACCTTGGGGAGTTTGTGTTTCCTGTCCCTATAACTTTGGGCTCTGTGAATTTAGAGGTTGTGTTTCCAAAAGGGTGAATGCTTACACTGTTGAAATGTAAGCTACGGCTACCACCAGTGACTTAAGGCTTCAATGCCAAGTGATCCAGCAGACAAGAGGAATAATCACCATCCTGACAGGGGTAATTAATCTTAATCATCAGGGGGAAGGAGAAGTGCTATTATACAGTGGGGCCAGGAAGGAATATGTTTGGCGCTCAAGTGATCTACCTGAGTGTCTCTTGGTACTCCTTTTTTAGTACCACCTGAGTACTAGTACTACCTGAGGTGCTAGCTCAGGGTGAGGGCAATCTGCAATGGACTGTAGAGGAGAAAGACTAGGATGATCATTTGTGTCTTCAAGAATGACTGTAGTTTCTATAGACACTAGAGTCCCACTGCTAATCTTCTTATAAGTTTTCCCCCAGAAAAAAAAGCCCACTACAAAGGAAGAATAGATGCTCCTAGAACTTATAAGGAAATATGATCTGAGCTGTGAAAGGGTGGGCTGTGGTGGATGCCATGTCACACTGCCCACATCCCCACTGTAGCAGTGAAAAAACTCAGTTCTCTAACTTCTGAGAGTGATGCCTAGTAACAAGACTTTACCTTCACCCCAACTTGGGATAATACTGAAGGGCCATATTGGTTTCAGACCTCCTGGTGCAGTTGGCTGAGGCCTGTGTTGTGATTGCCTCATAGCCCACCTCCTCCCTCTGTTCAATCCTGCTTTCTTCTTTTTCGTCATTGGCAAGGGGATCCTGGAGCTGGTTTGTACTGCATTATGGGAGCCAATTGTTGAATTTGCAGGGATTTTGCAAGCTGACTGATGTCAAGTTGGCGGCTTAAAATCAGTCATGGTATTTATACCATGGACATCAGCAAACCCTGCAAATCAGCAAAACCAACATGCCACTGCCCACAGGTGTTGATCACAAGAGCACTCCATAATAAAATTCCTATGTGCTAATCTGTGTCTGGGTCAGCTTCCCAGGGAATCTGATTTCTGACACACATATTCAGGCAGTAATAGATCTTTGTATCAACAATCTCCTACATAGCAATGAGGCACAAGAAGAGGTCCTTGAATGAAGGCACAAATTCAAATCAGAACTTAGTAAGAAGACAAACTGGCTTGCTGAATCAGCATGACAAACTCATTCTGGTTTGTGCAAGACTTTCCTGGATTTAGCATGGAAAGTCCCACATTCCAGGAAAGTCCTACATCCTTGCAGTCCCAGGTAAACCGGGACTGTTGGTCACCCTAGTACACAAGTAGGAATCTAGAGCAAGGAAAGCAAAGCCTCAGGTGTGGGACTGACTGCTGATCAGGGGAGGTGTTTTGAGACGGCATGGGAAAGATGCATTTGGAGAGACTAGGGATGGCTGTAAGTAATAGTCTGATCAAGCTGGCCTAGACCTCTAAGAAGAATGCATGCTGCTGTGGAACTGGGTTCAAGGTAAGGACTCTAGTACCCCAGAGTATTAGCAAGGGAAAGATAAGGCCCAAGTGACGGAATAGTAGAGCAGAAAATGAAAAAAAATGACACAAGGCAGGCTTTTAGATACTGGAACTAGAATTCAGGCAATGGCTTAATCACAAGGAACTGCATGTGAGCCTAATGTCTAGAAGCTATGGATAGTTTGAGGTAGGACAATTTACTAAACTGGGTTGATTCAGAGCTGCTATATGTTAGTTCAGGGATTCCTTAATTAATTCACCCATCCTTGAATGTGAGGTAAAGCTGAGCCTGTAGGAGAAAGCTAAATGACCCTGGCTTTAGATTTTAGATAGCTTCGGTGACTGCAAATAATGAGTATTAAAGTTCCTTTCTTTTCTTTTCTTTTTTTTTTTTTTTTGAGACGGAGTTTTGCTTTTGTCACCCAGGCTGGAGTGCAGTGGCATGATCTCAGCTCACTGCAACCTCCGTCTCCCAGGTTCAAGCAAGTCTCCTGCCTCAGCCTCCCGAGTAGCTGTGATTACAGGTGCCCACCACCACGCCCGGCTAAATTTTTTTTGTACTTTTAGTAGAGACAGGGTTTCACCATGTTGGCCAGGCTGGTCTTGAACTTCTGACCTCAGATGATCCACCCACCTTGGCCTCCCAAAGTGCTGGGATTACAGGCGTAAGCCACCACGCCCGGCCTTGAAGTTTTTTTTCACAACGTCCAGAGATTTAAGTGTACCTATTTTATGAGAGGGGAAACTTGAGACCCTGTCTTAGGTAATAAATTCCAGAGTCTGGGGCTCAAGTTTGTACAGAATACAATTCATGTCAAAAATCCAAATGCATCATCTATCGCAGTGAGGCCATGGCCAAATCAGAATGAATTCTCAATCTTGTAATCAACCACAAGGCGTACTATCTCTTTACGACCATCTGCTCTCCAACAGGAAATACCAGCCAGGCTGGAGGCTTGGCAGACATTTCCTTCATCTTCTTTGTTCTCATTCTCCCTTTTTAAGCTTTCTCAATTCCTTACTAACAGAACTTTTCAAATTTGATACCTGGCATTTTAATTTTCATTTTCCCAGTCTAGAATAACTCTAGTCAAATGCAAGTAACATTTTAAAGTATCAATATTCAAAAGCATTTTATAATATTATGACTAAATTGATGATTCTCTATATTGGACAACAGTCTCTTGAGTCAGAAATGTATTTTATCTTTGTAGTAAGAAAACTCAAGATTGTTCTGGGATAGCAAAGAGTGAAGAGAACCAACCAATGAAAGTAGATGTAGAAAGTGGCTCATAACTAATGCATTAAGTATGTGTTCTTCCCTCCACCCACACACCCGACTCCATTGTGGGGAGGAAGGCTGCACAGTAAGATGTTGGACTGTCATATTATATAGAGAGAAAAACACTAAAGCTCTCCAACATTTCACCCCAAGACAGCTGAGTCCAGAGACATAACTGCTTTAAGCAGTTATCACCAGCTTAGTGAGTCTCTCACGTCCTAAATTGAAAATGATTGCATTGTGCCTATGGAACAGTGTTGCACACAGTTCTTGGGGTGTTTAGTACTATTGTGGCAGTACATTTTAGTTTAAAGAGGCTTTTGTGGGCCGGCTCGATAAGACTTTCTCTTTCATAATGTATTCTGAGCACCCCCAAACTCCCCTTAGACACATTCAAACACTGGGAACTGCCTACTGTATGTGTGGGTATGTGTGTGAGGTATGTGTTACAGGCTCTCAGCCACAGGAGAAAATCTTACCCCCTGGCCCATGTACTGGGCAAGAAATCCAAATCTCTCTACCAATTCACATGAAGCTGCAGCTTTCATTTCAAATGATCAAGATCCAAAAGTTCCAAAAGTAATACTTTGACATTATGACCCAGTATGCATATGTGCGCACACACCTATACACTCGCGCGCATGACACAGATGTGAACGTTTCCCAAACGCCTTCCCTTACTATATATTTTGCTCTCTAATGTTTTTTCTGTATGTTTTTAGTATTGATATAACGAACTAATTGTCATCGCAATCCTCTTCAGCAGGTTGTGACTTCACAACCCAGTAACAGGTTAAGTTCCACAGTTTAAAAAAACGCCGATGTTGAGAGTTACAGGCCTAGAAATTCTAGACTGTAATATAACTTGATATCAATATGTACTCAAAGATTAACTTGTCAGATATGAACTATTTCTTGAAAGTCTGTTGTTTAGACTGGGAATACATTTCCCATAACGGGGGAATATATTTTTAAAGATATAAAGCAGACCAGTCCCACAAAAGTGTCTTTCCATGTATTTATTGACATAAAAAGAACACCACAGGGGCAGCTTTGGCCGGGCGCAGTGGCTCACACCTGTAATCCTAGCATTTTGGGAGGCCAAGGCGGGTGGATCATCTGAGGTCAGGAGTTCAAGACCAGCCTGGCCAACATGGTGAAACCCTGTCTCTACTAAAAATACGAAAAAATTAGCTGGGCGTGGTGGTGTGCACCTGTAATCCCAGCTACTCGGGAGGCTGAGGTAGGAGAATCACTTGAACCCGGGAGGCAGAGGTTGCAGTGAGTCGAGATTGTGCCATTGCACTCCAGCCCGGGTGACAAGAGCAAAACTCCGTCTAAACACACACACACACACACACACACACACACACACACCCATAGGGGCAGCTTCTTGGTTGTGAGAAACCAGCCACTTCAATGATGCTCCTGTGTCTTCTTCCACGACCACTTAGAAAGCAGGATATTCGCTTTTATACTAACCAGACTAAAATGTTAACCAGCCTCTTGGGAACTGTGATAAACCAAAAACGCAATATTTCTGGAAACTGAACCTTTTATCCAAACAATAGGATTACTAAATATGTGATGTATAGAATTTCCTAGGCGAGATCCCACGGGAAGCATCCACTTAGAAACATGTTCATCTCCACCAACACTGAGAAGGGGCAGGGACAAGAACTTATTATAGAACATCTACAGACTAAACACTTTCTGTACTGGGTCTAGAAATCCTATCAGCCACGCTATGTTCATACAACCATGCAAAATATTTGGTGAGTTTGAACCCTGGTTCGTCTGACTTCGAAACCCCTGTTTTGCACAGTGTCATCCACTTCTCCAATCATTTGATTTGGTGATTGGGTAGAGCTGTTTCTTCCGAAACAGTCATGTTTCTCCCCAATTGTTTCTACCAATTGTTAATTGGGTAGAGCTGTTGCTACCCGAAACAGTCATGTGATAACGTCCACAATGCTCTGAATTCTTACTGCATCAGGAAGTGACAGGTAAGACTGCCAAGCTGATATTGCTTCAGTTTTGATGAAACTGGAAAAAATCCAACTCTAAAATTAAGGCTGAAACTTTTGAATTTCTGAGGTTGCACAAAAAAATGAAAAGAAAATGAGCAGTGGTGTATTCTTTCACTAAGAACACTAATAGAATTCTTGTGGTGCTTTTCATGGTTGACGGGGTGGGTTCTGATGTTTAGTCCTTTCCCACCTCACTCCTACCCTCAGATAATATTTGTCTTTCCACACACTAAGAGACGCTTAGCATGAAACTTCAGAATTCTGTCAGTCCTTCCTTTTCTGGTCAGGAAGTACTCAAAAAATCTTGGAGGATCATCTAAATGATAACTGAAGGAGATCCCTTCTTTGGTGTGAGCCTGAATATTCTTAGTGAATTTCCAATTTACACCATTCTGTAATCATATCAATCTGATAGGATTAAGAATTTTTTTTCCTGAATGTATGTCCTTCACATAAGTTTACAAATTTATTGGCACAAAGTTTTTCATAATATGTATTATTGCTAAATCTATAATGTCCCCCCTTATATTCTAAACATAATTATTTGTGGCCGAGTACGGTGGCTCACGCCTGTAATCCCAGCACTTTGGGAGAATGAAGAAGGTGGATCACCTGAGGTCAGGAGTTCAAGACCAGCTTTGCCAACAAGGTGAAACTCCATCTCTACTAAATATACAAAAATTAGCTGGGCATGATGGTGGGCACCTGATCCCAGCTACTCAGGAGGCTGAGGCAGGAGAATTGCTTGAACCTGGGAGGCAGACATTGCAGTGAGCTGAGATCACGCCACTGCACTCCAGACTGGGGTGGCAAAGTGAGACTCTGTCTCAAAAAAAAAAAAAAAAAAATTATTTGTACCTATTTTGTCTCACCAAAAGTATGCTGATATTATTGTTTCTATTTATTTATTCATTTTTAGAGATGGGGTCTTTTTCTGACGCTCAGGCTGGAGTACAGCGACTCAAACTCCTGACTTCAAGCGATCCTCCCACCTTGGCTTCCCAAAGTGCTTGGATTATAGGTGTGAGTCACCTCGCCCGGCCTGTTAGTGTTTCTTAAAACTTAACCTTTCACTTTATTCGTTCTTCCTACTGTGTCTTTGTTTTCATTTAATTATTTTCTGCTTTTATCTTTATCATTTCCCTCCTGCTTGCTTTGGGGTTGTCATGTTATTTTTCTAATTCCTCAAGTTGTTTGCTGAGACAATTAATTTTTAGTTCTTCTATTCTCTTTAATATGCACTTAAAATAAGTTTTCCTGCTGGTAGCACATTAGCTGTAGCTCATAAATTTTGATATGTTTTTAATCATTGTTTATTTTGAAATATTTTCTAATTTCTATGTTCATTGCAAGCATTTTAATATTTTATGTACAGAAGATTTGTAGTTATATTTTTATGGTTTCTAGTTTAATTTTTTAGAGACCACAGTCTTTCTAATATCAGTTCTTTGAAATTAGCTGAGATATATTTTACGTATGTGGTCACTTTTCTTTCCACAGGCACTTGGAAAGATGTGAGGTGTCTAATTCTTGGATGCAGTGGCCTACACGTGTTCATTATACTAAGTTCATTCAATTGCGGTGTCCTTCAACCTTTGATACTTTTACAGAATTTTTTTTGCCTATTGCTATCAGTTACTAAGATAAGTCTGCTAAATTTTTCCATGTGATTACAGAACTGGAGTTTGCCAGCTGCTCCTTAAGTTTTGTCATTTTTTACTTTACATAATTTGACGTCCTTTTATTAGGTACGTAAAAACTCATAATTGTTAAAACTTCTTGGTAGATAATACTATTGTCCTATAATATCTCTCCATAGCTCTGTTTCTCCCTTTTGACATAAAATCTGTTTTGTTCATTATTAAGTTCTGCTGCTTTCTTTTGGTTAACATTTGCTGGGTATGTCTTTTTTTACCCTTGACTTTCAACCATAGTGTGTCCTCAAACTTTAGATGCTGCTTGTGTAAATGGCATAGAGATGAAGTTTTGTTTAACCCTGGGTAACAGTTTTTTTATATTTGGATTAAAAAGTCCTGTTTATATGTCTTGTAATCATTTATGTGCTTGCATTCCTATTTACCATTTCGTTTTATGCTTTCCACTTGTTTCATGTTCTCTCCCTCTTTGTCTTTCTTCTTTTCTTGCCTTCTTTTGGCTTTGACTGAATTTTTTTTCACCTCCACTAATTGTAAATTTGTACATTCTATGTCTATTTTTTTGTGTTATTCTTGAAATTTTAACATTTTCTTAGCAAATTCCAAAGTTAGTCAATACATTTATCCTTTTCTTGATCATTATAAGAGCTTAGAATAATCTATAACTCTGATCACCCCATCCCCACATATACGTTACTGTTTTCCAGTATTTTAGCTTTAATTTATAATCTTATAAGGTAATCAACATTATTGTTATAACATTTGTTTTTATTTACTCACATATTTATCTTCTTGGCTCACCATTCTTTTTTTCATCTCAGATCTTCCTTCTGGATTCATTTTTATTCTTCCTGGAATATATTCTTTTGAATTTCTCTTAGAAATAATTTTTAGGTTTTAGTTTGTCAGGAAATAGATATTGCACTTGTTGTTAAAAAATAGTTTCACTAGGTATTCATGTCTAGGTTCACAGTTGATTTCTAAAATTTTAAATAACTTTAGGGAATAAAAGTGCAGTTTTGTAGCATGGTTATATTGCAGTGGTGAATTCTGGGATTTCACTGTAACTATCACCCAAATAGTGTACATTGTATCCATTAAGTAATTTTTCATCCTCCACTCCCTTCCAGCCACTTACAGTTCTGGGTCCTCAGTGTGTCAGTCTATACCCTGTGTCTATGTGTACACATTATTTAGCTCCCACTTATAAAGTAGAATATGCAGTATTTGACTTTGTTTCTGAGTTATTTCACTTAATAGCCTTCAATTCCATACACATGCTGCAAAAGACATGATTTCATTATTTTTGATGACTTAGTAGTATTCCATGGGGTGTGTGTGTGTGTGTGTGTGTGTATGTATGTATGTGTGTATGTAGGTATATCACATTTTCTTCATCCAGTGTTGTTGATGGACACGTAGGTTGATTCCATATCTTTGCTATTGTGAATAGCACTGCTATAAATATAAGAGTGCCAGTATCTTCTTGATATAATGATTTATTTTCCTGTGAGTATATACCCAATAGTAGGATTGCTAGATCAAATGGTAGTTCTATTTTTTAATTCATTGAGAAATCTCCATACTGTTTTCCATAGAAATTGTACTAATTTACATTCCCAGCAACAGTGTATAAGCATTTCCTTTTCTCCACATCCTCACCAATATCTATTTTTTTTCACTTTTTAATGATACCCATTCTGACTGATGTAAGATCATATCTCATTTTGATCTTAATTTGCATTTCTCTGATGATTAGATGTGTTGAACATTTTTTCATATGCTTGTTGGCAATTTGCATGTCTTCTTTTGAAAAATGTCTGTTCAAGTCCTTTGCCCACTTTTTAATGGGGTTATTTTGTTGTTGCGCTGCTTGAATTCCTTGTGGATTCTGGATATCTGTCCTTTGTTTGATGCATAGTGTGAAAATAATTGCTACCATTCTTAAGATTGTCTGTTCACTCCATTGATTATTTCTTTTTCTGCACAGAAGCTTCTTAATTTAATTAAGTCCCATTCATCTACTTTTGTTTTGTTGCATTTGCCTTTGAGGTGTCACTCATGAATTCTTTGCCTAGCCCAGTGTCCAGAAGAGTTTTTCCTAGGTTTTCTTCAAATATTTCTGTAGTTTCAGGTCTTAAGTTAATTTTTATATAAGGTGAGAGATAGGGATCCAGTTTCATTCTTCTATATATGGCAATTCAGTTTTCCCAGCACCGTTTATTGAATAGGGTGTCCTTTTTCCAGTGAATGTTTTTGTCTACTTTGTCAAAGATCAGTTGGCTGTAGGCATATGGCTTTATTTCTGGGTTCTCTATTCTGTTCTGTTAATCTATGTGTCTCTTTTTATACCAGCACCATTCTGTTTTGGTTACTATGGCCCTGTAGTATAATTTGAAGTCAGGTAATGTGAGGCCTCCAGCTTTGTTCTTTTTGCTTAGGATTGTTTTGGCTATTCGGGCTCTTTTTTGGTTCCATATGAATTGGAGGATTACTTTTCTAATTCTATGAAAAATGACATTGGTATTTTGATAGGAATTGCGTTGAATTTGTAGATTGCTTTGGACAGTATGGTCATTTTAACAACGTTGACTCCTGTGATCCATAAGCATGAAATGTTTTTCCATTTGTTTGTGTCTCTTTCTTTAGTGTTTTGTAATTTTCCTTGTAGAGATCATTCACCTCCTTGGTTAAATATATTCCTAGGTGGGTTTTAAATTTTTTTTGTAGCTATTATACTTGGGATTGACCTCTTGATTTGGCTGTCAGCTTGATTGTTGTTGGTGTATAGATATGCTACTGATTTTCGTACCTTGATTTTGTACCCTGAAACTGTACTGAATTCATTTATCGAATCTAGGAGTCTTTTGGAGGACTCTTTAGGGGGTTTCTAGATATAAGATTATATAATCAGCAAACAGATAATTTGACTTCCTCTTTTTCAATTTGCGTGCCTTTTATTTCTTTGTCTTACCTGATTGCTCTGGCTAAAACTTCCAATATACTATATATTGAATAGGAGTGGTGAAAGTAGGCATCCTTATCTTGCTTTGGCTCTTAGGGGGAATGCTTCCAAGTTGCCCATTCAGTATGATGCTGGCTGTGAGTTTGTCATAGATGGCTTTTATTATTTTTGAGGTATGTTCCTTCTACACCTTATTTGTTGAGGGCTTTTTATCATGAAGAAATACCTAACTTTTTCAGATGCTTTTTTATGCATCAATTGACATAGTTTTTGTTTTTAATTATGTTTATGTGGTGAATCACATTTATTGATTTGCAAATGTTGAACCATCCTTGGATCCCTAGAATAAGACTCACTTGATTGTGGTGGATTATCTTTTTGATGTGCTGTTGGATTCAGTTTGCTATCATTTTGTTGAGGACTTTTGCATCTTTGTTCATCAGGGATATTAGTCTCTAGTTTTCTTTTTTTGTTGTGTCCTTGTCTGGCTTTGGCATGGGGGTGATGCTGGCTTTGTAGAATTAGTTAGGGAGAATTTCTTCCTCCTCAAGTTTTTGGAAGAGTTTCAGGAGGACTGGTACCGGTACTTTTTTTACAGGATAAAATTCAGTTGTGAGTCCATTTCATCCTGGGATTTTTGTTGCTATTGGGAGATTTTTTTTATTACTGATTCACTCTCACTATTCATTATTAGTCTGTTCAGGATTTCCATTTGTTCCTGGTTCAGTCTTGGGAGGTTGTATGTTTGCAAGAATTTATCAGTTTCCCCTAGGTTTTCTAGTTTGTGGGTATATAGTTGTTCTTAGTAGTCTCTGAGGTTCTTTTGTATTTATGTGGTATCAATTGTAATGTCTCCTTTTTCATTGCTGATTATGTTTATTTAGATCTTCTCTCTTCTTGGTTAGTCTAGCTAGCCTATCAATTCTATCACTTCAAAGAACCAACTTTTTGTTTCATTGATCATTTGTATTCTTTTGTTCTTAATTTCGTTTAGTTCTGCTCTGATCTTTGTTAGTTCTTCTCTTCTGCTAGCTTTGAGTTTGGTTTGTTCTTGTTTTTCTGGCTCCTTGAGGTGAGATGTTAGGTTGTTAATCTGTGATATTTCTATTCTTTTGGTTTAGGCATTTAACACTATAAACTTCCCTCTTAGCAGTGCTTTTGCTGTATCCCAGAGGTTTTGGTATGTTGTATCTCCATTTTCACTTGTTTCAAGAAAAATATTTAAATTTTCATCTTTATTTTGTCCTTTGTTCAAAAATCATTCAGGAATAGTTTGCTTAATTTCTGTGTATTTATATAATTTTGAGAGCTCCTCTTGGAATTGACTTCTAGTTTTATTCCATGGTAGTCTCAGAAAATATTCAGTATGATTTTGATTTTTTGAAAATTTACTGAGACTTGTGTTTTGACCTAATATACAGTCTGTCTTGGAGACTGTTCCCTGTGCTGATGAGAACTATGTATATTCTGCTGTTGTTGGATAGAATGTTTTGTAAATGTCTGTTAGGTCCTTTAGGTCTAATATTTAGGCCCAGTGTTTCTTTGTTGATTTTCTGTCTCAGTGATCTGTCTACTGCTGTCAGTGGAATGTTGAGGCCCTTCCCCACTGTGACTGTGTTGCTGTCTATGTGTCTTTATTTAGGTCAAGTAGTGTTTGTTTTGTGAATCTGGGTGCTCCAGTGAGTGGTTGGGTACATTCTTGCTTAGAATTGTATCTTCTTGTTGAATTGATCTCTTTCTCATTATATAATGACTTTATCTTTTTTTTTCTTTTTCTTTTTCTTTTTTTTACTGTTATTGGTTTAAAGTCTGTTTTGTCTGATATAACTACTCCTGCTCAATTTTGCTTTCTGTTTATGTGCAGTATCTTTTTCCCCCCTTTGCCTTCAGTCTGTGTCTTCACCAGTAAGGTGAGTTCTTGTAAGCAGCATATAGTTGAATTTTTTTTTTAAATTTTTTGTGGGCACATAGTAGGTATACATATTTATGGGTTCATGACATGTTTTGATACAGGCATGCAATGTGTAACAATCACATCAGAGTAAATGAAGTATCAATCACCTCAAGCATTTATCCTTTGTGTTACAAATAATCCAATTATATGCTTTAAGTTATTTTTAAACTTACAATAAAATTATTTTTGTCTATAGTCAGTCACCCTGTTGTGCTAAAAATACTAGGTCTTATTCATTCTTTCTAATTATTTTTTGTACCCATTAACCCCACTTCTTATTCACCCTCCCCACCATTACCCTTCCCAGCCTTTGGTAACCATCCTTCTATTCTCTATCTCCATGAGTTCAATTGTTTTAAATGTTAGCTCCCCCAAAGAGTGAAAACATGCAGTTTGTCTTTCTGTGCAAGCATTATTTCACTTAACATAATGACATCCAGTTCCATCCATGTTGTTGCAAATGACAAGATCTCATTTTTTTTATGGCTGACTAGTACTCCATTGTGTATATGTACCACATTTTGTTTATCCAATCATCCGTTGATAGACAGCCTACTTCCAAATCTTGGCTTTTGTGAAGTGCTGCAATAAACATGAGAGTGCAGATATCTCTTTGATGTACTGTTTTCCTTTCTTTTGGGTATGTATCTAGGAGTGGGATTGCTGGGTTGTATGGTAGCTCTATTTTTAGAAAACTTCAAACTGTTCTCCATAGTGGTTGTAGGAATTTACATTCCCACCAACAGGGTACAAGAGTTCCCTTTTCTCCACATCCTCACCAGCATGTATTATTGCCTGTCTTTTGGATATAAGCCATTTTAACTGGGGTAAAATGATATCTCCTTGTAGTTTTCATTTGCATATCACTGATGATCAATGATGTTGAGCACTTTTTTATATATCTGTTTGCCATTCATATATCTTCTTTTGAGAAATATCTGTTCAGGTGTTTTGCTCATTTTTAGTTGAATTGTTAGATTTTTTTTCCTGTAGAGTTCTTTGAGCTCCTTATATATTCTGGTTATTAATTCCTTGTCACATGGATAGTTTCCAAATATCTTCTCCCATTCTGCGGATTGTCTTTTCACGTTGTTGATTGCTTCCTTCTCTGTGAAGAAGCTTTTTAACTTGATGTGATCCCATTTGTCAATTTTTTTCTTTAGCTGCCTGTGCTTGTGGGGCACAAGCCCCATTCAAGAAACCTTTGCCCAGTTAAATGTCCTGGGGAATGTCCCCAGTGTTTTATTGTAGTCATTTCATAGTTTGAGGTCTTAGATTTAAGGCTTCAATCCATTTGGGTGTGATTTTTATATATGGTGAGAAATAGGGGTAAGTTTCATTCATTTACATGTGGATATCCAGTTTTCCCAGCACCATTTATTGAAGAGACTGACTGTCCTTTCCCCAATGCATGTTTTTGGCACCTTTGTCAAAAATGAATTCACTGTAGATATGTATGAATTTTTCTCTGGTTCTCTATTCTGTTCCACTGATCTGTCTGTTTATAAGCCGTTCCATGCTGTTTTGGTGACAATAACTCTGTAGTATAATTTAAAGCCAGGTAATATGAATTCTCCAGGTTTATTGTTTTTGCCTAGAATAGTTTTAGCTATTCTGAGTTTTTTTTTTTTTTGAGTGGTTTCATATAAATTTTAGGATTTTTTTCTATTTCTGCAAAGAATGTCATTGGTATTTTGATATGGATTGCATTAAATCTGTAGATTGCTTTCGGTAGTGTGACCATTTTAACAATATTGATTTTTTCAATTAATGAACATGGAATATCTTTCCAGTTTTCTGTTTGTTGTTCAATTTCTTGCATCTATGTTTTATAGTTTTCATTGTAGAGCTCTTCCACTTTTTTGGTTAATTTAATTCCTAGCTCTTTTATTTTATTTATAGCTATTGTAAATGGGATTACTTTCTTGATTTCTTTTTCAGATTATTTGCTGTTGGCATATAGAAATGCTACTAATTTTGCATGTTGATTTTGTGTCCTGCAACTTTACTGAATTTATTCATCAGTTCTAATAGTTTTTTTGGTGGAGTCTTTAGGTTTTTCCCAACATAAGATCATCTCATCCACAAACAAGAATAATTTGACTTCTTCCTTCCCAATTTTGATGTCCTTTATTTCTTTCTCTTGTCTGATTACTCTAGCTAGGACTTTCAGTATTGTGTTGAATAATAGTGGTGAAAATGGGCATATTTGTCAGTTCTAGATCCTAGAGGAAAGGATTTCAGTTTCTCCCCATTCAGTATGATAGTAACTGTGGGTCTGTCATATATGGCTCTTTTTGCTGGGGTATATTCCTTCTATATTCAGGGGTTTTTTAAGGGTTTTTATCATAAAGGGATGTTGAATTTTATCAAGTGCTTTTGCAGTATCAATTGAAATGATCACATGGTTTTTGTCTTTCATTCTGTTGTTATAAATTATCACATTAATTGATTTGCATATGTTGCAGCATCCTTGCATCGCAGGGATAAATCCCACTTGGTCATGATGAATGATCTTTGTAATGTGTTGTTGAATTCAGTTTGCTAGTGTTTTGTTGAGAATTTTTGCATCAATATTTATCATTGATATTGGCCTACAGTTTTCTTTTTTTGAATTGTCTTTGTCTGGTTTTGGTATCAGTGTAACACTGGTCTTGTAGATTCAAGTTTCAAAGTTCTTTTAGTCCATTCTGCCAATCTATCTTTGAAGTGGAGCATTTAGTCAACTTATGTTCAAAGTTAATATTGACATGTAAAGTTTTGTACCTGTCATAATGTTATTATCTAGTTGCTTCCAAGAATCTTTGTTTCTCCCTCTTTTTTTTTTCCTGTTTGTCTTTGTGGTTTGATGGAGTCCTCTTGTGCTGGCATATGATTTGTTTCTGATCCTCCTTTGTGAAATTGTTTTATAAGACCTGTGAGTTTCATACTTAAATTTTTTTAAAATTAGAGTCAAGCGTTTAACTCTGTCACCCAGGCTGGAGTGTAATTGCGAGATCCTAATTCACTGCAGCCTTGAAATCTTGGGCCTAAGGGATCCTCCTACTTCAGCCTCAGGACTAACTAAGACCACAGGCACGAGCTCAGCTAAATTTTTTCTTTTCTTCTTTCTTTCTTTCTTTTTTTTTTTTTTGCAGAGATGGAGTCTCACTGTGTTGCCCAGGCTAGTCTTGAACTCCTGGGTTTAAGCAATCCTTCCACCTTGGACTCCCAAAAGTGTTGGTATTTCAGGCATGAGCCACCACAACCAAGCTTCACTTTTTTTTTTTTTTTTTTTAATGGCAATGAATTTTGAAGAACTTTATCTTTTCTTTCATTGAAACTGATGAGAAGTTGGCTGTCCTAATAATGCTTCCTTTGTAGATAATCTGTCTTCATTATTTGTCCTTAATCTTATTTTTGTCTTTGGTATTCTATTGTTTCAGTATGATGTGTCAAAGCAAGTATTTCCTTTCATTTATACTGCTTTAGTTTTTTTAAGTTTGTTGAACATCAGTTTTAAAAGTTTTCAATTATGTCTTTAAATATTGTCTTTTTTTTCCTGTTTTATCTAGTTTTGCCTATTGTTATGGACTGAATTTCATTCCACCAAAATTCATATGTTAAAGCCCTAACTCCCGGTGTGACTGTATTTGGTAATAGGACTTTTAGGGAGGTATAATAACTAAGGTTAAATGAAGTTGTAAGAGTGGACCTCATCCAATAGCACGGGTGTCCTTATAAGACGAGGAAGAGAGACCAAAGTATGCTTGTGCTCACTGTCCCCCTAATCCCTCCACATGAACAGAGGAAAGGCCACGTGAGGGCACAATGAAAAGGCAGCTGTCTATACTCTAGAGAGGCCTCACCAGAAACCAGCCTCCTTGACAGCACCTTGATATTGGATTTCTAGCCTCTGGAACTGTGAGAACATTTCCGTTGCTTAAGGCACCCAGTCTGTGGTATTTCGTTATGGCAGTCCTAGCAAATTAATATACCTGTATTCTAAAAATGTATTTTGAACTTCTCACTTTATTCTCCAGGTTGCGTAACCTCTCCTTTATATAAGTTTTAATATCTTTGTGCTACATTCTGTGTACATTTTTTCATTCTAATTTCTATTTTAGTAACTCTCTTTTTAATTATGGACCATTTGATATTTTAATCTAATCATTGAGTTTCTGATCTTAGTTTCACATTTCATTTCTAGATGTTGTCTTTAATTTTTTTTTTACTAGATCTATCTACTTGATAATTTTTTATGGTCTGTTGTTCCTTGGGTATACCCATGATACCCTCTTATTTTTAAAAACATAGTCACTGTCAACCT
Organism: Macaca mulatta; assembly: GCF_049350105.2. Lineage (NCBI taxonomy): Eukaryota > Metazoa > Chordata > Mammalia > Primates > Cercopithecidae > Macaca > Macaca mulatta. Next base: position 105,279,927 of record NC_133412.1, read on the forward strand.
GGCAGCACTTTAAACTAAAATTTCAGTTTATGTAATATGAATTCAGTCCCAGAATCCATACTCGAGAGAACATTTTTTCCCCTTCTATTTATAAATAAGGCTGAGATTGACATGTTTCCTAATTATTTTCTTCTATGTGGTGAGAGTTTCCCCCAAGTTCATCCTTCCACTAGAATGATGCCTTTCAGAGTCTCTGCTTATGCTGAGGTCTTATTTTGACTTCCTACATTCTACAAACCTTCAGTTTTGTCTCCTGACTCTTGCATGCAGTTAGTTAAAACCAAAATATTCATGCCACCAGAGCCTGTCAGATGCTTCAGGCATGTATCATCTCCAGTGTTCATTATTTATCTGGAGGTAGCTTTCTTGCCAGATCAGCTCTGCATTCATAGACACTTTTAAATAATGCTTACATATCTTTTTCCCCCTGGTGTTCTGTTCCAAGAGAATTCCTCAGGGTATCTGATTCTCATATTGCCAGAAACAGAAGTCTAATTTTATATGATTAGCAGTCAATACTCTTTCATGTTCTGCTTCCAAGATGTTCAGTTTCATTCTACTATTAAACACCTCACTGCAAATTCAGATTTGTGAGTTAATAGTTAATCTCAAGGCATGACTAAATATTAACAATGGAGCCTTGTTTAAGTTAGGAATGTGACGGATCAAGTCTGCAGTTAATACTTTCATTCAAATATGTAATTCTAGTAAATGCCAACTTTGTTCCAAATATGATACTAGGAACTGGAGATACACTTTTTTTAAAAGACGTGATCTCCAAGGTCCTCATAATCTAGAGGGGGAGATGGACCAATAAAGAGAAAATTACAGTTCAGTGTTATTGCCCAGGGGGTGTGAGAGCTCAGAAAAGGTTATCTAATCCAGACTGCAGTAAAAGTGGGAAGACTCTCTTAGAAGACAAGGTTGCACAAAAAAGTTACTGTCAGTAATATAGTTAACAAAACCTGATTTGGTCAATTGGTTAGGATATGTTGTATTTGAGGCCAACTTCGTGTATTCTTTCTGCAGAAGCTTCTTATTTTACTTTTCTTTTTTGGTTTTGTTTTGTGTATCCCTAAGCAACATGTTACAGAAGCTTCTTATCTTAGCCATGGTCTATGGTCACAAATGGTACCCTTATCCTACATCAGACTTCCTGCAAACACATACAACATATGATAACCATGGGCCTTGAAAAGAGAGAGATGGATGGATCCATCACATTTTCACTCTTACTAGAAGAAATAGCTTACAGCAGATGGTCTTGTGGTGCAGTGTGGATAGGAGCATCTTTTTAAATGAAGAATAAAATATATTTATTCTAGTGAACAGACAGCTTGGCTTCTCAATAGAGCATTTATATACATATTTAATATTCTGACAATTAAAAATTATTTTGCTGCTGCCCCTGACTTCTGTATATGGACAAATTATGCCCATAGATCATATACCTACCAGTCCAGCACCCAGAAAAAAATTTGCAACACATAGAGAAACTTCTTCAAAATAGTTACGTTCCAAAGCAACAGTAATAGATTGTTTAGTGTTTGTGGATGTTCATCTCATGTTAGGACATTTTAAAAAGGAAAGGATCAGTTGGTGAAGGATGAATCAGTAGTAATTGTTTCATGACATGTTTGCCGAAAACTCCCCAAAGAGAGTTCTAACATATTGTTTTAAAATTTCAATTCAGTAAACATTTATCGAACCCCTGCTGTGTGCAGAGACCCTCAGAAAACCAAAAGACAAGTAACACTCAACCTTTAATCTCATTCTTCCAATTAGAAGAACAAGATTAACAGATAAATGACTAGATAGGTAAGTAGAAAAGTACAAAATATTTATGTGGATGACATTGTTTATGACAGAATAGATAGCTTTAATGTTTCACAATGAACATTTTAATCACAGTTTAACACATATACAGAAAAGTACACAAATTAGAAGTATATAATTATTGAAGAATAAACACACCAGTGTAACTACCACACAGTTAAATAGATTGAATATCACAATTCCAGAAGCCTACCATATGCCTAGTCATTTTCTACACTCCTTATTAAAAGATAATGGCTATTCTGATTTCCAACACAGTAGAGTAGCTTTGCCTAGTTTTGCACAGTAGACTAGTTTCAGAGCTTCATAAAAATGGGGCAGAGTAGATTCTTTTGTGTGTAACGTCTTTTACTCAATGTTATGTTTGTGTGATTCATCTATGTTGTTGCGGCATTGAATACATATTTCTTAATTAATTTATTCTCTTGTTGAAGACAAGATATTTTGGTTTTTAGGAACAATGCTTCTATGAATAATCATGTGTATATACACATGTGGGGTTGCTGGATCACAGAGTATGTGTACGTTCAGCTTTAACAGATACTGACAAATAGTTTTCAAAGTGGTTGCATCAATTTATACTCTCACTGGAATTGTATGAAAATTAGTATACTCCACATCTTTGCCAACCCTAGGTTGCCAGTCTTTTAAGATAGTTTTAATATGCCTTTCACTGATGACCAATAACAATGAGACTTTTTTATATGTGTATTGACCATTTGGTTAGCTTCTTCTGTAAAGTGCCTGTTCAGGTGTTTTGCCCATTTTTCTATTTAGTTGTCTTTTTCTTATTGATTTGCTGGAATTCTTTATATATGAGCCCTTTGTTGGTTATATGTATTGCAAATATCTTCTACTCTTGAGCTTACCTTTTCATTTTCTTAATGGTGATTTTTTTGGGGATGAACAGAAATCCCCAATTTTAATATAGTTAATCTTTTCCTTATCAATAGTTAATACATTTTGCTTCCAGTCTAAGAAAACATTCCCTACTTCAAAGTCACTAAGATACTTTCTCATGTTATTACTCTCTAGAAGCTTTATTATCTTACTTTTATATTTAGATACACATTCTATCTGGAAATAATTTTCAAGTATGCCATGAGGTAGAAATCAAGATTTCTGCAAACAGATACAGTTGAGCCAGTATTGTTTATTGTTTGTTTGTTTGTTTGTTTTGAGATGGAGTCTTGCTCTGTCACCCAGGCTGAAGTGCAGTGGCCCAATCTTGGCTCACTGCATCCTCTGCCTCCTGGGTTCAGGTGATTCTCCGGCCTCAGCCTCCCTAGTAGCTAGGATTACAGTGATTTTTGTATTTTTAGTAGAAACGGGGTTTCACCATGTTGGCCAGGTTAGTCTTGAACTCCTGACCTCAGGCAATCCATCCCCCTCGGCCTCCCATAGTGCTGGGATTACAGGCACGAGCCACCACATCCAGCTGCCAATATTGTTTATTGAAGTGATTGCCCTTTCTCCATTGCCCTTCAGTGCTACCTTGTCATAAATCAGGTGCCCTTTTGGTTCTATTAATCTATTTGTCTATCTTTTGTGCCAATATCTGATAGTCTTAATAAATAATGTATAGCTTTTTGAGAGGCAAAGGAAAGAGGGAGAGGTAGCTGAGGGAGGTGTAACTACAGCAAGAGAAAGAGTAGGTCTCCCCTGCCATCCAATCTCCATCCCATCTCCTTGGCCTCCTCAGGAACCTGCCTCAATCAGTGATCTCCCCTCATCCCTGAATCTTCAATCTCTGCTCTACTCTTTGCCATCAGCAAATAAACATGCTTAATTTTCTCTAATGAAAAAAATGAAAAAAGTCTCTTTTACTTTATATCTGCTGCTACAGCTTTCATTTCCTTTATGGCCAAGCTTGTTGAAAGAATGATTTCATTTTCACTTCCTATCTCCCATTAACGTAACATTTCATCTCTGTGATTTGCACCTCCAGCTTGTACTTCCACCCACTCCACCAGTCAAGGTCATCAGTATATTTCTTTTTAGTTATTATCTTGTTTTCTCTCTCTTGCAATACTGGCTCCTTTGCTGGCTAGAATTACTCCATGCTCTGGTGGCACAGATAGGAGTTGAAGTTAGTAACTGTCCTCTATTCATTTGACCTAGGTAGTTAGATAAGTGCTTGTTATCACTTCACAATGTTTTAGAATAAAACATAAGGATTATCTTTATGGCATTAGAATACAATAATACATTTTTAAAAAAAATTTTTACAGAGGCGAGGTTTCACCATGTTGGCCAGGCTAGTCTCAAACTCCTTACCTCAGGTGATCCTCCCGCCTCTGCCTCCCAAAGTGCTGGGATTGCAGGCATGAATCACCACGTCCGGCATTTTTTTTTTTTTTTTTTTTTTTTTTTGAGACAGAGTCTCACTCTGTTGCCCAGGCTGGAGCGCAGTGACTTGATCTCGGCTCACTGCAACCTCTGCAGCTTCCACCTCCTGAGTAGCTGGAACTACAGGCATGTGGACCAGGCCTGGCTAATTTTTTTGTATCATTAGTAGACACGGGATTTCACCATGTTGGCCAGGCTGGTCTCCTGACCTCAAGCAATCCACCTTCCTTGACCTCCTATAGTGCTGGATTACTGGCGTGAGCCACCGTGCCCAGTCAGGAATAATGTTTAGATAAGAAAAAACATTGGCCGGATGCAGTGGCTCACCCCTGTAATCCCAGCACTTTGGGAGGCCGAGGCGAGTGTATTACTTGAGCTCAGGAGATCAAAACCAGCCTGGCCTATATGGTGAAACCTCGTTCATCTCTACTAAAAATACAAAAATTAGCTGGATGTGGTGGAACATGCCTGTACTCCCAGCCACTTGGGAGGCTGAGGTGGGAGAATCACTTGAACCCGGGAGGTGGAGGTTGCAGTGAGCCGAGATCACGCCACTGCACTCCAGTCTGGGTGATAGAGCAAGACTCCATCTCAAAAAAGAAAAAGAAAAAAGAAGAAAAGAAAAAGAAAAAGATACTATACAATCCATAAAGAAAACTAACAAATTTGACTATATTCAAATATATATTTGTACACAAGATACACAAGGTTAAAAGAGGAGACTCAAAAACACAGGGAGAAAATATTAGTAACCAACATAACCTAGAAAGAATTAGTATTAAAGAATACATAAATAATTCTTGAAAATCAATAAGAAAATGATAACCAAAAAGGAAAATTAGAAAAATTTATGAAAAGGCAATTGACAGTAAATCTGTGGAAAAATGGTTGTTCTCCTAAGTAATCATGGAAATGCAAATAAAAATCATAATGTAATACCGTTTCATACCAATCAGACTGGCACAAACTTAAGAATATGATAACATTAAGGATTACCAAGTCAATCAACAGGAATTCTTATATATTGCTTGTAGTAGTGTGAACTGGAATAATAACTGCAACCAATTAGACTGCACCAGGTAAGGCTGAAGATTCTAGTACCTAAAGACCCAGTAATTCAGCTTCTGGAAATGTATCCTAGAGAAACTCTCACATATATACATTAAGAGACCTCTATAATAGGGGTCAGTAAACTTTTTCTGTAAAGGGCTGGGTGGCAAATATTTTGGCTTTATGGACAACATCATCTCTAGCACAACTATTCAGCTCTGCTGTGAATGTTTTAGATAATATGTAAATAAATAGGCATTGCTGTGTTCCAATTAAAGTTTATGGACCCTGGGATTTGATTTTCATATAACTTTCATGTGTCACAAAATGTTATTCTTCTTTTCAATTTTTTTCAACCATTTAAAAATGTGAAAACCAGTCAGGGGCAGTGGCACACAGCTGTAATCTCAGCACATTGGGAGGCCAAGGCAGGTGGATCACTTGAGCTCAGGAGTTCAAGAACAGCCTGGGCAACATGGTGAGACCCTGCCTTTGCAAAAACACAAAAAATTAGCCAGGAATTGTGGCATGCACCTGTAGTCCTAGCTACTCGGGTGGCTAAGGTGGGAGGATGGCTTTAGCCCAGGAGGTCGAGATTGCAGTGAGCCGAGATTTAGCCACTGCACTCCAGTCTGGGTGACAGAGCAATATCCTGTCTCAAAAAAAAAAAAAAAGTAGAAACCATTCTTAGCTCATGGACCACACCACACAAAAATAGGTGGCAGGCTAGATTTGGTTCATTGGTTGTAATTTGCCAACCCCTCTTCTATAAGAATGTTTCATCAGTCTTGTTTGGTAGCAAAATAATAGATACAACCTGTCTTCTTTCTGTGAGTGAATGCACTTTTATTATTTTTTATTATTATTATTTTTGAGATGGAGTCTTGCTCTGTTGCCAGGCTGGAGTGCAGTTGCACCACCTCGGCTCATTGCAATCTCTGCCTCCCGGGTTCAAGCAATTCCCCTTCCTTATAGTCTCTATACTTGCTTATATGTTTGAAATATTTCATAATTTGAGAATTATTTAAGATACTAGTTTGCATAATATTAACATGCAAAGTGCACATCTTGGTTTGGAAGAAAGTTTGGAGAAGAAAACAGAGCTCTAAACTTAGGACATCTTAGTCCTAAACCCCAGGCTCTACCAGGAACTAGCAGAATGTAACCTCAGTACTTCTTTTAGCATCTTTGAATCAAATAGAGGAAGTCCTATTTGATTCACAGTGTATCACCTGTTTGAAAGCCTTCTGAGAAGCATAAAACACTCAAAATCCAAGAAGTTATTCTTTTTTTTTTCAAAAAACACACACCCACCCACCTCATTTTAAATCTTTTTCATTGTGAAATACGGCCCACATACAGCAAAGTACATAAAACATTAACATTATCATAAAGTGAAACCATGTAGCCACAACCCAGCTCTAGAATACTGCCAGCTCCTAGAAATCCCGAGTGCCCCCACCAACCTTGGCAATCACTTCCTTGCTTTTTTCCCCCAAGGTGGTATCTTTTTTTTAAGACAGAGTCTTAACCTGTCACCCAGGCTGGAGTGCAATGGCGCGATCTCAGCTCATGGCAACCTCCGCCTCCCGGGTTCAGGCGATTCTCCTGACTCAGCCTTCCAAGTGGCTGGGATTACAGGCATGCGTCACCACACCTGGCTAATTTTTATATTTTTAGTAGAGACAGGGTTTCACTGTGTTGGTCAGGCTGGCCTCAAACACCTGACTTCAAGTGATTCGTCCTCCTCAGCCTCCCAAAGTGCTGGGATTACAGGCGTGAGCCACCGCTTGAGGCCAAGGTAGTATTTTTGTTTGTAGCTCTTAGAAATTCCCTGAGTGCCCCCACCGACCTTGGCAATCACTTCTTTGCTTTTTTTCCCCCAAGATGGTATCTTTGTTTGTTTCAAGGTAATATTCTTGCTAACATTTGCTGGGACCAGAATTCTTACACTGTGTCAACACAAAGAGATTTGGAATGTCTGTGGGCTCAGGGAGAAGGGATTGGGAAGTTCGTGGCTCGATTTTTGCTGAGCACTTCCTTTTTTTTTTTTTTTTTTTTTTTTTTTTTAACGAAAAGGAAGGCCCAGGCTTATGGTGTGCCATAAATAGCAGTACAGCCTGCCACACACTTGAGTTTGTAATGTGTAGTAGACACTGTGTTTGGGATTGTGTAAACTTATTTAATCCCTAAAACAGCCCTGCGAGATAAGAAAATGGAGGTTTTCTAAGGTCAAAGAGCCAAAGGGAAAGGTAAAGGAAAGAAAAGTTGTACTTAATTCATAAATATTCAAGGCTAATGTAATTTAGTTAAGTTCTTTTTCCAGGTAAAATGCACAAAGCATAGCTCAATGTGACTGATTTTTTCATTTCATTTTGCCTCTTCAATGTATTTATATAATTGCCATTTATTTTACCTCTGTAGAACTTAAAAATTTTTTTCTTGGATCAAAGAATTTTGGACACATTTAGGTTTCTCTCAAATATATTTTATATATAAAAGACTATATAAACAATATGTATATGTCTTATATCCATACATATAGTCATATGTAGAGTCAGGTATATAGTCAGCCATGCCAGAAATCTGCCAGTGTAGGTAATGAATGTTCAGTTGACAAAAGGTGGAATAGTTTGGCTGCTTTACACTTTGGGCTCATCTAAACATGCATATCACAAACTCAGGATAAAAGCAAAGCCTCATCTGAATTGTGAAAATAGATAGTGCAATCTAACCTGGGAAGATTGCTTGCCTGCAGTAAATGGCCATCAGTCTATGTGAATGCTCAGAAAGACGCTTCTAAAAATAAAAGCAGCCGACCTAATGGAGAAAAGAGAAATCACTGGACATTCTGACTATGGTTTTATTTCACTAAATTGCTGAGTATATGCTGAGTTAGAAAAAATAACATTCAATATATAGTTTCCAAGTGCCTGCTCTGTCTAAGGCACTATGTGGGGGAGGTCCAGGGACACAAAAATGAGTGAGCCATCATCCCAACCATTAAGGAGGTTATAGTCTAGTGAGGGGAAAGATAAGACGTAACACAGATAACTACTTATATGAGGCAATGTGTGATAAGAATTATGAGAAAGAAGCAAAGGGGAAACGAGCCAATAGTTATTTGAGTACTTTTTATGAGCCAGGTATGTTTCAAATGTCATCTTATTTCAATCTTACAATAATGTGAGAAGGTAGGTCTTATGTCCAATTCAAGGAACTAGGGAAGCACCAAGAACTTACTGAGGATCACACTAGTAAATGGCACACTGAAATTCAAATCCAGATATGTCCTGCCCAAAGGCATTGTTTCTAACAACTCCAAACGTTTAAGGGCCATATGATCTACCAAAAGGGGGTCCTTTACTAACCATGGATCTCAGAATGATGAAGAATGACCAAGGAGGATAAAACATTCTATGATGACTTCAGACATCATCATGTGTGCCATCCAAGGAGGGCGACCTGGAGGTATTTTCTCAGTCTAGAGTATGACACATTTCGGCTGGAAAACATGAAGCAAGATCTGATCAACAGGCATTTTCCTGCACTGCCATCAGCTTCAAACTCTGCTTTTAAAAAGACACAAGTGATTGTTTTTCATGTGATTACTAACACGCTGGATATGTTTTCATAAAATAGAGGGGGAAAACCGAACTCAGCCTTCCTGTATAAATTGTAGGGGTCCATTTTTATTTTCATTCTTATAGAAGCGGTCATTTTGATTCTTAATTTTCTTTTTGTTCAGGCAGTTGTGCGGCCTGAGTGTCCTCTGTTCAGTTGCTTGCCTTCACTTGAAAACCTGTTCTATGGTTTCTCGAGAGCTAGCAACACTGTCATAATTATTTGGCAAGGCAAATGAACATAAATGTAGATTTTCATCATGTATAGAATCAACTAACAATCAGCAAAAGTTCTTCCATATGAGTTGTGTGGCATAGAAGGGATGCTAGAAGATTAGCCCAGAAAGGACAACTCAGCACTCTGGTTGAACTTCAGTTCTGCCAGTAAGCCACTAGGCTGACTGTGTTGCCTCCTGGCAGCATCTCTGTTTCCAAGCAGGCAATGACTAATGACGCTTGTCACCGGTTGTCTTCCATGAAGGGCTAATAGAGTTTAACTAATGAAAGATAACAGCATTTCTCAAAATGGTATAAACCATAGTAGAAATTAAAATAATAGGAAATAATCTTACCCATGTTTTGCCTGGCACAGATTTGCTTGGCTTTGAGAAAGCTGGCTTCATGACAAGATTTGAGATGTTAGTCCAGATTACTACAATTTTAGCTTTTCAATGATGTTAAACATAGCTAAAATTCTAATGTCTGGTATCTCTGTTTCTACTTTGATGAGAACCAATATAAACATTAAAAGATAAAAAGCAACAATACTGTTGAATGGTAACAGATGCATAGGCTGGTGAAATAGTGTGGGACAGCTGTATGTCTCTCAAACAATTCTAATGTACTAGGTGCTAATAATACTTCTACAGTCTGAAACCTTTACTCTCTATACTATGCATGATATCATGAATGAGGGGTTGGTATGTAGTCTGATTTTCACGAGTTATCTCAAGTCAGTAGGTTTTAAAAATCTCTAGTCTTGAGTCCTGAGGAAAAGTGAGAGTTCCCAGTGAAATTGAGGGACCATAATGGTTCTTAACAGTGTGGTGTGCTTTGGTTAAACACACAGTCCATATGCTCTTAATTTGTGTGTAATGATCTGGTGAATTGTCAATCTGTCCTTTTTAAAGGAGTGTGTAAGAAAATAAGATGTACATAAATGTGCACTGGTAAAATATGGCCTCGTTCTCATTTTGAAACTATTTTCATTGCACAGTGAGAATAAAAGTATGTGAGAGTTGATCTTTGATGTCAATGGTGCTAAGTATAACATGACAAGCAAATATGTGATTCACACACCCTTCCTCAGAAATGAGTAAAATGTGATCAAATGTTTCATCTTCTAAATATTTCATTTTCTTCAATATATTTTTCACCATCTGAAATTACCTCATTTATTTATTTGTATCCTTTTTTTTTCTTTTGAGATGGAGTCTGACTCTATTGCCCAGGCTGGAGTGCAGTGGTGTGATCTTGGCTCACTGTAGCCTCTGCCTCCCGGGTTCAAGCTATTCTTGTGCCTCAGCCTCCTGAGTAGCTGGGATTACAGGTACGTGCCACCATGCCCACCTAATTTTTGTATTTTTAGTAGAGATGGGGTTTCACCATGTTGGCCAGGCTAGTCTCGAACTCCTGACCTCAGGTAATCCACCCTCCTCAGCCTCCCAAAGTGTTGGGATTACAGGCATGAGCCACCGCACTGGGCCTATTTGTATACTTTTAAATTATCTGTCTCTTCCAAAGTCAAATGAAACTCCATCAGGCAAGGGGTGCGGTGTCTTGGTCACTGCTGAACCTCTGGTGCCTAGAACATTGCCTGGCATATAAATAAGGGCTCAGTAAATGCTTATTAAATAAAGGAATTAATATAAACTAAAAGCATTCAGTGAACTACTTTAGAATTATATTTATATGTTCCTTGAGTCAACTTGACTGATGCCTCCACAGACACAATGTCTACCAGCTTAGCTTAATGCCTTGTAATGATGGGATCAATACATGTTTAGTGAAGGGGTACAGGTAGAGTAAAAAGTTCCAAAAACCACAGTACACTGGTTAGAAACAGTAAATCCTTTGGCATTAAACTTCAGCAACAGACTTGTTTTTTGTTTTTGATGCTCTCTTCTTTTTATTTAAGCATGCTTTTTTTATTGTGATATAGTTCATAATGGTGAGAAGCACAGATCTCAAGTATACAGTTGATGTGTTTTGACAAATGAATATACCATCACCCACATGTAACCTACATTCTGATCAAGATATAGAGCTTTAAATCACTTCAGAAAGTTCCTCTGTACCATTTTCTAGTCAGTTCACTTTCCCCCTCCCCTTTAAGCGATTGCTGTTCTGTTTTCTATCATTACTAGAGTAGCTTTGCTTGTTCTTAAACTTTATATTAATAGAAGCACACAATATATACTCTTTCATTTTTGGCTTCTTTTGTGAAATATTTCTGTGAAATTCATCCATGTTGTGCATACCACTAATGTGTTTCTTCTTACTGCTGAGTAATATTCCCTTCTATCAATATATCATAATTTATTCATTCTCCTGTTGATGGACATTTGGATTGTTTCCAGATTGGGACTGTTACAAATAAAGCAAGTGTAAATGTTCATCTATGGATCTTTGTGGACATATGTCTTAATTTATCCTGGACAAATATGTAAAGGTAGGATTGCTGGGTCACAATGTAAGTAAGGGTATGCTTATCTTTTTAATTTTATTTTTTATTTTTATTTTTGAGACGGAGTCTCGCTCTGTCGCCCAGGCTGGAGTGCAGTGGCGCGATCTCGGCTCATTGCAAGCTCCGCCTCCCGGGTTCACGCCATTCTCCTGCCTCAGTCTCCGAGTAGCTGGGACTACAGGCACCCACCACCACGCCCGGCTACTTTTTTTGTATTTTTAGTAGAAACAGGGTTTCACCGTGTTAGCCAGGATGGTCTCGAGCTCCTGACCTCGTGATCCGCCTGCCTCGTCCTCCCAAAGTGTTGGGATTACAGGCGTGAGCCACCACACCCGGTCGTGTATGTTTATTTTTATAGAACCGTGCCAAATAGTTCTTCAAAAGAAGTACTATTTTACACTCCAACTAACAATGTATGAGAGTTCTAGTTATTCCATATATTTGCCAATATTTGGTATTATCAGTCTTTTACATTTTAGCCATTCTAGGAGGTGTTGTATTCATTGCACTAACTAGCAGTTTCCTGATGATTAATGATGTTATCTTTTCATTTTGTTACTAACCATTTGTATATTTTTTGATGAAGTGTCTGTTTAAGACTTTTGCCCATATTTTCTTCGGGTTCTTCTTCTTTTTATTGTTGAGTTATGAGAGTTCCTGATTTATTCTTGATACAGTTCCTTTTTCTGATATTTGATTATGATTGTTGTCTCCAAGTCTCTGGCTTGCCTTTTTTTTTTTTTTTTTTTTTTTTTTTTTGGTGGTATCTTTTAATGAGCAGAGTTTGAAATTTTGGTGAAGTCCAATTTGTTAAGTTTTTAATGGTTTCTGCTTTCTGTGTCTTAGAAATCTTTGCTAAGGCCAATGTTGTAAAATTATTTTCCTATGTTTTCTTTTAAAATTTCCATTCCAAATTAATTTTTGTGCACTTACAAAAAAATATAACAGTTTTATCTACCTTTGTAGAAGCTCTCAGAAATGCTGGGACTCTATGTAAGTCTCCTGGGATCCTGAAATGAAAACTATTTTATTAAAACAAAAGTTTATTGCCTAAAGTAAAGGTGATTTTGATTGATGACACATGCATTTAAATAATTAAATTATTATTTAGTCACTTTATTCAAAAACTGAACACTAAGACAATTCTGAGTGATTTCTATTAATGGAGACTAACATGGGCACAGATGATGTGTCTTGGATAATTTCATTACTGTTGTTTATAGTTGCAGGGTTTTTCCTTTGTTTTTATTTTTTGACAATTATATTGCCTTTCATTTCATGTGTAAGCATCAGTAATTTAAAGAAGGTAGCCCAGAAACATTTTGGAAGGTGGTCTGATATTGAATTTTTTTCCTTCATAACCTAGAACACATAGACTTGACTGAAGATTTTCCTTTTTATTATGTTCTATGTATTGACTGAATTTCAAATCAGTTCATAAAAATTTTCCTTGTTAAAGCTATACAGTATTTGGTTATCTTTAATGTTAAATTAAATCACAGAATAATAGAAAAAGGTTGAGATTAGGATTCTGAGGATCCTTAGTTTGGACGTTGTCTTTCCCGTAACCTGCTTTTATTACCAGTATGAATTTAAGCAAGGTACATAATTCTTTTTTTTTTTTTTTGACACGGAGTCTCGCCCAGTCGCCCAGGCTGGAGCGCAGTGGCGCAATCTTGGCTCACTGCAAGTTCTGCCTCCCGGGTTCTTGCCATTCTCCTGCCTCAGCCTCCCGAGTAACTGGGACTACAGGTGCCCGCCACCACGTCCAGCTAATTTTTTGTATTTTTAGTAGAGACAGGGTTTCATCGTGTTAGCCAGGATGGCCTCCATCTCCTGACCTCGTGATCTACCAGCCTCGTCTTCCCAAAGTGCTGGGATTACAGGCATGAGTCACCGTGCCCAGCCGCAAGGTACATAATTCTTTTGAGCATCAGTTTCTTCAGCTGTAGAATGGGTAATAGCTAGGTTGGAATTATTGCAAATACTAAATGCAATCTTATATGTAAAATATCTGTCAAGTATTTGTTGTTTAATAAATATTACACCCTTCCACCACATTTTCTAACTCTTGAGTTATTACCTCCAGGAAAGAATAAATATAATGATACACAAATTCCAGGAATTGAAATTTTCTGTATCAGCCTATACAGTGTTCCTCAGACTAGGATCTAGAACCTCTTGAAATCTTCAGACAGATTCTTAAGGGTTAGAGGATTCTCTAGAGGATTTTTAGAAATAAATAGTTTTTATTGGGATGATCATCTTAAAATATTAAAATAGGCAGGGTCTAAAACATCTGAATATTCACCTTATAACTAAATATTGTCATGAGATTTCAATATGAATCTGCATGGTTTGCCATGCCATCTTACTTAGCTAACGGATTGTCAGTGTGACAGTGTTTGTTACTGGCTGCTATTAGGTGGGCATGTCCTGCTACCTAAATGATAGCAATGGCTAGTGTCTGCCACTATGCTTATGTTGAATTACTTGTAAATGAAGTCAAAATTTCTTTTTCTCAGTGATAATACATACATGAATAATATTTTCAGTTACCAAGACTTTAGTTTCTTATGGTTTCAATAAATCAATATTTTGATTTCACACAATGAAAATAACACGATTGACTAATGTACTACTTTGTAGGGGCTAGTAAGAAATGAACAGGGACAGATTGAATAATGTAAGTGATATATTTGTACCAGGCAAAAGCCAAATGCTTTCAGACACGTTGTACCAATAAAAGTGTAACAGTAATTTGAATATTCTAAAATGAAAACAGGATGGAAATAATAATAAAATTCAATTTATGATTAATTTTGAAATGGTGTAAATGAGTAACTTTTGGTATCTACCAATCACCTTGTGAAATTTTGCCCTCTCAAGCCTCATTCAAAGGCAGACGTGGTGCTGAGCCTGTTTGAAAAACCACAAACTGTGTGATGCCTGTGTCAGAATTGTTTCACTACAGAAACCTGTCTGCCCTGTTTTGAGAGTGAGAGGGAATTTTTGAGGACACAGACTATCTCCATTAATCTTTTTCTCTTTTGCCAACAATTGTTGCAATATTAGCCAAATAGAGTCCCATGCAGATATAAATAAAACACAGTGAGAAGTCTTCTTTCTTCTTTATCTTCAATGAGCTAACTATAAATTCAAGACCGAAACTTTAAAAATAGCTTTACACTTTGGGAGGCCGAGGCGGGCGGATCACGAGGTCAGGAAATAGAGACCATCCTGGCTACCATGGTGAAACCCCGTCTCTACTAAAAATACAAAAAAATTAGCCGGGCGTGGTGGCGGGTGCCTGTAGTCTCAGCCACTCGGGAGGCTGAGGCAGGAGAATGGCATGAACCCGGGAGGTGGAGCTTGCAGTGAGCCCAGATGGCACCACTGCACTCCAGCCTGGGTGACAGAGCAAGACTCCGTCTCAAAAAAAAAAAAAAAAAAAAAAAAAAAAGCGTTAAAATAGTCTTAATAATTAAAACTAACTGCAGGTAATCTTTCTTATTCCAAATTTCAGCAAAATCTAATTGGATATATATTTAGTGGTGATTTAAATTATACTATTATACTAACTCCATGCTGCATTAAATGATACAGCTTTAGGCCGGGCGTGGTGGCTCACACCTGTAATCCCAGTACTTTGGGAGGCCAAGGCGGGCAGATCACTTGAGGCCAGGGGTTTGAGACCAGCGTGGCCAACATGGTGAAACCCCCTCTCTACTAAAAATACAAAAATCAGGCGGGTGTGGCGGTGCATGCCTGTAATCCTGGCTCCCCGGGAGGCTGAGGCATAAGAATTGCTGGAGGCTGGGAGGTGGAGGTTGCGACGAGCCTGGGCGACACAGCAAGACTCTGTCTCCAAAAAAAAAAAAAAAAAAAGTATGGCTAATATTTTTGCAAACTCAAAGTGGTGATTTAGTTTCAGCCAACTGCATTATCTACTGCAGTACATTAATAAATTAATGCTGTTAATTTGAATTTTATTGATTTGTACTTTCATGTCAAATTTGTAAATCTGCTTTTGTTTTAGAGCTGTGTAACAGCTATAAGAGAAATGAGTTTATGCCGTTTTGTGTTTATATTTATTTAAAGAACAATAGAAGGAATTTAAGTAACAATGGAGATCTTGGGAGAATTTTGTGTTTTAAAAGAGGACATATATAAGTCACCTGTGAGAAATTGTTTTAGCTCTTTTAACATTACATTGTTCAGTAATGCCATAACTCTAAAATTAAGTTTTCGTATTATTTCTGTACACATCTGAGCATTTAAAACAACTTACTTTATTATTATTATTATTTTTTTACTGACAGTGTTCTCACTCTGTCACCCAGGCTGCAGTGTAGCAGTTTGATCATACTTTACTGCAGCGTTGAACTCCTGGGCTAAAGCTATCTTCAGTCTCACAAATAGCTAGGACTACAGGAGCATGCCACTGGGCATGATATATATATATCTCCAGTATACAGAGTCCCACACAGATATAAATAAAACACAATGAGAAGCCTTGTTTCTTCTTTATCTCCAATGGTCTAACTATAAATTCAAGAC
This sequence comes from Macaca mulatta, assembly GCF_049350105.2. NCBI lineage: Eukaryota > Metazoa > Chordata > Mammalia > Primates > Cercopithecidae > Macaca > Macaca mulatta. The sequence goes on from NC_133412.1 coordinate 105,296,031, forward strand.
TGAAACTTTAAAAATAGCTTAAGAATTGTCTTAATAATTAAACTAACTTCAGGTAATCTTCAGGTATATACACCCAGTATATACCTCTCTCTCTATATATATAAATATACACCCAGTATATCTATATATATGTAGATATACGTACAGATATATAGATATATCGATATATCTGTCTTTTTCTGTGTTTGTGGTTATAATTCTTTTCTTTCACAGCTTTTGAAAAGTAATAAAAACAATATGTTCTTTCCCCCTCAAAAAAATTAGGCAAAAATGACATTCCCGTTGAGTTAAATTGCCTAATTACACACAAATGTCGATATATGTATGCCCAATTACTTACATCGCTGTAAGTATCTATACATTTATATATAGATATACTGGGTGTATAATTATAGATATAGAGAGGTATATATTGGGTGTATATACCTGAAGATTATAAATATAGATCTATATATAGAAATATAATACATAAACATATCTATATAAACATATATAATATATATTTATATTTATCTCTATATATCTATATATAGAGATATCTCTCTATATATAGAGAGAGATAGGGAGGCTGGGGTCTCACTAAGTTGCCCATGTGGTCTTGAACACTTGGTCTCAAGGGGTCCTCCCACCTTGGCCTCACAAAACTCTGGGACTTCACCAGGCCTACAACCATTTGTAAAGATTTTTTTTCCCCAATGGATTTATCTCCTGCCAACCTTCAAACATTTCTTTTTCTTGTATGTGCTAAGTCTTTTCCCTCTTTTCAGAATGGAAAGAGTTTATAAGTAGTCATCCGGGAATGCAGCTTAACTCTGAAGGCCCATATAGCTTGTAGGGACATCAAGTTCATGACCCTGTAACTCTGATCGTCCTTCTAACTATAGATTCTTCTGACCATGTATCCTTTAATAAGCTGATTAGTTGTAAGGTTTTAAAGAGAGAACATGAAAGAATTTTTATATTCTTCTTCAAATCATAAAATTGAACATCGATTTACTGCTTCCTAGCTTTGAAGTCACAAAGCAGAAACAGCTTATTGGAAAGACAGCATTATGAGAAATATATCAAACCACATTTGATTTGTAATTGGGCAATTTAACTCAACAGGAATGTCGTTTTTGCCTAATTTTTTTGAGGGATACCTCAAATAGTGTTTTTATTACTTTTCAAAAGCTGTGAAAGAAAAGAATTACAACCACAAACACGGAAAAAGATAGGCTTAGCAATAATTCCTGTGGGCTTACCTTTCTGTTCCTTTTTCTGTTTTTGGCTCAGCAATACCAGAAACTCGTATGATTTCACACTATTTTCTTTTGATACATCAGAAAATTGGATACCAATTAAAATTTTTCTCAATTACTGATTTTTAGTAGGTTTCTACTTCAAAATATTGTTTTCAGGAAGGGGTAAAACGACCAGAGGAAGGAGAAAAAGCAGCAAAACTCCAGTTATTGGTAAATGTGCCATAGTCCTCATTCAAGGTGCCGTTTTAACGCAACACAGGCAAACATTTGCCCTTCACTTACTTCAATATATGAAATACTGTAACCAAATAAATACCAGAGGCTTTGATCTTTGGCCCTCATCTCACAACGCTCAGGGATATGACTTGAACAGTATGATTTTTGCTGTAGTTAAAAATGAGAATATTTAACACTAACAGAGTATTTCTTGACAGTAGGTCTGTCCTGTACGTTTGTATTCTAACAGGGTTAGGATTAGAGTGCCGGGAGGTATAAGGACGTACAAGAATGCTTCTCCAGTTCAACTCTAAGGGAACGATGTAATTCCTCAAATTCACCTCTCAGCCTGTTTTTCAGCGTTCCTGTGTTTGGCTGCCAGGGGCGAAAGTAGCGGTCGAGGGAAGACACCTGTGAAGGGGCGTGGCTACTCGCCCGGGCTCCTCCGTCCCCTGACCCCAGAGGCCCCTGCGCAGAATGGACGGAGGAGTTGCTGTACTAGAGCGGTGTGGCCGCCCTGTCCAAGTCCTCAGCTCCCGACCCGACGGGCGCCTGTGCACACCGGCAGGAGACAGTCACGCAGATGCCAGTGTAGTCCACGGCAGCTTAGAACGTGGTGCCGACCGCTCCAGAACTGAGTGGTCGAGTCGTTGTAAGGACTCTCCCAGAGAGTTGAACTCTGGGCTCACTTCGGCAAAGTCTGTTGGCACAAGGCCCCAGTGTCACTGGCGAAATATCGGTGAAAATTTCCATGTTTTGGGGAGGACCCCTGCTGGACCTAGTGACCTAGCGGGCCAGCCGCCTCCCTAGCTCCCAGAGAGGCTTCGGAGAGACGCCAAGCGCTCCAGACCGGCGCGGTCCTCCGCGCTCCACTGCTGCCGCACGGACTGCCAGGCTCCCAGCATGCTCCGCAGGCTGAGCTCCGCAGCAAGAGAACTCAAAGCCCCGGGCCTGGGTCCCACGCGGGGCCCCTTACCCAAGGTGCCCCGGGCGCTCATTTGCATGTCCCACCCAACAGGCAAACCTACAGGTCAGTCGCGGCCGAGTACGGCCTGGCGGTCAGAGCACCAAACTTACGAGCCTTGTGATGCGGTTCTATTGCATGAAATTCTCCTAAAGGCCCCAAGATGAACGGGAAAGCGCGCGGTTCGCTCACCGTAACTAAAACAGGTGAGAGACTCCCGTGCCTTATAAGGCCTGTGGACGGAGACAATTGCGTGCTCGCTTCGGCAGCACATATACTAAAATTGGAACGATACAGAGAAGATTAGCATGGCCCCTGCGCAAGGATGACACGCAAATATGGAACGCTGTGAAGCGTTCCATATTTTTGCGTAGTCTTCGATAATCATTTCAATATCTGCTAACTAGCACTAAGGAAATAGTGTGAATCTAAGCAAAAATGGGTGGCACCCAATGACGAAATTGTGGTTTTCATTACAAAAAACTTGTGTAAGGAGATCTATGAAGTGGGAAGGGAGCAGAGTCACCCGTGGAATGTCGTGTGCGAATATATCGTTAATGCGCATTTTGGAAATGGAGAAAGGTCACCTTGTGCCTTCTTCATTGAACTTTTCATTCTGAAATAGACTTACGGTCTTGTCTCCCCAAACAACACAAACTCCAGAGCCCCAGCTTGTTTGGCTTTTGTTCAATAGAAGACCACCTGGCATATGAATTGTTCAATGACTCCTTACTAAATCTTTCCTAAACTAATAAATCTCTACTAAAGGAAGGAAACGTTAGCGCTCATTTCTGGCGCCTACTTTGTGCCATTCTCCATCATTTTAGACCTGAGTGCTTACATCCTTTTTCTCTTAGACTGCGAGCTGCACAAAGGAAAGGAATGCTACTAAGGACTGGTATTATTGGAGGTCAATGTTGGCCTTTGCCTATAGATTTAAGAGCTCCAGGACCCATTTGAATACTGGCCACAAGTAGCAAGGCCATTCTGGATCTGTTTTCACGAGTCTTCTGTTTTCATGTATCCTCTAAGAAGTACTTAGAAAGGCCGGTTTACATAAATCGGACAGATTCTGTGATGGGAAATTCGATTAGGAGGAATGTTCATTGCCCAGCCTGAAAGCATATTTTACTCAATGAAAACAAGTATTTGGATGCAGATAGGAGGATCACCTGGGTAACTTAATAGTAACGTGACTGGGCGCCTTGAAGATGGAGGCTGTGGAGGAAGGGAGCCCACCGGGAGACAGAACCGGTGGGAGGCCCAGACAGCGTCGTAGATGTCCACTAGGCTAAGTCCGCGAGCAGGAAAATGCAGGTCCAGAGAAATCTTGAACAGCCTCCACAAACACCACCGTGTCTTGTCCAGCAACCTTCGTGAACCGCGAAAATATGGAACGCTTCACGAATTTGCGTGTCATCCTTGCGCAGGGGCCATGCTAATCTTCTCTGTATCGTTCCAATTTTAGTATATGTGCTGCCGAAGCGAGCACGCAATTGTCTCCGTCCACAGGCCTTATAAGGCACGGGAGTCTCTCACCTGTTTTAGTTACGGTGAGCGAACCGCGCGCTTTCCCGTTCATCTTGGGGCCTTTAGGAGAATTTCATGCAATGGAACCGCATCACAAGGCTCGTACGTTTGGTGCTCTGACCGCCAGGCCGTACCCGGCCGCGACTGACCTGTCAGGTTTACCTGTTGGGTGGGACATGCAAATGAGCGCCCGGGGCACCTTGGGTAAGGGGCCCCGCGTGGAACCCAGGCCCGGGGCTTTGAATTCTCTTGCCGTGGAGCTCAGCCCGCGGAGCATGCCGGGAGCTACCAACGCTGCGGCCGCCTCGGACCGCGCGGCGGGGTCCAGCGCCCAGGCGAGCTGGAGACACCGTGATAACGAGGCTCCTGCGGCACCGGGAGGGCCGGCCCGGGGTCGGCGCGACACCTTTAGAACAGGTCGTTTCACCATAAACTTCCTCTGACGAGTAATTCTTTTTAAAAAAGTAATTAACCTACCATTATCACACCTAGAAAAGTTAATTCCTTAATGGCACCTAATATTCAGTCTACTTTCAAATTTCCTTATTTCAGAAATTCCTTATTACAGTCGAATTGTCACAAAGATTCAAACAAGGTCCCACGTTGTATTTGGTTGCTACCACCCTGGGTCTCTGTTGTCCTCTAATTGCCCTCGCCTCGTTTTTCTTCATGTCATTCATATACTGAGGGATATTTGCCCTGTGGAATGTCACAGATCTTGGGATTTGGCCCATTACTTACGGATAGTGTCGTTTAACTTGTTTCTCTAGCCTCCATGTTTCTTGAAAATTTATAGTTAGGGGTGATGGACTCATTCGATTCTGGTTCAGTTGTGTTGTGTTTTGTTTTGAAGCCCGCACGGCTTCAAACAGTGGTAGGGTGTGTGCTTACTGCACCTCAGCGAGAGTCGTGTATCTGCTGGCTGTCCCGGTGTGAGTGATGCCTACCCCTAACCTGTGGGTGCAGGTGGTCAGCCGTCTGACCCCTCACACTATAAAGTTTCCCAGAAATCTTTCCTTTAATGGTTTTAGGATACACCCATGAACAATATCCAAGTAGAAGGTCTGGTCTGGTGGTTTGCTTGCTTTTTGTTTTGTTTTGAGGACACATTGTAATTGTACATATTTACGGGGTGCAATTTGATGTTTCGATACATATCTATGTTGTATAACGATCCAACCAGGGTAATGTATCCACCATCTCATGCATTTATCCTTTCTCTGTGGTGAGAACATTCAGTAGCCTCTCTTCTAGTTATTTTGTGGTATACAAAATTTTACTGTTAACCGTCTTCACCCTACTGTGCAATAGAATATCAGAATTTTTTCCCTCTTCTTTAATTGTAGCTTTGTACCCATTAACCAATGTTTATAAACAAACATTGTGAGTTTGTGAGTTATAAGGATGTAACCCCATGGCCTATGGTGGCTAAGTTCTGTATCCCCTGGGAGAGATTGAGAGAATAATAAGATCAGGGAAATAAATTAGGAAAGAGTGTTGATACCACTTGAGTCTCTGGATCATTTGATCCTATGACCAGGTGCTTTCCATAGTTGTTGGGTTACTTGTTCTAGGAAATTACTTTTCTTAGGCTAGATTAAAGTTGTTTTTGCCAAATGCAAATAGGAGATCTTAAACATTTTTGAGTTCAGCATGTCTTCACACTGCACACTTGCAACATTAAAACCCTATTGGCTTCTGCTAAACTCAAAACTATTTAAGATCCCGTATTTGCATTTTGAGAAAAACAACTCTGGTATTAGTACCCGCGGTTAAGTATGTATGAATTTCCAATCACTTTTTTTTTAGGAGGAAATAGTGTTCTTTATCAAATCTTTATAGGAAATTTATGAGGTAGGTGGCTATTTAAGTAAATAATATTTTGTATGATTTGACTCATTTGAGAAGGATGAGTTTTTTTTTGAGACGGGAGCCTCACTCTGTCAACCAGGCAGGAGTGCAGTGGTGTGATCTCGGCTCACTTCAACCTCCGCCTCCCAGGTTCAAGTGATTCTCGTGCCTCACCTTCCCAAGTAGCTGGGACTACAGGCCTGTGCCACCATACCCCGTCTATGTATTTTTAGCAGAGACGGGGTTTCACCATGTTGGCCAGGCTGGTCTCGAACTCCTGACCTCAGGTGATTCATCCGTCTCGGCTTCCCAAGGTGCTGGGATTACAGGCGTGAGTCACCGCGCTCTGGCCCCCCACCCTCACCATGAGCCTTGCTTAATAGGCATTATTAACAAATTGGCTTTAAGAAATTAAAGGATTTTTTCAATGAGACAAATGTTTTATTTTTATATTCTGGAACATTTGAACTCATCAATAAACATAATTTTCATTATTTACATTAACTGAAATAAAACAACTACCTTTTCTTTGTGACATGTAAAACTATGGTGCATTTCGCAATCAATGACATTTTAGATCCAAAGAGATGTATCTTATTTTTTGGAAGAGGAAACTGAGGCTGATATAAGTGTAGTGACCTCCTTGGGCAAGATTGGCCACTGGTCCTACCATCTTCTTATGCCAAATTCATTGCTCTTTTTACTGCACCACTTGTAGTATTACGAGGTCATACTATTTGCAGTAAACTACAAAGAAAAAGATAAAGCCTGCCATTTTACAATTATGTTTCTGAGTTCTGCTCATTTGACTGCAACAAAACAGCACACACTATATAGAAAGCTGACCTTGTTCTTTTTCTTTTTACTCACAGAAAGGGCACATTCAGTGATGTGACACAATTGAAAGTAAAAAACCACAGGTCATTTCCTCTTCAGGAATTTTGCTCTAATTAAAAAGAAGAAGAAACTCATCCTAAATCCTCACATCCTCTTTAGCAAGGAACAGATGAGTCATTTAGAACCACAGCATCAATGACCAGCGTCACCTGGTGTGAAATTGGTGAACTCCAGGTGGGGAACAAAGGTTCAACCTGGTCGGCAGGTTGCAATCACAAGAGCTTTTAAAAATACAAGTGACTGAGTCCTCCCCTGGAGATTCTGGCTTTGTTGTTTTTAGACAGGGTCTTCACTATGTTGCTTAGGCTGCTCTGGAACTCCTGGGTTCAAGTGATCCTCCTGCCTCAGCCTCTCAAGTAGCTGGGCTTTCAGGTGCACACCACTGTGCCTGGCAAGAGATTCTGATTTAATTGCCAGAGTGTCTGTGAGATATCTTTTTGCATTCTCTCTCTGCTTCTCTGTTTCTCTCCATGCCTCCTGTGAGCTCTCAGCCTTTGTAAGATCTTCTTTGGGCTTGTCAGCACCCTTCTTTCTTTTCTGTCTTCTTTGTTTTCCATGAGACACACTACATCAGGTGAAGCTTGTTTCAAGTTCACCACCAGGCCGCTTTCTTTGCTATTGGCTTCCTTTTATGGCCACACTTCCTTCCCTCATAATGCACCCACTGGCTCCCCAAGACTCCTCCTAAATGTCCCACTTACAATGGCAAGGATATTTAAAGACACACCAGTCTGGGCTTTATTTCTTCAGGGCTCTGCTAACTAACTCCACAAACTAAAGTATACTAGAATAGTATTTCTCAAGCTTTCTTAGTGATAGATTCCCAGACCCAACTTCTTACAGTTTCCAGAGGATTGACCTATGCCAATGTATTCAGAGGACCATCTGGCATATCACCCATACGACCTATCTGTATTGTAATGGCTACTTTTAATGAAATGAGAAAGTCACTCTGGTGAAGCTGATGTGAGATATTTTGGTGCTTGGAGCCCTTTCACGGCAACCAGTTCCCTAATGTGTAGAAGATAAACCTCATGTTCTGTTTTTTTGGTAGGGAAAAAACCATGTCAGAGAGGAACTTCTTAATTTATTGTAATTACTATAAATTTAACTCTATATACACTCATCCTCTTTTCTGAAATAACATTTCGGAAAAATGTTATTTACAAATAGATGTTATTTGTATGGAAAAAAACTAGTGCCCAGGTAGAAAACTGAATTGTTTGGAAAAAACAAAATCTGATTCCCATTCTATGGAAGCTATTTTACAACTCTGTAGATTGTAGATAACTCATGGCAGTTAATACTTTCTGTTTATAGCTGTGCAAATTCTCTCCTGACTGGAAGTTCAATTGACTTCTCTTCACCACTGTGGAGGAACCCAGTTTTGCTTCCATTTGCACATTCAACCTTCCTTTATTACACGTAATTTTTAAATTTCTCTTTTGAACTAGTTGTGACATCTGCTATGTTTCTGCATTGATTCATGATAAATAAAATCTTTAACATGTGTTCATTTTTTTATCTGTGTGAGAGGCATGATTTTATCCACTTTTTAAAAAAATTGTGTTTTTAAAAGTTAGAGATCTTCCAATGAGCTGTCTACTGGATTCATCTAACAAAACCAGATATACGTTTTACCAGGCTAGCCTGTGGGCTGCTTAAAGCCCAAATACATTTTTTTCTTGGCTGCCAAATCACAATGGAACTTTGGTGACTCCGTTTTTCTAATTTTAATATTTTTTTTCTATTAATAAAGTTTGTGGTTTGTCTTTGTTTTGCTTCCAGCCAGTGCATCTGCTGTACTGGGTGGAAACAATAATTGGGAATTTTGGGTCATGGTCTAATCATTTAGTAAGCTCTGTGAATGGATTAATATTTATAGAGATCTAGTCTCTGTTGGGTGAGAGACTATAGAGAAACTAGTTTATTAGTCTTGTTTATATGCCTTTTGTCCATTTTGGGCTTAAATCAATTAAGAATATTATGCCCACCAGGAAGAGGAACAGCTCTTTGATATCTGAATTGGTAATTTTTTTTTTTTGTGCTTCTGTGTTTATTCTTGATCCATGAGTGAAATTTTAGAATTAAAGCTATAAACTCTATGTCTGCATGTTTGTAATTCAGAAAAGTCTTTCCCTGTCATTGTATGAATGTGTAATGCTTTCCTAAATCTAGAGGGTGTTAACAACTTAGATTATGAAATCTCCTGCATTAAAGGAGTTCGGTTCTGATTGATTTAAGACAAAGGTCCCCAACCCCCAGGCAATGGACTGGTACCCATCTGTGACCTGTTTGGAACCTGGACACACAGCAGGAAGTGAGCAGAGGGCAGGTGAGCATTGTAACCTGAGCTCTGCCTCCTGGCAGATTGGCAGCTGCATTAGATTCTCATAGGCGTACAAACCCTATTGTGAACTGTGCTTGTGAGGGATCTAGGTTGCACCCTCCTTATGGGAATCTAATGCCTGATGATCTGAGGTGGAACAGTTTCATCCCCAAACCATCTACCCCACCAACCCCAGGGAAAATTTGTCTTCCAGGAAACCAGTCCCTGGTGCCAAAAAGGTTGGAGACTGCTGGTTGAAAAGATGAATAAATGCTTACATAAGCATAGTATGCCAATAACTCCCAGAAAATAATAAATGGAATTTCTAAAAATTTCAATGTGCTACATTTAAAAAGTATTCCAAAAGCAACCAGCTTAGGAACATTTTAAGAATTCAAATTCACATAATTTAGGCACATCTCTGGTAAACTAGACTGTTGTATTAATTTGGTTTAGTAAAAATAGCTGTGTCTTCTTTGATTTATCAGTGTTGTATATAATACAAGTGTACATTTTTATTGTGCCTGGGTATGTTTTTCTAAGTGTATGCAGGTTTACTGATCAAATAAGCTTACATTACTTCTGCTTAATGCTTGCTTAGGAAAAGTGTAAATTTGTGTTTGACCAAGTTGCATACTTGTTTTTGTGAACTTCTTTTTGTTAGTCATTGGTCTGTAGCATGTCAGATGGAAGATAAGTTTCCAAGATCTAGGTAAATTAAAGTCTTGGATCAGTTTTAAATTGGGCTAATTAATGGAAAAATCAGTGCATAACTAGATAATTTCTAAGTAACAACTAAAATATTAGTTATTAAGCATAATTATAGCTTCTGCTTTTTATGATTATATGCTATAGACAGGCTATCTCTTTGGGTCATATTAAGTAATGTGTTTATGTTTGCCACTTTAAGGAGTTGTATTTGCGATGTTAGCCACTGTAGAAAATTGTGTTATGCATATTGACGAGCTCTGCTAATCTGATAAAATGCTGGGTTGTGACAGTTCACAATTATCCAGCCCCCAACTTTTCTCTGCAAAATAGAAGTTACTTTGGTTAAAAGTGATAGTTATATGATTGACTACACTTAGAAACTGCTATTTCAAAGACATATAACTCTGTATGTGCTTCTGTTTTTTTCAAGGAAAACAGTAGTTTTGTCCTAAAGTGGCAGCATGAAATTTTTCATATTACCTTATTTTCTTTTAATCTTTGTAGTATTTGTAGTGTGGTCTCTTTCATTGCTGATGTTGGTACTTTGCAATTTCTCTCTTATTTTGTTGATCCATCTGGCTAGAAATTTTTCAGTTTTATGACATTTTTTGAAAAACCAGTTTTTGGGTTTTTTGGAAACCTAAAATAGAATTGTACATTTTCTGTTGATTTCTACTCTTTATTATTTCCTCCCTTTTGTTTACTCTTGGTTTAATTACCTCTTCTTTCCCCAGTTTCTTATGGTAGAAGTTTAGATTTAATTTTAGACCTTTTTTCTTTCCTAATATAAACATTTAAAGCCACACATTTCTTTCTAGGCACTACTTTAGCTGAATCATACAAATTTTATTGTACTGTGTTTGTAGTTTTAAAAATTTTTCTTTGTCACATGGGTTATTTAGCCAACTTAGTTGATAATGTTCAAATCATGCATATCCTTACCAATTTTCTGTATATCTTTCATCAGTTATTCAGAGAGGACTGTTTAAATTTCTAGCTGTAATTGCAGAGTTCTCAATCTGACCTTTCAGTTCTGACATTTTTTTCTTCATGTATTTTGAAGTTTTCCTGTTACATACATATTTAAGATTGCTGTGTCTTCTTGATGAATTGATTCTGTTATCATTATGAAATGATCCTCAACATTCACAACTACTAAGATTATTCAAATGTATTTTCAATGATTTATAAAAGTAGATTTAAAGCAGAAACACAACTTATATTTTGCCAGATCACATTCCCTTTATCCTGCTCTACTTTTTTCGTGGCAGCTCTTTCCATCACATACTTATTTATTTGCTTGCTTTCTGTCTTCCCCAGCTAGAATAATTTCCAAAGAGCAAGACTTCATCTGTTCTGTTTATTGCTGTATTCCAACTGTCCACAACAATGCCTGCCACAAAGTCTGACTTCAGTACTTTCTGAATGAATTAATGTATAATAAAGTCACACAACGGTAACAATATCTTTCCATGACTCTACCTCACTTACTTCATGGTAAGACAGGTTCTTCTCACATGGGGGCAATTTCAGAAATAACTTCTACACTGTGGTGTCTTCTCATGCTGCTCTTTAGGAAGCTATTAATGAGATAATTCTTTGTCATTAACTTTTTTTTTTTTTTTTTTGAGACAGAGTCTTGCTCTGTCGCCCAGGCTGGAGTGCAGTGGTGTGATCTTGACTCACTGCAAGCTCTGCCTCCTGGGTTCACGCCATTCTCCTGCCTCAGCCTCCTGAGTAACTGGGACTACAGGCGCCTGCCACCACGCCCGGCTAATTTTTTTTTTAAATTTTTAGTAGAGACGGGGTTTCACCATGTTAGCCAGGATGGTCTCCATCTCCTGACCTCGTGATCCACCTGCCTCAGCCTCCCAAAGTGCTGGGATTACAGGTGTGAGCCACCACACCCAGCCTGTAATTAACTTTTTAATCTTAGCCACTTCTACTCTAGCTAGGTTTAACCTGAATCATTCTAGAACAGTGGGTCTGAGTGACAGACACCCTTGGACTCCTATTATGAGCCTCTACTCACTTCCTCCGCTGGAGGCTGTTCAGGCCCTCATATACGATCACCTCTATGGGCCAGCCTCACTGCTTCTAGGAATGGCTCTGTATATTCCTGGGTTGTAAAGGTGGGTAGGAGTTAATTTCTCATGCTAGGACCCAAGGTGCTTAAAGCCTTTATATTTCACATCTCTTTATTGATGCTGTGATTTCACTTCCCCCATCAACTCTGTTCATTCACACAGCTCATGAAGGTTTTTGTTTCCCAGGAAGTCTAAGTTTCAATCTACCAAAAAAACTGAGGCTGCCCTGTTGTCTGCAGTGCAAGCAGTAAACTGCAAGTAAAACATTTATTAATTAAATCTTCCTGTCTGATTATTTTTAAAGAGTGAAAAAAAATCTCTTTTTAATTTATTGTGTGTTTTGGGTGTCATGGAACTGATATTTTGGTCTGATGGTCAGAGTTCCAACCCCAGTCCCAGCCCTTGGACAACCCACATTCTCTTGTGAAACGGGGATAATAACTACCCTGCTTGCCTTTTAGGGTTGACAGAAAGATCTGTGAGAAATGCTTGGGAAAGTGCCTTGTACATTGCAAAGCATGGCAGGTGTGTAAATTGCTGTTGTTGCGGTGAGAATCTTTTCAATTTTAAGGTTTGCGGTGATTGGATTTTTAAAAATTTATCTTTTTTTTAATTTAAAAATTTTTTTTTTTTTTTGAGATGGAGTGTTGCTCTGTCGCTAGGTTGGAGTACAGTGGCACTATCTCGGCTCACTGCAACCTCTGCCTCCCAGGTTCAAGCGATTCTTCTGCCTCAGCCTTCCAAGTAGCTGGGATTACAGGCACACGCCACCATGCCCAGCTAATTTTTGTATTTTTAGTAGAGACGGGGTTTCACTGTGCTGGCCAGGATGGTCTTAATCTCTTGACCTCATGATCTGCCCACCTTGGCCTCCCAAAGTGCTGGTATGACAGGTGTGAGCCACCATGCCCGGCCAGGTTTTTATAATTCATTAATTCAAGAACATTTGGGCATTTGCATCAGAGACCTTCACTATATCCTGAAGAGCACTTGCCTACAATTCTTAAGCTGAGGAATACAACCCAGTAGTCAGCTGTTATCTTGTAAATTATGACCAGTTAAAAACAACAACCATGGAAAGGAAATGGTGTAACTTTAAGGAAAAGCAAACTTAGGGCCAGTCACCTTCTCCCCCCACCCCCCACTCCCCACTCCCCACCCCACCAAAGCTTAGAATATTAGGTATTATCTGTTTCACATGTTTCTTAATTTTTTTAACACAAAAATTTTGTACATTTGGGTCTTGTTTGTTAAATACATGATGAAAATGAGAGAGGTAAGATCTACTATCTCTTTGAGGAAATTAAGACTTAAATGTTTTACTACTTGTACCTACTATTAGCTAATTGATCTTTGTTATTGTCTAGGGTGAGTATCAGCAAGCTCAAACTGTGTTCTTAGGCAGCTGTTAAGGTTCCAGTATAATCACCTAGTACTTCGGGGGCAGGGGGAATAACCAACATTCAACTATCCAATAATGCTTCCACTAGAAATGTCCTCATTCTTGTGATAATGTGTAATACTGGTTCATGCTAAGTTTATAAACTTCTTGTTTTCTGTATCCTTCATTGGCTACTCTATCCATAACCCATAACCACTGAGACCCCCAGCCTTAGTGCTTGGATCCTGCTTCCACTTCAATAATCTTGGGTAAGCTTAGCCACTTGGGATTTGGTATACAGAGTGTGCATATGTGCATCTCTGGTTCAATAGGGGATACACTCCAGTGTGCTCAGTATATCCCTTCTGTGAACTCATACGATCCAGATTCCTGGGTCCCAACACTGGGAACTGTGATTTAGTAGGTCTGGAGAGGAGCCCTGGAATCTGTATTTGAACAGGAACCCAGGGGATTCTGATGCAGGGCTCTGTGGGCTAGCTACCCTTTGTAAATCACTGTGTTCTCCAATTGCTGGCCCAGTTTTTAATATTTGCTTTTTTTTTTTTTTCCTTTTATCTTACATTCGAGGAACCTAAAACTAATTAACCTTCCACAAGTCAATACAGGTTTCTTTTCCCTGTCACCTTGCCCGGACAAAGTTTTGAAAATTTAGTCATCTTCTTCCTCCTCCATTCTGCCTTCCTCCTTTCTTCTCCTGCCTCTTCCTCCTCTCTCATCCAGTTATTCACAAAGTCTACTTGGTTCCTCCTCTCCAGGCTTCATTTACATTACATCTCATTCTCTTGGAGCTCTAAACCCCCACCCACACTGCCTAATACCTGAACTATCCAAAAGTCTTCTAGCTTTAAGGCTGGGCACGGTGGCTCATGCCTGTGGATTCTAGCACTTTGGGAGGCGGAGGTGGGCAGATTGCCTGAGCTCAGGAGTTGGAGACTAGCCTGGGCAGCATGGTGAAATCCCATCTCTACTAAAATACAAAAAATTAGTCAGGCTTGATGACGCACACTTGTATAATCTCACCTACTCAAGAGGCTGAGGCATAAGAATTGCTTGAACCTGGGAGGCAGGGGTTGCAGTGAGTTGAGAACGTGCCACTGCACTCCAGCCTAGGTGACAGAGTGAGACTGTGTCTCAAAAAAAAAAAAAAATAAATAAATAAATAAATAAAAACCCAAAAAAACCACCGAAACAGAAGTCTTCTAGCTTCTCTCCTCTTCCTGTAATCCCTTTTGTGCATAATTGTCTGTCGTTTGTACAAACACCATTTCACCATGTCACTCATCTATTTAAGAAACAGTAGTGATTCTCTGCCTTCCACATTATAATTTTGTTTTCTATCAACTGCACTCCTCATTACTCCAAAATATTGCCTACCGTCCATTATTTACACACAATTTCTTTACTCTTGCTTTTGATGATATATTCTCAAAATATATTCATTAGAAATTTCAGTGGTCATAGAACTTACTTTGGTAAAGGAGATTTTGCTACATTGACTGCATTATTGTAAATCCTTTCCCATAAGCAACGGCTAGAGTTGCTTATGGGAAGGGAAACCAAATGGACTGATGGTGATTAGAGGAGGACCTTACATTCTTCTATTTTGTCACAGAGTTAAACTGCACTTTGGGGGTTTCCTTAGACTACATTAGATTTCTTTTGCTCAATGAACTTTGACCTTGAACTTTTTTTTTTTTTGAGACAGAGTCTCACTCTTGTTGCCCAGGCGGGAGTGCAGTGGCGCGATCTTGGTTCACTGCAACCTTCACCTCCCGGGTTCAAGCGATTCTTCTGCTTCAGCTTCCTGCAGCTGCCACCACACTCAGCTAATTTTTGTATTTTTAGTAGAGACAGGGTTTCACCATGTTGGCCAGACAGACCTTGAATTTTTTTTTCCTCGTTCTGTCGCCTGGGCTGGAGTGCAGTGGCACCATCTTGGTTCGCTGCAAGCTCTGCCTCCCGGGTTCACACCATTCTCCTGCCTCAGCCTCCTGAGTAGCTGGGACTATAGGTACCCGCCACCACGCCCCGCTAAGTTTTTGTATTTTTAGTAGAGACAGGGTTTCACCATGTTAGCCAGGATGGTCTCGATCTTCTGACCTCGTGATCTGCCTGCCTCGGCCTCCCAAAGTGTTGGGATTACAGGCGTGAGCCACTGCGCCTGGCCACACCTTGAACTTTTAAAGGGAATGGAGTACCTTTTAATATATTGTCTATTGACAAAATTTCTCTAAAGCTGGATGGCCGACATTTTAAGTCAATATATAGATTGTCTTGAACAACTTAAAAAAATTTCCTGTTCTGAGCCATTGTTAGTTAAACTGAATCTATAATAGTAAGACAAAGCTTTGACCCATTTTGAATTTTAGGAACAATTATCCAGAAATTCAGGAGAGATACCTGATCACTGTTATAACAGATGTTTTGTTCTTCTTATTCCAGTCCTTTTATATCCCCGGTAGCCATGGAGAAGCTCGTGTTGGAAACGATTTAAATACTTGGTAAAGAGATTGTCTGCTGTTTCCCACCTGGAGAAAGACAGTTCCTAACCTTTTTTTTTAGTTTTTCAGTAGTAGCTGCTATGGTTTGAATGTGTCCCTTCTAAATTCAAATGTTGAAACTTAATGGCTAATGTGATGCTGTTAAGAGGTGAGACCTTTAAGAGGTGATTAGGTCATGAGGACTCCATCCCTTGCGAATGGGATTAGTGCCTTTATAAAAAGGCTACAAGGAGGGCTTAATGTTGTGCCATGTGAGGACACAACACTCAAGGTGCCATCTTGGAAGCAGAGACAAGACCGTACCAGACAACTGAACCTGCTGATGCCTTGATCTTAGACTTTCCAGCCTCCAGAACGGTGACAGAATAAATTTCTCTTCTTTATAGATTACTCAGTCTTAGGTATTTTCTTATAGTAGCACAAATCATACTAAGACAATAGCATCCCCTAAGGTATACCCCTCTTCCACAATCAAAGAGATATACTGAATCAGTTGTTCTCAAAGGATCTCCCCCTTTTCTTCTCTCTGGGTAAGGTGGCAGGGTATGTGTTATTTGAGTAAGTCCCTCAGGTGGTTCTGAAACCCTCACCTGTTTTCTCACAGCTTTCAAATCTTTTAACTGCTGCTTCTTTAACCAACATTTATTGGTTTATCAGTTTCTGAAAGATTTGTGGTAAAATTTGCCTCTTTATTTATAGTTCAGAAAAAATTTTCATTGTAACTCTTATTTTTGCTTTATGTAATGAGGCACTTAAAAGTTTGTTATATTTTGTGGGTATATGTTTTTATTTTTATGTAGTTTACTTATTTATCCATATTAATGCAGTTGTGGTGGTTAACTTTTATATTGTATTAATATTGCTAAGTATGTTTCCTTTTGGTTAATATTTGCTTGGAATATCTTTATCCTTCTGTTTATTTTCCAGTCTTTGGTGTGATTTTCAAAATTATGTTTGTCATAAATAGCATTATTCGGATCTTAAAAATTAAACCAATTTCATTCCATTTAAAAATATGTAGATTTAATCTGGGGGTTGGCAACTTTTTTCTGTCAGCTGTAAATATTTTAGGTTCTGCAGGTCATATAGTATCTGTTACAGCTACTCAAAAGCAGCCTCAGGCCACATGAATAAATAGGCATGGCTAGATTTGTTCTGCCAGCTATTGTTTGCCAACCCCTGCCTTAATCTATTTACATTTTTGTGATTGTTGATATATTTGGCTTATTTTGTGTTTTCTGTTTACCATTTATATTACTTAAGGCAGTGTTGGCTGAGGTTACAGATTAATCTGGAGACCTCAGTGGCTCAGCACATTGAAGATTAGATTTTACATGATAAAATAATTATATTTAATGTTTATATATATTATAATGTTTATATATGTTTATACATATAAAATATATATATATTTTATAGTTTATAAATAATTATACTTTATATATTATAAAATGCAAAACAGTTATATTTTATATAAAATACAAAACAGTTATATTTTATATAGAATTTTATATAAAAACAGTTATATTTCATATAAAAGTTATGTTTTCTATAAAATATATAACAGTTATGTTTTATAACGTGAAATCCAATCAGTGGCACAAATAGGATGGATGGTCTGCCCCTTGTAGTCATTCAGGAACCCAGGCTCCTTCCTTCCATCTAGTGGCTCTGTCACTCCCAATGTGTAGGTTGCATAATCACCATAGAAAGGGAAAGAGGCAGTGGAGTAGACACACCTGCTTCTTTAACCACATTAGCTTGGAAGTCATTTATGTCATCTTTCACATTTCATAGATGAGAGCTAGTCACCTGGTCCCACCTAGATGCAAGAGGGACCTAGGAAATAAAGTTTCTGTGGTAGCCACTTCTCAGCGACACTCCCTCAGGTGGTAGAGGAACACATACCTTTGGCAGACATCTGGGCACTTCTGCCACAATCACCCTTTTTCCTTGCTGCCTTTTTTCTTTTCTCCCTTCTGTGGGATTTTTTGTTCTCTATTTCCCTTTGTTTCTCTATTCCCCTTTGTTTTCTATTCCTCTTATTCCCTTTGTTGCCTTGGAATATATATGATGTATTTTTCTTGTTTTAGTAGTTGTCCTTACAGTTTTAACACACACTTCATTTTTGAAATGTCTATAAGGCCTGTATTTATTCAGTACATCTCTTCTCCTATAGATAAGAAAATAATCTATTGATTCCTCCCCTCCCCCTGCACAGATACTCCACATATCTTTCTTCTTCTTGTTGTCTAGGGTTTTATTTTACCTTTAAATAAAACCCACCAAAACCCCACAAAATAGTTATTTTTATGGTTAAGAATTAAATATACCACTATTATATTTTTGTCAGTTTCTCTGCTCATTGTCCTCTGGATTATTTCTTCCTGAAGTGCATTCTTCAGTTTTTAAATGTTTTTTTTTTTTTTTTTTCAGTGAGAGTCTGTGAGTGGTAAACTCTCTTTGTCTATTATGACTAAATAGCTACATATAGAATTCAAGGTAGATAATTATTTTCTCTCAGTATGTGGGAGCTATACTCCATTTTCTTTTGGCATTGATTGCAACTGATGAAAAATCCGTTGTCAGTCTAATTGTCACTCCTTCATAGGAATTTGTCTTTTCTCTAGTAGTTTTTACAAGGTTTTGTAGTTTGACAACACACTATGGTTGTGGATTTATTTTTATTGATTCACCTTCCTTTATAGAATGCATTTCGAAATGTGGTTTCTTGTGTATTTTCAGTTCTTGCAAATTATTAGCCACGAATCCTTTGAATACTGCCGCTCTTCCAATTCCAACTCTGTTTTTCTGCAGTTGATTATATTTTGAAGTGTATTTGTATATTCTCCATGTCTCTTAACTGCCCATTCATAATTTTTTCTGCTTCTCAGTAGTGTACTCTCAGCATAGTTTTTCAATTTCCTAATCTTTTTTTGAGAGTGTACAGACTAGAGGTGATCTCATTCATTAAGCTTTTCAGTTTCTGTATTTTTCATTTATCATATTTTTTGTTTACTTTTTCTAATTTCATTTGTGCATGTTTTCATTTCATCTTTTAAATGAATGTTATTCCTTCCACTATCTCTGTGAAGATCCTGAAAATATATATATACCCTTTTTAGATTATTATTTCCATTGCATTTGCTGTGTTGGTTGACATTTATTGGTTGTCTTCATTCAGAGAGTGTCCCTCTTTCCCTCTTTCCTCCCTCATTCCTTCCTGAATGGTTGTCTCTCCCTTAGTCCCCTTGGAATGTCAGCTCAGAACCAGGTATTTTATGGGTAGTGGGGACTGAATAGGTCACAAGTCCAGTCCCTGCATTTGTGGCAGCTTGCTCAGGACAAGTTAATTTAATTTCAGGACTGTGACAGTTTCCTTCTGTCTCCCTTTGTTTGCAGCTTCACAGGAGGCTTAACATCAGGCAGCAGCTGTAGTAGCTCTTATGTCACTGGTGGGATGGATGGGAGACACTGGTCTAGTCCTGATTTCTCATAGTGAGCTTGGCTCAGGGTACATACCATGTGTGGAATTCCCATGAATCCTGAAGAGCTGAAATCAGTTGGGTCCAAAGAGATCATTAGCTTGCTTTAGAGCATACCTTTTAAATATCTTTTTACATTTTATCTGTTCTTTGTGTTTGTAGTAGTGATGGGATGGGTATAGTCCCATTCCTCTTCTTTTAGAATCCATTAGATCCTGTTTGCGTGCCTTTCCCTATTTGTTTTTTATTGGTGACCATGCCACTCAGCCTGATTTTTCATGTATAATTGTTGAATCCCCAAATATACCCCAGAATAAGCAAGCAAGAGTTGTTCCATAATTTTCTTCAGGGACAGATGGTGGTGACTGAGCTGATGATGGATGTGTATTGGGCCTCAGTAGCTGTATCAAAGTATGGTTAGGACATGGCTGGCTTAAGTGTGAGTCCTGGCAGGGCCACCGTGTCCCCTCCACTCTTGCTCCTCCTAACACCCTCTTCTTTTAGCACACATGGCAGAGACTGATGCCCCAGAGGAGTCTGAAGAAGAATGTGAGAAGGCTGCTTTTGGGTTGGGGTGACCCAGACATAAGACCTACTGTCTTTTTCAACACTGCCTTGAACCTAATTTATTTCTGGTTCTGAACTGAACTATGGAATGGGGCAGCACTGTGTGGCTGTGTGTTGTGCAATGTTCCCGAGTATAGAAAGCCATGGGGGCTAAAATCCAGTTAGTGCTCCATCCAAACTGTGTACCCGTGGTGCTGTGTCCATCCAGAGTGAGGGTTTTTTTTTTTTTTTTTCTATGGAGACAGAATCTTGCTCGTTGCCCAGGCTGGAGTGCAGTGGTGTGATCTTGGCTCACTGCAACCTCTGCCTGCTTCAGCCTCTCCAGTTGCTGGGACTACAGGCGCATGCTGCCATGCCTGGCTAACTTTTTATATTTTGGTAGAGATGGGGTTTCATTGTGTTGCCCAGGCTGGTCTTGAACTCCTGAGCTCAGGCGATCTGCCTGGCTTGGCCTCCCAAAGTGCTAGGAGTACAGGTGTGAGCCACTGCGCCTGGCCCAGAATGACAGCCTTATAATTGACACAAAGACATCAATTAGACAAGTGTGGCCATCCATCCAAGGACACATCTGCTGCCTCTTTCCAGGTCTCCCTTCACCTCAGTTAATATAACCTGTAAACCTCTTGTTTGTTACCCTTAGAGACAGAGTGTTGCTGGACCCTGTATTAGGGATACTTTCCTACTGGGGTATGGTGAAGGGATGATTAGGGTCTGGCACCGTGTTGTCAAGCCACCCTACTGACTGCTGGAAGAAGCATCAGAAGCTGGGCTTCCTTTCTTATTTCAGTGTAGAGCTGGCAGATGAGGTGCCAGCTACCTCTTTTGGATGGGTTAGACTTCAGCCTTTTTTTTTTTTTGAGATGGAGTTGTGCTCTTGTTGCCGAGACTGGAGTGCGCCGCAACCGCTACCTCCCGGGTTCAAGCGATTCTCCTGCCTCAGCCTCCCGAGTAGCTGGGATTTCAGGCGTCTGCCACCACGCCCAGCTAATTTTTGTATTTTTAGTAGAGACGGGGTTTCTCCATGTTGGTCAGGCTGGTCTCGAACTCCTGACCTTAGGTGATCCATCCACCTCGGCCTCCCAAAGTGCTGGGATTACAGGCGTGAGCTGCCACGCCCGGCCAGACTTCAGACATTTTATCCAACTAATGACATCCTCAAACTGCCAAGTAGTCAGATCAGCTTTGACCTTTATTCCCTCCAGGAGTCAGTTTTTTTTTTGTGCACAGTGCCGCTGACACTTTGGACCTGGATCTAATTCCTGCCTTCATCTCCTCTGACTTGTTATATAACTTCTTCTGGCCATAAAAGTATTAGACTTTGGCCCCAGGGAAGGAGTTGCTAGAAATCCAGCCCTTGGGTACAAGGAAAGTCATGGTGAATATCTCCTTGCAGTCCTGCCTTGATACTAAGTATTAAGTAATATTATAGCCCGATTCCTTGTCAAGGGACCCTTCTCTGCTAGTGACTAAGATAGTATAAAAGTATGTGGTTTCCAGAACCAAATGTACACTTACTTTCATTTTTTAAAAACTGGTCTTTAGCATCCTTGCTACTTTTTTTTTTTTTTTTTTTTGAGACGGTCTAGCTGTCGCCAGGCTGGAGTGCAGTGGCGCGATTTCGACTCACTGCAACCTCTGCCTCCTAGGTTCAAGCAATTCTCCTGCCTCAGCCTCCCGAGTAGCTGGGATTACAGGCATGTGCCAACACACCCAGCTAATTTTTGTATTTTTGGTAGAGACGGAGTTTCACCCTGTTGGCCAGGATGGTCTCAATCTCTTGACCTCCTGATCCACCAGCCTCTGCCTCCCAAAGTGCTGGGATTACAGGTGTAAGCCACTGCACCTGGCCCCTTGCTACTTTTTGTAATTGCCAGAACTCACCAGAGAATTCCTTCAGGGAGGTTTAGGAGATGGCATAAGGAAGGAAAGGCTTATTTGCAATCAAGAGGAAACAGTAATTATGAGGACAGAGGAAGCTAGACAAAGAAAATCAAGGAAAAGACACTGGGAACAAATTTAATCAATCCAAGGGTTTCAGGTAGTGGTTGGTAGATTTGAGTTGGGAGTCTCAGTTCAAGAATATCTTGTACCAGCCACTGTCCTTGAAACCAGTTTGTAGGGACAAGGATATAAGATTGAGGGACCACAGATTATCTACCTTATATAACTGGGGTGGGGGAAGGGGGAGTCAGCCTAGCAAGACTAATGTTTAGAGTTGTGAAGGCTTTTGATGAACTTATCTTTTGGGAAGCATTTTATTTGGCTAAAAAGATTTTACCAGCAGGGTGAGGGATGAGGGAAAGCACTGATGTTTAGAGTAGGACAATTTCTGAGTGGGAAGCTGTTTTCAGCTAGTCACAGAGCAAATGCTGTAGTCTATATATGGCTCCCATGATTACCATAAAGAAAATATCAAACATGGGCTATTGAATGCAGGAGGGCAGTGGTGGATACAATTCCTGGAGAATTAGATGGGTATGGGCCCTGACATTATGGAATTTACCAAATTACCTATAAAATAGAATCTCAGGTATCTGTTTCCACTTAGACTACAGAAATCAAATGTAGAGATGTGAATGCTGTTGGTACTGTGGGGGAGATGGAGAAATTATGCATAAAAACTAAGGAGCAAAGAGTGTGTTCTTATGACCGCTACATTTAGAGAGCAGAAAGGGGAAGTTTGTAGGTAAATTACAGATTCTGTAATGAGGATGGAATTTGAGTCCCACCAGAAAGTAAAGTTTTCATGAGTGTGCCATTTGAGATGTTGAAAACCTAGAGTCTGGGAACTTTCCCACATTGTGTTCATGATTTATTCGATATCTGTTCCTATTCGTTTATACTTTTCTACATAAGCCTCAATTCCTTCTTTCCTACCCCCACCGTTTTACCACCTACTCACAGTAATCCTTCCCCACCATCATCAAAAGAACTTCTGCAATCTACCTCTTTTAAGGTAATTTTCCAATCCTTACGGCGGGGGGAGGGGGGAACAGAGTTCCTGTAATGCAGGCTTTGTGCGCTTTAAATACATCATCATATTTCACAGTACCCACAATTCCAAGAAGTAGTGCTATGAAGGATCTTTCAGAAAATCTCCAAGTGATGTTTAAAATCAGGTGTTTAAAGTCGGGCTCTGCCGGGGGGGCCTGACTGTTTAAAAGTGTTTCCACCTCACAGGAACAGAGGCTACTAGCAAATCATGACCACCATTTTTAAACCAGGTTGACAAAGGTCACTAGAGAAGATCCTGGAAGATCTACTGTCACTAATGGAAAATGAATAACTTAGGCTTTGCTTAGGCTCTTTTAAATAAACACATCTAAGAGTCAGGTTTGAATCAATGGATGTAAGTAGTAAGTCAGGGAATGTTGCTACCTTTCTAGGTAAGTGGAATGAAGTAACATTCTTTGCTGAGGAGGAGAGGGGTTGAGATTGCTGTGTTGTTGAATCCACTGAACGTACATTGGAAGACATGGAAGGCTGAGCAATTTATTTGTCAGTAGTGGACCTGTGCTGGCCAATTTGTAGTAAACTTGGTTATTCAGACTCTATATTCTAGCTCAAGACAGATGGAATCTTTGATCTGAAATATTTTGCTGTGCTTGGATAGCTCATAGCCAAGGTATAGCCAGCCATGGTAAGTTTTCATTTACTAGAAGTCACTCTGATGGAACTGTGTAATCCAAAGCATCAGATTCAGGGAACTCAATGAGGGCATTGAGAGAGCATAGGGATCCCAGGGGCTATTTTTATATGTCTTTGGAGACAATCTCACTTTGTTGCCCGGGCTGGAGTGCAGTGGTGCCATCTTGGCTCACTACAACCTCTGACTCCCAGGCTCAGGGAATCCTCCCAACTCAGCCTCCCGAGTACCTGGGACTACAGACACATACCACCACGCCTGGCTGATTTTTGTATTTTTTGTAGAGCTGGGGTTTTGCCATGTTGCCCAGGCTGGTCTCGAACTCCTGGGCTTAAGCCATCTGCCTGCCTCAGCCTCCCAAAGTGCTGGGATTACAGTCATGAGCCTCCATGCCCCCTTCATGGGCTATTTATTTTTAGAGTGCTAGAAGATGACTAGTAGCATGTGGGCATAGGGAATGGGAGTGAACCATCTTCTCCAAAAGGCTAATGGGAGAAATTAATTCTTACCAAATGATCAAGTCATAGACTTATAGAGCTTCAATGATGGATGGAGCTTTAGCAAAGAACTCCCTAATTGTGCAGATGAGAAACTGAGGCTCCAAGAGATTTGTCCAAGGCCACACGGGGATAGACAGAATAGAATTCCAAACCATATCTTTAGAGTCTAACTTTATGCCATATTATGTGAAATTGAATTTATTTTTTCAAGGTTTCTAATTCAGTCCTGCATCTGATATGGCCAAAAGAGTCTTGTGCTTTGTTTTCTTAAGAAAGAAAATATTATTTTCTTATTAGCAGTCATACCAGAAGCTCACAAGAGGTTTACACACCAGATAATAAACTCCTATTTGATGTCCGAGAGAAAGGTTGAAAAAAATTTATGTAAAATATAAAAGGTAAAAAATATAAATATTCCAACCCATTAGTGGATCCAGTTCTTATTAACCTTCCTTTTTCCTGCTACTTCTCTTTATTTTTGTGATGACTTTGGGCTTCCCAGAGTGAACGATGATTTGTCTTGAACAAAACAGAATTGTTCTTGAATCCTGCTGGTGTAAACTGTAATCTAAATAAATGGAAATAGATAGAAGTCCCAGGAATAAATCAGACTGCTTGCTTAAAAAAGCAAGCACATACTCAATATTTTTTTTCCGGTAGTAAGAAAAATTCACAGGGCTGAAACTCTATCTCCTTACCCACATGTAGACCTTACTCAAGCTATTTTTTCATTTATTCGTTTGTAGAAAGATAGGTTTTCTCTTTTCTTCCCTCTCTTTATTATCACTAATTTTTGGGAGCGGTCAAAACCTGACACACTTTTGCACATGAAAGGGGGCATTACTGATTGTGCTGCTACAAAGTTATGCGACTGTCATATCCCAACATTTAGTCACAGACTATACCTATACATCCTCCCAGACCTCATGGACATAACTGAGAGGTTAGACCTTTACTCATTCAAAAACAGTTATTCAAGCACAGATGCATCTGGCACAGCATTAGGCACTGCGAATGTAAAGCTGACAGCTTCTGTGTTAGTACCATATGAACTATTCTTTCTTCAGCCTAGACTTTCATAACATGGAAAAGTAAGGCAAAACCTTCAGAGCCGAGTCCACCAATTATGGTTCTTCTTAGCAGTGCTTGTGCATATATGACTTCCACCTGGTCTTGCCCCCTGGTGGTGGCTGCACACGCTGAAGCATGATGAGTCAGAGCCGTGTGATTTTGTTCTGCCTCTGCCCTGCATAGGCTGGTTTTAATCAAACGAAAGCCTAATCCTGTAGTGAATCTTATTAATCCCTTTGCCCTTCCCCATTCCATCTGTTACATGTCTCAAATTCTGTCCCCCAAATGGAATAAGCTGTGTTTTTTTTTTCTCAGACTTTTTTTTTTTTTTTCTTTTTGTGTTTGACGTCTTTCAGAGATAGGCCTGGAGTCAAAAATTACAATCAAGCTGAATTGGGTATGGCAGAGGATTTTCAGTATCCCAAGTTACTTTCAATGCTCCACTTGTCTTATCAGCAAAGCCTCTTATTTTCAAATCTAGTGTACTGGGAAGCTCTGCAGTTGGTTTCACAGGCTTTCCTGCCAGGACCACAATTACTGTCTCCCCAGGGTGTAAAATACTGACAGAGCCTTGGGGCACACAGTTATGGTGCCATCTTCTTGGATCAATAGGTATATGTCCTTCCTAGCCCTACTGTAGAACTCAGGTAACTTCTGGCAGATGGATCACAATCTTGCCTTAGTGGGTCTTTCTTATCTTTTTGATCTGTTGCCTAGTTTGTCTTACTAACCATATCTTTCACACACATCATAACCAACTTAATTTGAAAATAGGCCTCCAGGTCTCTGTCCAGGGAATAGCAAAAGAGTACAGACAAATCTTCCCCAAGGCACATATTTCTGTTTATTGTAGTTTCTCTTCTTGGCAGGTAAGGAGAGAGAAGGTTTTACTCTAAAGGAATAAAAAATATGTAAAAGGTGTTGATGATATGGCAAGTTCCAAATTTGGTTCTCTTTCAGCAATCACAGCCCCTGACATCTGGACTCTGTTCCTCTCTTGTTTTCTCTTGGTGTTAATGCCTGTTTCTTTCCTTTGTAAGGTTCCTTGAGGGAGTGTTCTTGTGTCTCTGTCATCTTTAAAGCTCTTCTTCACACGGGGGCTAAGTACATTGTTTTCCACAGAGAAGATAATTGAATGTTTCTAAACTCAGTAAATATCTTTGGTCTGTAAATCAGTAGTTCCTTTATTTGATGCTTCCTCATATTGAAAGACTCACTGAAAGGTTCTTAGATGGAATGCAGTATAACCACTTGAGTGTTAACCACCCAAATATCCTTTGAGCAATAAGGCCTTGCCAGAAAGTCTGGAGAATATGAAAGTCACTCCGTGTGCAGTTCTATGGGGTTTTTTTTTGGTTACCCTGGGTGCAGAATCTTTTTTTTTTTTTTTTTTTTTTTTGAGACGGAGTCTCCCTCTGCCGCCCAGGCTGGAGTGCAGTGGCCGGATCTCAGCTCACTGCAAGCTCCGCCTCCCGGGTTCCCGCCATTCTCCTGCCTCAGCCTCCCCAGTAGCTGGGACTACAGGCGCCCGCCACCTCGCCCGGCTAGTTTTTTGTATTTTTTAGTAGAGACGGGGTTTCACCATGTTAGCCAGGATGGTCTCGATCTCCCGACCTCGTGATCCGCCCATCTCGGCCTCCCAAAGTGCTGGGATTACAGGCTTGAGCCACCGCGCCCGGCCCAGAATCTTCAGTACTCTAAAGA
This sequence comes from Macaca mulatta, assembly GCF_049350105.2. Lineage (NCBI taxonomy): Eukaryota > Metazoa > Chordata > Mammalia > Primates > Cercopithecidae > Macaca > Macaca mulatta. Next base: position 105,322,736 of record NC_133412.1, read on the forward strand.
TGCAGGTAAAACATGGAATTGGTGCCACACCTAATCTTTTCACTGTTGTGCTTACTGCTGTTGCTAATATATACACACAACCCCACTTTGCAATGGATGTTAGGAAAGGTATCTCAGACCCAGGAACACTTAGCCAAACTGGGGCCTGGGACCTGCCTTAACGGGAGCATCTGACAATCTGGGTTGCTGGCTCACAAATCAAATTAGGCTAGTATGTGTCCCATCCTGAACTGGATGGGGATCAATCAGGACTAACAAAAAGCAAAGAAAATAAGATGGAGGACAATTTGCCACTTGATTCTACATTCTATTCCTAATAATTTAGTGTTTCAACCCAGCTGTAGCTTGCTTTCTACCCTATTTGACACTTTCATATTGTTTCTCTCTATTAATAGTCATTGGGCTTCTTGTCAGCTGGGGATTATTATGTTTCATTACTGTTTCTAGATAAAACTCTGGTTGCTGGGAATTCTATTTGTGTTGTGTTTGAGAGCAATACAAATTTCTGCTTCACTGATGGAGATGGTGAGAGATTGGCCATTATGAACAAATGAAGATAGTGCAGCATTAGGGAACTTCAAATGAGTTTCCAAGTACATAAGATACATGCAAAAATGTATTATAGCCACTTTCTCTATTTGGAAAGTCGACTCCCTCTTTTTTAGGTCTGGGTGTTAAGAAACTTGAGATAATATTTCATGTATTTATGTAGGAAAGCCACGAATTTGGTAGGCAAAGAGGTGTCATAAAGGGCTAAGTCTGCATGGACATGCAGTGTCCCTGCACAAAGCCCATCTCTAGTCACCCAAGTATGTGCCCCTCCCCTCAGTCAGTCAGGAGGAAGGGGAGACTTTTTGTTATTTGCCCAGAGTGGTTGCCTTTTTTCAATGGTAGTAATATTAAGCCTACCAAGAAGAAGGAAAACTACCACCCAGATCTGTGTCTCCGTTATCAAGGCACATTCTTGAATCAGCAAAGACACAGAATACAGCCCTTTGATTCCAGATAGGTGGTCTTTACCTAGCTCCATCATTTTGTTCTGTCATGAGGGGCAATTCAGGAATGCTGGCTATTAAATTTCTTCTGGATGGCTCTTGCCGCCACTCCCTTTTCTGGGCCTCATAATTTTACACTTAAAAATCCTGGCCAGGCGCGGTGGCTCATGCGTATAATCCCAGAACTTTGGGACGCCGAGGCGGGCAGATCACGAGGTCAAGAATTCGAGACCAGCCTGACCAACATGCTGAAACCTCATCTCTATTAAAAACAAACAAACAAAAATTAGCCAGGCATGGTGGCATGTGCCTGTAATCCCAGCTACTCAGGAGGCTGAGGCAGGAGAATTGCTTGAACCCGGGAGGCAGAGGTTGCAGTGAGTAGAGATTGAGCCACTGCACTCCAGCCTGGGTGACAGAGGGAGATCCTGTCTCCAAAAAAAAAAAAAAAAAAAAAAAATTTCCTATTCAGCCCTGACTGATACCAAACCACATATACCTACTAAATGCAGAGTTTCTAGTTCCTGAGAATCCCTGGTGATTGATGCCAATTGTAGTGCTTTCAGCAATAGCTGAGAAAGCCAACAGAAACCTAGAGAGTTTTTAATGTAAGTGTGAACAGACAGGTGAGGCTATGTTGGAAGACTTTCTTGAAGTGTACAGATTGGGGGGAGATATGTGGGCTCTGGATTGACAGGGAATTTTTATTCTGGTAAAACTGTATATAGGCTTAAGCCAGTTTAGTCAAGGACAGGTCGTTTCCTAGTGTAACTTGAACTTAGATTTGAGGAAGGGAGCTAAATTTCAGGAACTTGAACTTTTAAACTCAAGTTTAAGAAAAGCAATGATACTCGAGAGGCTAAGGCAGGAGAATGGCGTGAACCTGGGAGGCGGAGGTTGCAGTGAGCCGAGATCATGCCACTGCATTCCAGCCTGGGCAACAGAGCAAGACTCTGTCTCAACAACAACAACAACAAAAAAAAAAAAAAAAAAAAAAGAAAAGAAAAGCAATGAGGTTGCATACTCTTTAGACATGGACCTACTCATGCAACAGAGCAAGATTCTGTCTCAACAACAACAACAACAACAACAACAAAAAGAAAAGCAATGAGATTGCATACTGTTTAAACATGGACCTACTCATTAAGTGTCTTTACAGCTACTAAGATAGTGTTTTACCCTTGGTGGACACTGAATAAATAATAAATTGGATTGAGTTTCCTGAAGATAAGAAGCAAGTTGGTGAAGAGTTCTGATTTTGGTATCTTTCAGTCCCTTTCCTCTCTACAATTCTGTGATTCTAGCAAGGCCAGGAGGCAAGAGAGAAAGTAGCAGGTTTGAGAATAGCAAAGAGATTCAGTGTCGCTGAAACATGGAATGTAAAGGAATTCTGGTGAGAGATGAGGCTGGAGAGGTATATGAAAGCCAGATTATTATTATTATTATTATTTGAGATGGAGTCTTAGTCTGTTGCCCAGGCTGGAGTGCAGTGGCACAATTATGGCTCACTGCAACCTCCGCCCCCTGGGTTTAGGCGATTCTACTGCTTCAGCTTCCTGAGTAGAGTAGCTGGCATGTACCACCATGCCCAGCTAATTTTTTTTTTTTTTTTTTGAGATGGAGTCTCACTTTGTTGCCCAGGCTAGAGTGTAGTGGCGTGATCTCGGCTCACTGCAACCTCTACCTCCCAGGTTCAAGCAATTCTCCTGCCTCAGCCTTCTGAGTAGCTGGGATTACAGGTGTGCACCACCATGCCCGACTAATTTTTTTGTATTTTTAATAGAGATGGGGTTTCGCCATGTTGGTCAGGCTGGTCTTGAACTCCTGACTTTGTGATCCGCCTGCCTCGGCCTCCCAAAGTGCTGGGATTACAGGCGTGAGCCACCGTGCCCAGCTGCTAATTTTTTTTATTTTTAGTGGAGATGGGGATTTACCATGATGGCCAGGCTGGTCTCGAACTCCTGACCTTAAGCCATCCGCCCACCTCGGCATCCCCAAAGTGTTGGGATTACAGGCATGAGCCACCACACCCGGCCTGAAAGCCAGCTTGTACAGGTCTCTTCAGTTGGTGAAGGCATTTGAGCTTCACCCTAAAAGCAGAATGGAGTAACAGAAGGGTTTTTAGCAAAGGGTGTGACATGCTAAGATATATACATTATAAAGATTACTGGGCTTAATGTAAAGAATGGATTGGAAGACAGGTGAGGGTACTGTTATTGCAATTTGGGGAAATGGGGATTTTGGCCTGAACTAGCCTAGTGAGTGGAGAAAAGTGGATAGATTCAAGAGAGGGATTGGCAGGATGTGAGGAAGTTTGGGTGAGGAGAAGCAAAGGGTGAAGCATGATTCCCAGGTGTTTGATTTGGGCAGTGATGGAGCATGGTGCCATCAATAAGACAGGGACCATAGAAAGAGAAATGGATGAGGAAAGGTGGTAGAGAAAACAGTGGGTTCAGTTTTCTACAGTTATAGTTTGGGGAGCATGTGGGACATCCTAGAGATGTGTAGGTGGCAGTTGGATGAATGGACCTGAAATTCTGTAGACAGCTATCAATTGAAGTACAAATTTGGGAGTTTACGATGCAGATATGGGAATAGATATGGGAGTAGATGCATTTTTTCAAGGAAATACCAACATTTATTGTCTTGGCAGAGAGGGAGGTACAAAATAAACCTAACAGTGAGTAGCCAGAGAGCTAGGAGGCAAACACAGAGAGGCATGCTTGGGGAATAGAGAACTTAAAGACAGAGGGAATGGTCCACCTTCCTCACCTTTGGGTCATCCAGTCTCTAGGTTCCTAAATATTTCAGTTTACTTTTGGTCAATAAGTCCCAGATTGGGGGGGGGGTGGGGAAAGCATATCAAATCACTACTGTGTGAATGCTATAGCCCTAGGTCATCAGTCTGTTTTATTTAAACATATCTAGGTTCTACTCCCTCTGATGATTTTACCTAATGTTAAAGACAATGAGAATAAATACTCTTTATACATTATAAAACTATGCTAATAGTAGCCAGCAGGGAAATTGACCTATAAATACTCTGAACACATTAAGGTAAGTACATTTTTTTAAAGTTGTGTCTTTTGGCAATGGTTTAATGTGATGATTAGTGAAAATGGAACTGAAGAGTGACAGGAAATATTAATGGCAGGCAGCACACAGTCTTTTGGCTTTAGAAAGAACAATGGACTTTGTTCCCAGAGGGAAAGTTTGATGAGTAATGACCTTGATACACATTTTAAATACTCTGACAATGAAATAATGGGTGCTGCTTTTACTCTTTGACCAGCAGAGTCTCGTTTGCTGCAGTTAGGTCTACTACTTAAAGCTTGTTTAGAGGGCCGCCTAAGGGTACAAGCAGAAGCATCACAACATCTATATTTCTGTTATAGGCAGTGATGAGTACTATGAGCCTCTTATAAGAGGCTGCAAGTGGTTGCTATACCATCAGGCCTACTTTCCCTGCAGAGGGAAGAAAGCAAGTCCAAGGTGCTCAAGAAGGTACACTTTCCCAAAACATCCCTCTCCCCACGTTGCTGGTTAAGAGCTAATGATTCACATTTAGATGTCCTTTCACCCCCATCCCCATCCTGACAACACAAAATTTGAGTCAAGCCTCAACCTTGCTAAGTAAACAGATTTGCACTTGTTACTCTTAGCAGCACTGTAGTCTAAAGACAGACTATGTGGGAAGGCAGGTTCTTAGTTACCTCCTCCCCAAGCTGTTGTAAGAATTTCAGATCCCTGCTTGCCAAAGTACTTTTATGGGGTTAAGAATTTTTTTGTGTGTGTTGAGAGTGGGGGAATGTACAGCTTTGAGTGACTCATGCCCTTCTCTGGGCCTCACTTTTTCCCTGTTAGGAGGGAAAGGAGCTGGATTAGGGAATCCTTGTTTCTTGAGGATCCACCAGCCAGAGCCTGCTTCAGCCAGGCCCTTCTCTGGTTGGCTTGGCTGGCTTTAGAGGGCTGCAAATAGGCAAGTCACTATTTGTCAGTCTGTAGAGAGGAAGCTTGTTTGCAGTGGGAACACCATAGGAGGAGATTTCTAAGTTGAAAATGCAGGTACTCCTCCTCTGGGAAATGGAAGAAAGACAAAGAGCCCCCTAAGGGTTCTAGAAATCAGAATGGTTAGATTCTTTCTGGCCCTATCAACGTTTGCCTGTTTCCCTGGCCTCAGCTGTTAGTATTTACTTGTGTGAAGAGGTTCCAGGTTTAGAGAAAGGGTGTTGGAGGCAGACAAACCTAGCTCTGTCAGTTGGTTGTTGCGTGATCATGTATGAATTGTTGGAATTTCTGCACCTCATTTTCTTTTTTAAGGATGTTTCATAGGCCTGCAGAAGGATTAAATGAGATACATAATACATGTGAAACAGGAATGCAAAGCCTGGCATGGGAAGGGGTTACCTCCCTCTTCCTGCAGTCCTTCTCTTCACTTTCGTCTTTGCTCACATGTTATTCTCCCTACCGGAAACTTACCTTCAGTGCTCGGTGAGGCCCTCCTGCCTGTGCCATTGTTCAAGTCCTCCTGGTACCCTAGCATGCATTGCCTCACCTCACATTTTAGTAACAGCCTTCTTATATTCTTTCACTGGTTTTGCCCATGTAGATTACTGCTCTCTGAGGGAGGTATCCTGTCAAATACTGGTAATCTTTCTTCAATTCCTGGTAAGGTGTTAGGTACATAGTAGGGGCCTAAGCAATATTTGAATGAATGATTATAGAAAGAACCAAGTTACAGAGAGAAAGAGGGGGCAGTATGGGCAGTGGTTAAGGCCCGTATGGATGCTGAAACCAGCCTGCCTGGGTTTGAATTCTGGTGCTGCCAATTATTAGCTTTGCAACTTTAAAAGAGTTGCTGAACTGTACCCATCAGTTTTCTCATCTGTATAGTAGCAGTGGTAAAAATAGTACCTCTCTCCTAGGGTTATTGTGAAGATTGAGTAAGTTAGTATTTAGAGTGTTTAGACCAGTGCCTGGCACTTAGTGCTGTATAAGAACCCACCATTATTATTTTAAAGATCAGACAAGCTTGAGTTGAAAGCCTGCTCTACTACTTACTAATGATGTGACTGTAGGCAGAAATTATTCAATTTCTCTGTGCTTCAACTTCCTTCTCTGTAAAATAGGGATAACCTACCAACATAAATAGGGATAAATAGAGATAAACTATCAACATAACATGTACTTGATAACTGGTGGCTATTAGAAGCCTGCTTCAGTCTCCTAGAAGCAAGAGTTCAATCATGACTGCATGAAGAATCATTGCAGTAGCCCAGGCCCTATTTAGGAAACTGAAATCCTGGAGCTTACCCTTACTGGGAAAGAGTGAAAAGATCTGAATTAGGAGTTGTGGGTGTATTGAAGGAAGGGATAGGGAAGTTACTTTGTGCTGGTTGCTAAGCTGTATCACCAAAATCCTGACCAAATTAAGTCATTAAAAATATATTTGGAAGGAGCTGGAGACTTTTGCCCATGTGAAATTCCAATACAGGTCCATACCTGCCACCTTTCTGCATATCTCTGATTGTGTGAGGTGTTTCTTGTGTTTTGTCCTTATGTAGCCAGCTGTGTTACTGTCGTGGTGATGCTCCTGGTGTGTGAGAGTGGAAATATGCCATCTTCTGCAGGCCAAGGGGTCTGTTCCTCTTGTTCTCAGAGAAGGTGAAATTTGCCAGTTCAGAGCTTACATATCTGAAAGGTGCCACTTGCCCTCTTCTTCTGAAGCTACATTGAGACTCAGAGAATCCTGATTTCTAGGGTTCAGTCTATTGATTCTCACTTCTGAAATCTGATTTGATCTTAAGTGATGTTTTAGATTCTAGGGGGATCTAACTTCTGCCAGCAGTGAGGGGCTGACTTCTCTCCACTGTTGAGGACAGAGGCCATCTGAGGGTTATGGTCTCAGTAAGGAACCCCACTTAGTCCATTGGCTTTTCAGGGAGATGTGGGAAGGGAAGAGTAAGCAAAGGAGAGGCCGGCAAGCCTTGGTACTAATAGCTTCTTTCTCAGGCACTTTGCTATCATCTGAATCTGTGCTTAGACTTTTCATGGTCCCAGCTTCTCATATCCCTTTCTTCTCTCTGTCCCTCTACTACTTTTTTGTTTGTCTGTCCCTCTGCTGCTTCTTTGTTTGAATTTAATAGTAAATTCTGCAATGCAATAAATTCTTTGGTAAGGCGGTCTAATATATTTCTATCTCAAAATTACAGATTTGCTGCATGCTTGCTGTATAATCTCACCATCATCAAAATCTTGTGGCTTCATTGTCAGCAATGCCAACAATTGGTTTCAAATATCAAGATAACAGTAACCACTTCCTTGTTTCCATTACTTCAGAGTTCTTTATGATTATAGTTTCAACTATATTCAGTCAAGAGAATTGGCCTTTGATTAATGTCATTTTGCAGAATAAAATTCAGATATGGGGAAGTGAAGAGAAGGCAGCTAATTATGTTCAGATGATGGACCTAAATTCAGTTCTCATTCTGTATCAGTTTGGTGGTACTGAACCTGGCTGTACATGTGAGGAGTTTGAAAAAAATACCAATACCTGTGTCCTGCGTTAAGCCAATTAAAAATTATGATCTATTGGGGTGGTGTCAGGGCAAGGGTATTTTAATCTTTTCATTTGAGTCTGATGGGCAAACAGGGTTAAGAATTACTACTGAATTTACCAAGAAGGCAGGACTTTCAATTTTCACTGTTTGGGTGAGGAAATTTTATGAATAAAAACCAATTTTTAAAATGTAGCTGATAATGTTAAAACTTGTTTTCTGCCATTACTTTTCAAACCAATCAGCGTTTTGCAAATGAAGATTTCTAGACAGCATTAGTTACAAGGCTTTGTGTGTGTGTATGTGTGTGTGTTTTTTTTTTTTTTTTTTTTTTTTGAGACAGAGTCTTGCTCTGTCACCCAGGCTGGAGTGCAATGGTGCGAATCTCGGCTCACTGCAAGCTTCGCCTCCCGGGTTCATGCCATTCTCCTGTCTCAGTCTCCCGAGTAGCTGGGACTACAAGCACCTGCTACCATGCCTGGCTAATTTTTTGCATTTTTAATGGAGACGGGATTTCACCGTGTTAGCCAGGATGGTCTCCAACTCCTGACCTCATGATCTGCCCACCTCGGCCTCCCAAAGTGCTGGGATTACAGGCGTGAGCCACTGCGCCTAGCCTGTGTTTTTCTTTTGAAAGAGTAAAACTTCAGGGTACTAATGTTAGCAGTGGCGAATATGTATGGGTCTGCATCAACTGGATTCTTGCCTCCTTGGAGGAAAGAATTTGTTCAAGCAGCATAAGGCAGAGTAAGAAACCAAGGCAAGTTTTTGAGCAGGAGTGAGAGTTTATTTAAAAGTTTTAGAGTAGGAATGAAAGGAAGTTAAGTACACTTGGAAGAGGGCCAAGTGGGCAACTTGAAAGATCCAAGTGCCCAGTTTGACCTTTAACTTGGGGTTTTATATGTTGGCATGCTCTGGGGTTTTGCATCTCTCCTCCCTTGAGTTTTCCTTGGGATGGGCTGTCTGCATTTGCAGTGGCCTTCTAGCACTTGGGAGGGGCTGCATGCACAGTGTGTTTCCTGAAGTTGTGCACATGCTCACTTGAGGTGGTTTTCCCTTATCAGTTGAGTGTTCCTAGAGGAAGGTCATATGCCAGTTAAATTCTGCCGTTTTACCTCTTTGTGTGCATGCCTAAGTCCACTCACCCAACTCCTGAGATCTTATCAGGAAGCTGCTGATCACCAGCTTCAGGTGTTATCTATCTGTTGGGAGACTGCCTTTCCCTGGCACTGGCTGTGACCAATTATAATTTTATTATTTTAGAGAGACAGTTTAACAACTGCCTATTACCTGATGGTTGCCTGACATTCCTTGGTGTGTGTTTGTGGGGAAGCAAGGGTTGTCCTGCCCTTCTCATGTCTGTCTAGCTATCTACTTTAACATTTCCCCCTTAAAGAGTCAAAGACCCAATTCTTTGGGAGAATGGATAAAGGTCAGTCTTCTGTAACTGCTTTCTGCTGACAGAGGGGCAGTGATGGTTGTTCTGTGCATCTTGGCCTCTTGCTAGTTGTCAGGGCAGAGTAGCTCTATGGTTTGGTAAAAGTGGTATACAACCAGGTCTAAGGGATACAGGCAGGATTTTGCCTCTGTCATGTCCCATTGATGGGCAGTCTAGGACTCTTCTGTAGAAGGGTGACTCTTGAATATTGAGAGGATGGTATCCCTCACTGAGGATCATCTGGAGCTTGATGGCCTGAAGATGAGAGGAGACAAATCGGGTTATTAGATTTAAAAGACATGGACCAAAAAGGAGCAAAAGTAAGAGACTAGTGGGCCTAAGAAGGGAAGAACCCAGTTGAACCATTTCTAGTTTCCTTCCCAATTTAACGAACCCTGAGATGCTTGTTCCCGTAAACTGGAGGTTGGATTTGGGAGTTGTCTGATGCTGCCTTGTGCTTTTCTTGATTGTTTTACCTAAAAGTGACATTTTTAATAAGGCTAAACAAATTCCTCCCTGTGCTGCCATTAACCTATCTAGCCCTTGATGATTTTGGAGGACTGTAGCGGCTAAATAGTTGATTTGTTCTTGCATGGTGGTTAAGGTCTTAGCCCTGGCATCAGTATTGTTGGCTATTTCCTTTGAGAGTTGACTATAGATTAAAGAGGACTTTATAATTCTAGCAATTTCAGTTCTCGTACCAGCTATAATGCCGAGTCCCATGAGAAGGGGAATTAATTGGATAGCCCTCCTCATCCTGGGCAAGATGAAATGCCCATGGATTGCTACTGGAAGAGACAGATTGCCAGGGACTCTGAGGATGTCTGGGCCTACTTCAGTTCAGTTAGTGGGAAGGCATTGGTGAATAGATTGGCCACAAAGACAGAAGGCTCCTTGGGTTTTAAGACAAGTAGATATGGACAAACAAAATAAGGGAGTGAGGACAGCTCCAAAAAATCCCAAGGCTCCCGACATACCCTGGTAGCTGGTGGCTATACTCATGCCTGCTAAGAATGGGATGCAGGTTTGGCTCTAGTTAGTTCCCTTGGTTTTATTTTCCCAAAAAATAGAATTTCGAGTGTGGTCCAGTAGAACCCATTCTGCTGGAGAGCTGAGGTTGGCAATTTGCAGACATTAGTTATAATCAGCAGGCCAAAACCAGAAATTTTGAGCACTGCATGAGCTTGGGCATCCCTGGAAAAATTGGGTGGACTTATCTGGCAAAGTTCCCTGAGGAAAGGTAATAGTTGGAGGTTTGGGAATCTTGGCTGATGGCAGAATTCATTGCAGATGTATGTTCGGTAAATTCATTGATGAGGATCTACAGTGAGAGTAACATTACAAACTGTTCTGGGCAGAGCACCTATATCCATTCCGTTTTTCCATGTGCCTGTACCACAGATAGGGGCTATTCCCATTAAAGTGATATAGAAAAGATGGCTCTGAAAATGGGAGATTCCTTGTGGATATCAGGGAAATCTTGCTTTACTTTTGCAAGAAGGCTTGCAGGCCCGAACATCCCTTTCAGATTAGGGTCCCATTGATAGAAAATATGTAATTCTGTCTCTATGCTTGTCCAGTCTCCAGGCGAGGCTTCTTAAGCTCTTCCTGGTGTTTTAGTGGAAGAGCTAGTATGTAATCAGCAATTTGTGGAGTTAGGGGATTCTGTGCTTTGGAGCAATTGTTGAGCTTTTGCCAATAACAGGAAGTGAGCTTGGTAATATGCTACTAGTAAAGGAGTGAGAATGAGAACCCGCTGGAGTGGGCCCATGGTGACCTAAGGTGATTGTGAAAAAGAGAAATTGGTCACAAAGCAAGCTGCCACTGGAACTCCTGGTGGTATACAAGTCAGGTTGAAAATAGTGATAACAATTAGAACTTTTGTGAGTAAAATTCCTAATATTGAGTTCACCTTACTTTGAGGTGAAAGGATGTTTGAGGGCATTACTTATCTTTTTGCTTAAAGAGGAATTTCAGATCTTCCAGTGCCTCTTGAGCGTATTCTGTATCTGAGGGTGTTGGTTTCAGTTCTGATATTTCGGGGCTTTCCCACAGCTTCATTTGGGTACGATGTATCCAGCTGGCAATCTCTGGTACTTTAATGACTGTGGAGGTAGGTAATAAAGATTCAAGTTAGTTGGGAATTTGGGGTTCCATCCTTCCAAGCTTTAATGAGAACTAGTGAGCCTGGAGGATGTAGTGGTGGAGATTTTTTTCCCTTCTGATTTTGGGTTTGTTTGTAATCCATATTCCCAAAGAGCCCTTTGGAAGCCTGCTAAAGAGACATACTGGGTGATTTTGGCAGTTTCTTCATTTAGTAATAAGTCTAAATATAGGAATGGCCTACCATAGAAGGCTTTAAAGGGGCTTAATTGAAGGGAGACTTAGGGGCAATATGAATCTGAAGGAGGGCTAAAGGTAGGAGGTTCACCCATGGCTGTATTGTTTCCTGACAGAGTATATTGAAGACGCATTTGAGGGTTTGATTAGTTTTTTCTACTTTTCCTGAAGATTGTGGTCTTCAGGCAGAGTGAAAGTACCACTTTATGCCTAGGGCACTACTAACCTGTTGAGTTACTTGGGAAATGAAGGATGAATCATTGTCCTTTGCAATGACCTGGGGAGCCCGAATTGGAGAATGAGTTCCTTTAGGGGGAACTAAAGGAACCTAAAAAGGCACAGGTTTTTAGTCCTGTGCATTTTTAGTCCTTGTGGGGCAGGTTTCTACCCCTCCTTGAAGGTGTCTACACAGACCAAGATATACTTATACCTGGCATGCAGGGAACTGACTGAAATTCATCTGCCGGTCCTCCCCAGGGTATGTACCTCTCTTTTGGATTGGATTTATTAATGGAGGGGGCTTCTGTCTTTGGGGATTATTTATGGTGCACAGGTGCGGCTTGACAAGCCTATTGAATACTTTTGTTTAGTCCCTTCCCACTGAGCACCTGTTTACAAATTTGCTGTAGACTGTCCTTTCTAAGGTGGCAGGAGTTGTGTAAACTCTTGCTGACTTTCCATTTGGAGTCTTTAGGTAGATAGAGAAGTTCTCCCAACCTGTACCATCCACTGGTTTCTTTTTTATACCCATGTTGGATGGCCCAATCTATTCCTTATTGGAGAGGGGGCAGTTCACTGGGGAGAGAGGGGAGCAAGGCTCCCATGAAAGTGTCTTTTGAGATGGCTGCCTCTTTAGTTTTTTGGTCAGCTAACCTATTTCCCCATACGGTTTCATTGGAGCCCCTCTGGTGTCCTTTACAGTATACTACTGCCACTTCCTGGGGCAAATGAACAGCCTCTAGTAGCTCTGAGATTTGAGGCCTGTACTTAATAGGAGTATCCCAAGTTGTTAGGTACCCCCTTTCCTTCCAGATAGGCAGGTGGGTGTGAAGCACCAGAAAGGAATATTTGGAATCTGTATACACGGTTATTCTTTTCCTTTCCCTTAATTTTAGGGCTCTGGTCAGTGTGATGAGTTTGGCTGGTTGCACTGAGATCACCAGGGACAGAGCGTTAGCCTCTGTAATTTGGTGAAGGGACACTATAGCATACCCTGCATATCTAATTCCATTCCTGACAAAGCTACTCACATCTGAAAACCATCCAGATTATCTAGGGGCTGATCTCTTAAGTCTTCCCGGCTAACATACATTTGACTAAGTATCTCACAACATGAATGTGTTGAGTTATCCTCTCCTGGTAGTGGCAGTAAGGAGCACGGGTTAAGGATGGGGCACCACTGAACTGTGGGTTTTCTAACAGCGAGACTTGGGACTTTAGCAGTCTGTTGTCAGTGAGCCATCGTGGTCCTTTTATGTCCAATAAGAGGTCTATTTGGTGGGACGTCACGAGCGGGATTGACTGTCCCATGGTGATTCTGAGGGCCTCCTGGAGTAGGATGGCTGTTGCAGCCACTACCTTGAGGCAGTGTGACCATCCTTGTGCTACTGGGTCTAGGTTCTTTGGAAAGTAACTTATAGGATGTTTGATTGGCCCAATGGTTTGAGTTATAACTCCTAGGGCTACACCTTGCCTTTCAGAGATGAAAAGCTGAAATGGTTTGGTTAGTATGAGTAGTCCAAGGACTGGGTCTTGTGAGAGGACAGTTTTTAGCTGTCTAAAGGCTTGCTCTTGATCCCTTCCCCAGAGAAATGGATCCTTATCAGTCCCTTCTTTTAGCGCCTGATATAAAGACTTAACAATTCCACCATATCCCAGTACCAAAGTCTGCAATATCCTGTGATCCCCAGAAAAGTGCAAAGTTACTATCAGGTGGTTGGGGTAAGTATTCTAAGGAAGGCCTGTATCTGTTCTGGGGAGAGTTTATGTTCCCTTGGGGTCAGTATTATTCCCAGGTGTTGGACCTCTTATTTTAGTAGCTGTGCCTTGGCCTTGGATACCTTGTCCTTGTATACCCTCTGTCTGTGAGGAAATTTAGTGTCTGGACTAGATGTTGGAGTCCTAACTCTCTTGTAGGGGAGCAGATTCATAGGTCATCCATGTGCTGTAGGAGATGGCTTCCCCACCTCAAGAATTAGGTCCTGCAAATCTCTAGCTAAGACTTGCCAAAACAAATGGGGACTATCTCTGAGGCCTTGTAGAAGGACTGTCCAGGTGAGCTGTTGACTCCTTCCTTTTTCATTTTCCCACTCAAATGCAAATAGAAATTGGGAAGATGGGTCTCAGAGGGTACAAAGGAATATGTGTTTGAGATCTAAGACTGAAAACCCCTGAGCATCTGAAGGACTTCTGCTAGAATTACATATGGATTGGGGACCATTGGGTATATAGGGACTACTGCCTCATTTTTGATTTGCAGGTCCTGGACCATCCTGTATTCTCTATTGCTCTTTTTAACAGGTAAGATAGGCATGTTACAGGATGAATTACAGGGTATTAATAATTCATGTTTTAGAAATTTTTCAATCAGCAGCCAAAGTCCCTCTTTGGCCTCCTGCCAAAGAAGAAACTGACTTCTACAAGGATAGCTAGAAGGATCTTTGAGCTGAATCACTACAGGCATTGCCATTATGGCCTTTCCTGGTATTCCTGGGGCCCGGACCTCTGGATTAATGGGAAGGTCTGTGGGCAGCTAGCTCATCCTCGTGCGTGGTTTCCTTGAGGCATAAGATTGCATTTGGAAAAGGGAGTGTTGGCCCTGGAGGAAAGATTAACTAAGCCCTGAGTCTATGCAAAATATCTCTACCCAAAAGGGGCAGAGGACATTCTGGCATCACTAAAAATGAATGAGCAAAGACAGTTTTCCCCCATAGGCAGCACAGAGGAAGAGTAAACCTCTGGGTTATGGGTACTCCATTTATCCCCTTCAGCTGGCAGATTTGGAGGATTTGGAGGATACTTGCCCAGGAAAAGGGGTAAGCACCGAGCAGGCCACTTCCATGTCCAAAAGAAAACTTATAGCACTACCTGCCATGTCCAAAGCAGCCCTTGGCACTGTCCCTTCAATAGTGATGTTCAATCCGCGAGCAGACCAGAGCATAGGGCCCCTTTAGCTCAAGGCCATCAGGATTGGGATTCTGTCCCTGGGACTCTTCAGCCCTCAGGGCAGTTCTGTTTCCAGTGGCAGAGCTTGTGGCAGAGGGGACAAGCCGTGCAGGGCTTCTCCCCTCTGTCCCTTCGGGGAGTTTGCCTTCCAGTGGCCTGGCTTCCCACACTGATGGCAGTTACCTGGGAGAGTATTCTGAGTGCAACCTGGAGAGGGCTGGCACACTTGTAGGGCAGCCAGTAGAGCTTTTCCTTTTGCCTCTCATGTTGCTGAGCCCTTTCCTTTTCTTCCTGGTCCTGGTTGTAAAAGACCAAGGAAGCTATTTTAAGGATGTCAGGCATAGGGGTGTTGGGGCCTAGTGCTAGTTTTTGGAGTTTCTTCTGAATATCTTGGGCTGCTTGAGTTAGGAAATGGCCCTTTAGGACCAGTTACCCTACTTGTGTCTCTAGGTCTAGGTTAGTATGTTTCACTAGGGCCTCTCGTAGCCTCTAGGAAAGTGGTGGGGTTTTCAAGAGGGCCTTGATCTATTAAGGCAAATTTAGTATAGTTCACAGGCTTTGCTCTGCTGGTTTTCAGTCTTCTACCAGACAGAGGAACATGTGGTTCCTTGCCCATATACCCCACTGGTTATTGTATTCCCAATTGGGGTTGACCTGGGGAACTGTGGTAGCCACCAGAGTCAGTCATGTACATTGTGTTTGCAAATTGTTGGGCTGCCTCCATAATGGAGTCGTGTTCTCCCTTAGACAGTGTTTGCCCTAATATGACTGAGAGGTCCCTCCAGGTGAGTTCAAATGTTAAGCCCAGTTTACGGAACCCTTTGATGTATTTATCAGGGTCCTCCAGAAACTTCCCTAGTTTCATTTTAATTTGGCTCAGGTCTTGCATAATGAATGGAGTCTGGACTCTAGTGGGTACACTAGGGTTGTTAACCTCCTGAAGGGGGTATAATTTGAGGGTGGGGTCCAGAGGATGGCCCTGGGTAGGGAGGGGAGAGCACCAGGGCTGGGAGACTTGGATATAATAGAGTAGAGGGGGCAGTGGGGTTTGTGCTAAGCTCTGCCCTTGGTTCCTCTGGTGCTTGAACCCTGGGTAAACCTTATAAAGGGTCTCCCAAATCTACCAGAGGGGGCTGCCTGACTACGGCTGCTGTCATTTCTGGATCCATTTTACAAGCCCAACAAAGGTCAGGATTGTTTCCTAGAGTCATGAAGGCCTGTACATAGGGGATTTTTTGTCCATTTTCCCTGTTAGTGGCAAAACAAATCTAGTTGATAGATTGTACTAAAACATATGCTTCCATTTTGTAGCCAAGATTCCTAGTCCTGGAGCTTCTATTCAACCCAGGCTGTGTTATAGAAAAATATAAACCAAACCTTTAGTGTTTGAGGGTCAAACTCTTTCCTGTTCTTGAGGATGTTTCTGAGGGATGTGTCCTGTGGTATGGAGACATGGTTATCCATCTGTGAAGAGAGAACAGAGGAGACAAGAAGGAAAAAGAAGGCGTACTCTCTTATTTCCTTGTCATCCTTTCCTGAACAGGGCATCCCCATTCATCCTTAGGGTTCTGAAATGAACCAGTCTTACCAGGTACCCTTAACCTTGATCCCGTCTCATCACAATTACCCACTTGAGAATAGAAGAGATAGCAGAGGAAATAGGGACCCCCTATTCATCTTTGGGGTTCTGGAATGAACTGTTCTTACCAGGTACTGCTAACCTTGATTTCACCTCTGTTCTAATGATAATTTGTTCTGTGCCTATAGCCTAGGACCAGCCTTTGTCTCTGTCCTATGTGTACTTTTGTCTCTTGTACCTACAACCTTAAGCTGGCCTATATCCTTGTCTCCATGACCTTACAGTGACTCTCACTTGGAGCATGCTAGCACAAAATGATTATCTCTTTTCTTATAATCCCATTTCCCATGTTTTTTATTAGATGAGAAACCTGTTTTTCAGCTAACTACTACAGGGGGCTGAATTTCCCTTTCTTCGAATATGACCTTGAAGGTCTTGATGTATATTGAGAGCGTGAAAGTGATTAGAGAAATGGAGGAAAATTTATATTTGGGGTTTTTCATCCTCCCAGGGTAATATGCAGAACAAATGCTTAAGCAGATAGGACAATCTCTTTGCTCCAGGAGGAAGCAGGAGGAAGCGAGGGGGATACTCATGGAAAGCCTCATATGCTCACAAAAACAGCAGCCCTTGAATTTGAGAGGGCAATATTTATGTACCTTCTTGAGATAAAGGAGGAACCTCCGGAGGACGTGGGGGTTGGGATAAGGGCTCACAGATGGCAAAGGAAGAATTTTCCCTCATTCCAAAGGGTTGCTAACTGAAAAAAAGCAAGTAGGTGGGGTCCTTAAAGTGCCACAGAGTGAGGTCGTATGCAGGACTGCTTGAAAAGCCACCAGAAACTTGGCCCTGGAGCATAACAGGAATGACAAGCATATGGTAAATCATAAGGAGCTGCCAGAGCTAGGGTTCCAATTAGTGTCTGTCCCATCAATGAGCCAACAGACATCTACAAGGGAGCCCATTTCTTTGCTGCTGTGCAAACACAGCAAGAGCCACGGGTGCACGAATAATAAGGAGTGTGTGTTTAAGGCAGAGAAGGAAGTCATGTGGCATGTGAAGTGAAAACAGAGAAGAGACAGACTTGCCCCCAAGGCGGGCAGTCCTGTAGGTGTACAAGGCCATTTCAGAATATACACACAGAAAACAGGAGAGTAGGTGGTGCAGGCTTTTGGAAAACAGCCAGTTTTCACTGAAAAAGCAGAGGAAACCCCAGACATTGCACAATCTTAGGGTTTAGTCCTATGACTCTTGCAAGCCTCCTGTTCAGGAAGGCCTTTAGTATCTCAGGTCTACTTGGTGCAGACTCCAAGGTTCTTCCCACCCCCATGAGCCACCCATCAGGGTGAGCTGAGAGATCAGCCCAGTGAGGAGCAGAGCCTCTGTGGCTGAGAGGACTTGTTCTGGGGGTTGGTTAGTAAGCAGGAGAGAGAAACTGAGGAGAGGGAAACCATGTATGGGAGTTGAACACCTTCAGCCAAAGAAGGTGAGGCATAGAGGTGTCTTACCACTATGGAACATATCTGAGTCACACACCAAAGTATGTTAGCAGTGGCAAATCCATACAGGTCTGCACTAACTCGATTCTTGCCTCCTCAAAGGAAAGAATTCATCCGAGGAGCATAAGCGGAGTGAGAGACCGAGGCAAGTTTTTGAGCAGGAGTGACAAATTTTTAAAAAGTTTCAGAGTAGAAACGAAAGGAAGTAAAGTACACTTGGAAGAGGGCGAAGCGAGCAACTTGAGAGATCCAGGTGCCCTGTTTGACCTTTGACTTGGGGTTTTATACACTGGCATGCTTCTGGGGTGAATCTCCCCTCCCTTGAGTTTTCCTTGGGGTGAGCTGTCCACATGTGAAATGGCCTGCCAGCACTTGGGAGGGGCCACGTGCAGTATGTTTACTGAAGTCATGCACATGCTTATTTGAGGCCTTACCAGTTGAGAGTTCCTAGAGGAAGGTCATGTATCAGTTAAACTCTGCCATTTGCCTCTTAGTGCAAATGCTTGAGCCCACTTGCCCAACTCCTGAGATCTTATCAGGAAGCTGCTCATCACCGGCTTCAGGTGTTTTTAATCTACTGGGAGACTGCCTTTCCAGAGAGACAGTTTAACAATTGCCTGACTTTGGGAGTGGTGGGGGGGGGACCTCTCCTGCTCTGCTCATGTGTGCCTAGCTACATACTCTAGCACTAAGACTGGAAATAACTACTTGCCATTTATCAGGACCTTGGATCATTAATATATTGGTGTTAACCATCTGTGTGCTCTCTTTGGTGTATGATTATGTTAACCTTAGTGATTCCCAACGAAGTTGAGCAGAGTGCCCCAAAGGACTTTTCTGAGTAGCTATTTCAGAGTTAAGATTTTTTCAAACTATACCTTCCAGCACACCCACCAACCTCCCCCATTGTAATCTGCTCTCTAGGTTAGTGTGGGCCCGGGTTGTGTAACTGAAGTAATCAGCCCTGGTAGCTGATGGAGTGTATCTTTTGGGTATCTGAAGGCAGAAATTGTGTTGAGAGCCACAAGTTCCCTTGACTCTTTATTAAGTGTGACATAGTAATCCTTGTTTTTAGAGCTTTATGTGGAAATGTCAGGCTAGTCGCTGAGGAAAAACCTGGGCTCAGAAATTCCTTGCATTTCATTTGAAAGTATGATACAGCTACAGCTGGATTCGGTCTCTTTTAGGGATGGGATTCACGGCAAAAGGGAAACCATTCTGTGAAGATTTGCCCTAGAATGGCACCTTTGTCTTAGTTCCTCTTGATTTACTTTGGGATCCTTCAAGTTTCAAGCTTGACTGGGTTGCCTTTGGAGCCAAAGATAGTTCCAATTCAATTATTAGCATTAGTGAGTTCTTACTAGCATTTTGTGAGGAGTACTGCAAATCACACCACAAAGGGTGTGAAACCCTAGCTTGGGGGGCAGGGAGGGTGAGCTGAATTGTTTCTTCTTGGATTAATACCAGACATATTTCCCTTGGTGCAGATCCATTCTTCTCTGTGTGGGAATGTTTAATGTTCAAACTGTTAGGTGAGGGTCTTGTTCAGATAATTTTTTAAAAATACACATTTTAAAACTTATTTTAAAAAATCCACAAGTCCAACAAAATACTTCTTTTCTCATGATGACTTGTTCAGAAATTTGAAAAGGCTTTTTGATGTATGTGAGAGCTTTCCCTGTCATGTGGGTCTACCAGTCATTTGAGCAGAGTTAAGTGAGGCCAAAGAGGCTTCTCTGGCAGCTTGGAAATTTTGTGTAGTAGCCAAGCCGCGGGCTGAGAGAGGTTGATACTCATTTGTTTGTCTATAAAACTTTCATTCCCAAAGTCTTAGATATCACATACCAGGAAAGATGATTGTGAAAAGCAGGGATAAACTCAAGTATTTCTCAGCTGTTATGGTTGCATTTGATGTATCTGATTCTGCCTGACAATATTTGCCACTTGATTGTCTAAACAGAGTTTTAACTGGTAGCAGGGTGAGCATTAATTATTCACATCTAGCAGCTGTCATAAATATGATTGTGTAGGCCCATGTATGTTAATGAGTCTTACAACAGAGCCTTTTGCCTGGAGATCTTCAGCCCTCCCTTCTTTTTGTACCATTTGTGAGCTTCATTCTGGAATTGTGTGACTTGGTAAGGTATAATGTTCTTTGCTTCTGAGGAACTGTGCTAAGGGCTTGTGCAGAGAGTGGCCCATCTAGAAATGTCTCTCAGGACCCTGAAGGCTCCCTTGTTTCCTTTTCCTGGTTCCAATCGGGGTATAGCAACTGGATCTGGATATAGCAACAGCACCCCCTAGTGTATTATAGGGTGAGGATGTGTTCCTGGTTAACAGTAAGGTGAGGTGTTCTGGCTTCACAGAGTGCAGTGTGAGAAACTGGCAACTTGGCATTTATTAAACAATATAGTTGAGGCTAAATATGCAACAGCAGCATGTCTTCCAGGTTTTGACAGCTGAGAAAGGAAGATAAAGACAGCGGGAAGATAGGATTTTAGATTACTTTACAAGGATATGAAGGCTAAGGGAGAGCCACAGGAGGGAATCAAGAGGTCACTGGGGAAGGGAGCTGTTCCAATGAATGGTTTGCTATTCTTCCAAAGAATCCAAAGCTTGGCCATATGCACAGAAAGGCCTGGCCACAAAGGCCTTGCATTGTTGGCTGAGACTGGGGACCTGCAATGGGGGGTTCACAGCCTTTTGTTAGATGTGAAACTGAAATTCCAAACACTCCAAGCAGTGACTTAAAGGCTACAAAAGTATAAATGACAGGTAGATATTTGCCTCATAACAGAGTTTTGATTAAGGAAACTAGGCCTTAAGGGAACAAAATGGGGGTGGAGATGGACTATAGAGAGAAGAAAATAGGGATGCTTTCTTCATTTTGTTCTTTTAACAAATATTTGCTGTTGAGCTGCTATTCAGTGCCAGCTTCTGTTCTACATACTGCAAATACAGATGTGAATAAAACAGACTTTCTGTCCTCATGGAGCTTACATTCTACAGTTGTCAATAAGTGGGTCACCATGGATCAGTTCTTAACGCTTGTATTTTTGAAGTGTGATTTATTTACAGGCAGAATGTGATTTGAGGACATAGAAAGTACCCATTGTTCAAAATTGTCTTCCCCCAACCAACCAGTTTTTTTCCGAAATTTATCAACCAAAGCCCCTCATTCATTATGTTTTCTGAGAGGAGTAATAATGAATCCAGTTGCTTTGACCCACACTTACTTCTAGTGAAAATGAATGACCTGATGAGACCTAGAGGGATGGGACACTGAGGGGTGGAGTTACAACATTGGGACTAGCAAGCTGTAGCCTTGGTGAGTTTATTTCAGGACGAAGTTTTCCTTATCTGTAGAAGTAGCTGTATTCCTGTCAAGTCCCTTCTAGCTCTTACTCTATTTTGTGTGGCAGATAGCATCCAAGAAGGTGTAGGGCTGGGTGCGGTGGCTCACACCTGTAATCCCAGCACTTTGGGAGGCCGAGGCGTGCAGATCACCTGAGGTCAGGAGTCCGAGACCAGCCTGACCAACATGGAGAAACCCCATCTCTACTACAAATACAAAATTAGCTGGGCGTGGTGGTGCATGCTTGTAATCCCAGCTACTTGGGAGGCTGAGACAGGGGAACTGCTTGAACCCAGGAGGTGGAGGTTGCGGTGAGCTAAGAGCATGCCATTGCACTCCAGCTTGGGTAACAAGAGCGAAACTCCATCTTAGAAAAAAAAAAAAAAGGTGTAGAACATGGAGCACCCCTGGGACCCCTGGAAAATTATTTGGGGGTAGGAGTAGGACCAGATTAGACACTGAAAAAAAAAAAAAAACCATGGAGAAGGAACATGATTTGACAGTCAAATTTAGGCTATTTAAAAAAATATTTCTAGGGCATTTATTCTTGGGTTCAATTTCTGACTATAAATTATCTGGAAGGGAGGGTGGTACTATGAATATGGTTGTAGCAGATTTTTTGGGAAAGCCCAGTTGGTTTTACTTTTGTGGGTCACATTAGTTTTGAAGATTATCTATAAAGCTTACAGTGATAGACCTGACCCCCAAGCCTCAGCTGCTTAAAGAACTGTGTGCTGTGAATTTTCTTGTTGTGCAGTGTTTCCTTTTAACTTTCCTGTTCAGGGCAGAAACAGAGTAATGCAGGCCCATATTCTTTGAATCCGAGAGAGCAAGTGACCTACTTACTATTGTACCTGAAATATTCAACTAGAGTATATTTTAGGAAATACTTTTTCAGCTTTAAACATGACTTTGCTTTTGTGAATAAACACTTCAATAGAGAGGTACCGACAGGTGTTCTGGGTTGTTCTCCTGACCTGTTGTGTGACTTTGGATACTGTGTGACTTTTCTCCTTGGAAAGGGGCAATGTAAAATCCATAGGTTTCTTTAGAAAAGACAATTTGTAACTACACCCTTCATGTGATGAAGATTAGTGAAAGCTTTCATTGGATTTAGAAATTTTAGAAATGCAGGAGGCCGGGTGCGGTGGCTCACGCCTGTAATGCCAGCACTTTGAGAGGCTGGGACGGGAGGATTTTTGAGCCCAGGAATTTGAGACCATCCCGGGCAACATAGTGAGACCTTATCACAAAATTTATACAAAATTATCCGAGAGTGGTGGGTGGCTCACGCCTGTAATGCCAGCACTTTGAGAGGCTGGGACGGGAGGATTTTTGAGCCCAGGAATTTGAGACCATCCCGGGCAACATAGTGAGACCTTATCACAAAATTTATACAAAATTATCCGAGAGTGGTGGCACACACTTGTAGTCCCAGCTACTCAGGAGGCTGAGGGGGGAGAATCTCTTGAGCCTGGGAGGTTGAGGCTGCAGTGAGTTGCGATCATGCCACTGCATTCCAATGTGGGCGACAAAGTGAAACACGAGTTATTTGCTGGGTTCTTTAACAGCTGGAAGATGTGGGTTCTGGTATTCATAGTTTATTGGCCAGGCTTTTCTTTATTTTGTAGTCCTCCTCTTTGCAGGGTTTCAGCCTCTCTGTGAAGACCAAAGTACCTGTGTAAACAGGATTCCAGGATGGAATATGAGTAGGTTTTTTGTTTGCAAAATTTCTTACCGTACATGGCTAACTTTTAAAGAAATAACACAGTGGACCAACTGAAAGACGGAAACCTTGGGTAGCTTTGTAATTTTCTACGTGTGTGTTCTGCCACCTGCTGGAAAAGGATCACCACGCTTGGGAAGCTGGCTGGCAAAGCAGAGGAGGGTGTGTAATCTGGCTTCTTCAGCCCTCTTTTAGGGCTAGGCAGAATACAGGAAAACTCACAAAATGCTGTGGTGTGCTTGGTTTTCTGCTGGATCTCCCTAACTGGCAACTAGAGTTATCCCACAGGGATTTCCCCTTCAGCCTGCTGAGCTCACGGCCAGCCACCTCAGGCCCAGGCTACTTTGTGAGCCCCGCTCACATTATGCTCTGGCCTCATTCCTCTGAGTATCCAGTGTGTTGACTGGGATTGCCTTGAAATACTTCTCACTGGTTGAAAGTGGAAACAAAACAAAACAAAACATTAAATCCAAAGTAGGGGGCAGGGTGGCCACCTTTGTTGTGACATCTATAAGAGGACCAACTGCCCTATTCAGGAAAGGAATGGCCTTTTTTCCTGAGATTATAGTCTCCTTCCTTTTTAGTGTTAAAATGCATTTTTACAAAATGATGCTGAGAGATGAGGGTTATCACTGTAAACATATATTTGCTTGGCAAAAGAAAAAGAAAATGTAAATCAGTTCCCTAATTCTTTTAAAATATTTTCCTATCTGTAAAATGCCAAAGTCTGGCCAAATGCAGTTTGCTACTCCCTGTGGTCAGTCTTACCTTTTCCTTTATTTGACAACTTGAGCAGAAAAGTGGGGTCAACAATCCTCAGTTGTAACTTCCTTATTTTCCCTGTCAAATTCTCCATGGATTTTTCTGTGCTGTGACCCACATAGAAACACAAAAATAATAGTGTGGTGGAATGAGGATAATGTTTCTTCACTAACTGGGTCACTGCTTTATGGATAAATTTTGGTCTAGAGTAAATGGTTGGCCTGGTTTTGCACCCCTTTGGATCATTTTCTTCCTCTGGAGTTCTGGATGGAACGTGACCTTCCTGGATGGATGTGTGTGTGGGACTCCCATGGGCAAGACTTAGATTTTTGGCAGCCAGACCCTCAAGGCAACTGGGACAGGATGTGGAGGCTCGGCCTCCCTGTTATTTGAAATTTCTCAGAGGCATACAATACTTTTGAAAGATTTTTAAATGGGAATAAGACATTTTAATATCTATGATTAATTTAAAAAATTTTATCAACTGAGGTAATGACACAGACTTTCTTCTGTATTAAGAGATATAATTACAGAAGAGTATTATTTTTAAAAAATGTTACAGCCTCAATTTAAATAAAATTATAAAGTTTAAAGAAAAAATGTAGATATACTCTGATTGAGACAGGTTTTGTGTTTGGCTTTGTGGAGTCTAAATTGAAAATTGCTACTGTAGAAAACCTGAACTGAGATTTATTTTTGAAAAGATACTTAAAGAGAGCAGATAGTTGAGATCTAAGTAGGTAGAGGCTGGGAAAATGAATTTGTACTGAAGCCAGAACACATGGTGTCTTCACTGGAAATAAATATTCCCAAAGAATAAACTTTTTGTGTGTGTGTACTGCTTTTGAATGAGCTAGGACATTTATGATTATAGGGTGTAGTTTTCTTATGGGCAAGCATGGAGATTGTGAGCTAAAGGCCATATGAAGAAGGTAGAAAGATCTTCCCCAGTTAATTTTCATAGGCCAGATTGTTAGAAATATGTCCAAGAAGTGACTTCATAAAACTTTGAAACTTGGCTGAAAACCCTGGCAGATCTGCATCATCTGGTAAATATTTAAGACCTTGTGTGTGTTATTTTCAAGGAAAGGCAATAAACTGTAGAATTTTTTTTCAACAAAAACAAAACACTGTGGGGTTGTTAGCTTTTGCATCAGAACTTTGGTAAGATAATGTGTTTGTTTTGGTTTTGGGTTTTTTTGTTTTGTTTTGTTTTGTTTTTGTTTTTGAGACTGAGTCTTGCTCTGTCAGCCAGGCTGGAGTGCAGTGGCACGATCTTGGCTCACTGCAACCTCCCTCTCCTGGGCTCAAGCAATTCTCCTGCCTCAGCCTCCCGAGTAGCTGGGTTTACAGGCGTGTGCCACCACGCCCGGCTAATTTTTATTTTTATTTTTAGTAGAGATGGGGTTTCACCATGTTGGGTAGGCTGGTCTTGAACTCCTGACCTCAGATAATCCGCCCGCCTCAGCCTCCCAAAATGCTGGGATTACAAGGCATGAGCCACTGCACCTGGCTGGTTTTTTTTTTTTTTTAAATTTATTTCATTTTATTTTTTGAGATGGAGTCTTGCTCTGTCGCCCAGGCTGGAGTGCAGTGGCCTGATCTCGGCTCACTGGAAGCTCCGCCTCCCGGGTTCACGCCATTCTCCTGCCTCAGCCTACCGGTAGCTGGGACTACAGGTGCCCGCCACCATGCCCAGCTAATTTTTGTATTTTTAATAGAGACAGGGTTTCACCATGTTAGCCAGGATGGTGTCGATCTCCTGACCTCGTGATCCTCCCACCTCGGCCTCCCAAAGTGCTGGGATTACAGGCATGAGCCACCGCGCCTGGCCAGTTTTGGTGTTTGTTTGTTTGTTTGTTTGTTTTGTTTTTTCCCCAGAGGGGGAGAAAAGAGATCTCATTTCAGATAGATTTAGGTCAGTTTAAATTCTCTTTCACTGAGGTTGACCTGATCAAAGTTTGCCTAGTGACTCAGCAAAGTCTTGTCATGTGGAGGCTTCATTTTTCATCACCTGTTGTTTTTTCCTTTTCTTAAAAATTTATTTCTTTACAGAGACATTTTGATATCATTTAAAATCTCAGCATGTGACAAATATAAACTGAAAATGTGAATTCTCATGTAGTAGGAAAATTAGAAAGCAAATATCAAGGCTTTCTTTCCTTAGATGATAGCCTTTTGTTAATGACATTATCTTGGTTTCCTCAGGTGATAACCTAATTAATGACATCATCTTGTATTTCTGTCCTAATTAAGTTCACTTCTGTCATCTCAGGTAAATGGTAAAGAACTCACGGGTAAAGGTAAATGGGTAGAGTACTCATGTTCCTATTTTAAAACTTGAGAAATAGAGTGACAGATAAAGAATGACTTTCCTGTCTCCCTTTTTCTCAATTCATTGTTCTACTGGTAATAAGGATAACACAGATGTTAACAACTTACTTAATGCCAAAACACTTTACATGTATTATTTTATTATTTCTTGTGAGATAGGTGTATTCCCATTTTTTTCAGATGAGGAGAGAGTGACTTTCAGAGATTTTATTTTTATTTTTTGAGATGGAGTCTCACTCTGTTGCCAGGCTGAAGTGCAGTGGCGCAGTCTTGGCTTGCTGCAACCTCCACCTCCCCGGTTCAAGCAATTCTCCTGCCTCAGCCTCCCAAGCAACTGGGACTACAGGCGCGTGCCACCACACCCAGCTAGTTTTTGTATTTTTAGTAGAGATGGGGTTTCACCATGTTGGCCAGGATGGTCATCTTTTGACCTCATGATCTGCCCACTTTGGCCTCCCAAAGTGCTGGGATTACAGGCGTGGGCCACTGTGGCCAGCCGACTTACAGAGATTTTAAAAATTACTGAAATTTACAAAACAGGAAAGTGGCAGAACTGGGAACTGACCCATCTCTGACTTCATGGTCTGTGCTTTAAACTGTTACACCATATGTCGGTCCAGTTGTATGCTACAGAGAAAGCAACTTCCACAGGCCAGTTGAAGCCAGCTGCCTTTTACTGGGCTCCCAGCCTGGTTACTGTCCTCCTATTTCTGACATTAAGAGAAGCAAAAGGTTTATTTAGACCTCCCAGGAAAGGGTTCTGGAAAAGCGATAGGACCCTGTTCTTGAGCTCAGGGTCATCTATCACTGGTAAGACCCCTCTCTAAGATGTTTTAAAACAGCATGTCAGAGACACAATAAATGAATATATCCTCTATGTAAAGGCTTAGTAAACAGCAGCTCAGTAATTGCCCAAAGTGTAAGCAGGCAAGCCAGAGGCCTCAAACTGGACACGCCTGCACAGTGTATAGGCAGGCATCATCTCATAAGCTTTACTCCCACCCTGGCCTCTTCCTTTTTCTGTTGACTTGGGCAGAGTCTCAACTTTTCCTTACAAAAGATCAAAACTAAGACTTCTTGGCTATCCAAATCAGATCATCACTAGAGTTTGGCCAGCTGTCCGTAAAGACAAGCTGGGTTGGCCTGAACTTTCCTCCCTTGGCATTCCAGGAAATTGAACCTCTGCTGAAGGACCTTAAAACCAACAACTGTCTGTCTCATACCACAGACATAGCTTTGACTCAAAAACTGAACATTCCTGATGCCAAGTAAATGGTATCTCAGGGGATGCCATCCAGACTCCCCATCTTTTAACCCATTTATCTTTAGAAACTTAGCTTTTCTCTTTCAGACTCTTGGCCTGTAAATATGAAATTCTGTTTGGATACAAAGCTAATTCCAAAAAGGGGATCCTTTCTGGACTGTTTCTGTTTTTGCATCGTAGTAGCCATCTATTGTTACTTTGTTGATTATGAATTTTCTAAAACAAATAATTTTGTAGAACACATACTCTAGACCCTGTTTGTACAAAATTCACCATAATGGAAGGTGCCTTAAATGCCTGACTCTGCATTGTTTGTTTTAGAAGGAGAAAAGACATTTAAACTCTGCATTTATCTTTCTGCTTGGTTCTCTGAGCTACTGAGATTTAACTCTTCAATTTCCTTATGACTTGAAAATTCAAATATCTTAGCCACCCACCACAACAAAATATGACAAGTGGTCTTAGAGCTTTAGGAGGTGGAAGAGTGTGGTCAGAATGCTGTCTTCTTTATAATACCACAGTCAAAAAACATCTTCTCACTTACTAATTCAGTACAGAAAAACTGACCTTTCATTTTAGTTTTTGCATATTAAGAACATGATCTCTAACATTCCATTCATTATAGCAAAAGCTCATTATTTTAAATGTGTCAGATGTTCATTATCATGCCATCTTTCCTCTTCTGCTTCTTAAGAGAGGAGGGAGTGTCACTCACATCTGGCAAATGGGAAAGAGTTAAATAGATAAGCTATGACTCAGCAACCAACTCAGTTCTGGCCCCAGGCAGCAGGTGGTTCTTTTGATCTTTCACTAAACTGGGACTTTTACAGGAAACAGTCCTTGAGGAGGGCAGTTTAAGTAACTTGGCAGTTTTGTAAGCAGCATGCAATCTCTTCATGCCCGAACATATTATAAATTACTGATGGAACCAGGTGCAAAAGGGACCCCAAACATGAGATTTCTGTATTGTACACATTATTCAGTCATGAGCCATGGAAATGTAATTGGTAATGTCTTGCCTGTGTCTTGAATCCCAAATTGAAGATGGGGAATGAGGGGCTCTATATTTAGAAGGTTACATGTGATACCAAAGAAAACGACCAATATGGGATCAAGGAGTGAACAGATCAGTTTGAAACTGAGCAAGAAGATGCATGCATCACAAGGAGTATGAAAGAGAGGGTCAAGACTTGTAACATCTGGCTGGAGAATAGGCAACTATTTATGTGAGGTGGGGTGGGTAGTTAACACTAGAACTATACTACAGTTACAACCAGGTATCCAATATATGGACGTTTATATTAAAGATTACAAATATTTTAGTTTTCCTTTTCCTTTTTCTTTTCTTTCCTTTTTTTTTTTTTTTAAGATGGAGTCTCGCTTTGTCAGGCTGGAGTGCAGTGGCACGATCTTGGCTCACTGCAACCTCCGCCTGCCAGGTTCAAGCGATTCTCCTGCCTCAGCCTCCTGAGTAGCTAGGACTACAGGTGTGTGCCACCATGCCTGGCTATTTTGTTTTGTATTTTTAGTAGAGATGGGGTTTCACTGTGTAAACCAGGATGGTCTCAATCTCGTGACCTTGGGATCCACCCACCTTGGCCTCCCAAAGTGCTGGGATTATAGGTGTGAGCCACTGCCCCTGGCCTATTTTAGTTTTTCTTAGCTCCCTTTATTATCCCTTGAAAGAAGTCTTGTGACTTTAAGTACCTTAATGGGCCATGCAGTTAACATCCTAGTGAACCACGCTAGATGTAAGATGGCAAGGAATGGTAGGCCCTGTAGCAACTGGATATTGGTATAAACACACGCGCGCGCGCACACACACACACACACGCCCTATAGCAACTGGGCATTGATATAAAGACAGACAGACACACTCTGACGCATATACACATCTAC
Organism: Macaca mulatta; assembly: GCF_049350105.2. Lineage (NCBI taxonomy): Eukaryota > Metazoa > Chordata > Mammalia > Primates > Cercopithecidae > Macaca > Macaca mulatta. The sequence goes on from NC_133412.1 coordinate 105,351,649, forward strand.
CTTCAGGAATTCTTAAGGTCATATTTCAGCCATTATTATTGTCACCTGGTTCCCTGAGAGTATTTCACAATGTCAGGGAAGGGCAGGAAAAGAGGGGCTTCAGGACCTACATTTATAGAGAAGCAGTCATGTTTAAGTTTTCTAGTAAGCTCTCATCCAGCAGCATTGAGATAAACTAAATCAAATGGTTTCTAATGTTGGCTGTGGTAGATTCCATGGGATGGTGCCTCAGATGGTATTATTTGGATAATCTAGTCCCACTGAATGTTCATGAAAAATAGAAAGTTCCTCACAGGCAAGAGAGTTTAAGGAGATAGACAAAGTAAGCTAAGAATACCTTGGATATTGTCTATTATACGTTTTATGTATTGTCAATAAAACAACCATTTACATCTCTTCAAACTACTAACTTTCCCTTCCTCATCCTTGCTTTCAGTTCATGACATTGCTTCCTATTTCACTGAGAACACTGAAGCAGTCAGGAAGGATGCCCACAGACTCAAGCTGTCAATTATGTACTTACCAACATCTGTACCCCTGCATTCTGTTTTCACTTCTCTATTACATATGAACTCTTCATTCTCCTGTCAAGAGTCAGTTCCTCCTCTTCTGCACTGGATTCCACCACCTCTCACCTAGTCAAGAACATGGCTCCAGAGATTCTCCTCTCTTCATACATCATCAGTTTCTTCCTCTCTAGTAGGACACTTCCATCAGTACACAAACTTGTCTCTCATCTTAAAAAATCATTTTTTGAGTCACTTTCCACTCCAGAAATCATTCCTTTTCTTGGCTCCCCATTTGCCGCAAAATTCCCAGGAAAAGTTGTCTACTTTTGGTGGTCTCTGATTCCCCTTCTTCTGTTCTTTAAAAACTGCATTCAAGTTTTTCACTCTCCCCACGGCCCACACCATTGAAACTGCTCTTGCCAAGATCACAGGTAGTTTCCAATGTGTTAAATCCAATGGTTAGTTCCTTGTTGCCAGCTAATTTTATGTATCAGTTACATTTTATATGATTAATTCCTCCCTTCTCCTTGATATAGTTTCTTCACTTGGCTTTCAGGATTTCACATTCTTGGATTTCTCCTACCTCACTGGTTACTGTTTTTGGTCACCATTGCTGATTACTCTTCTCATTGAACTCTTAAATTGTTGTGCTCTGGACTCGGTCCTAAGGCTTCTTTATCTATATTCACTCCTATTGTGATCTCTTATGGCTTCAAATACTACCTATGTGTTGATGGATCCTAAATTTATATTACTGAAGCAAACACCACTCCTTAAGTCTACTTGTATATCTAACTTGGCATCTCCATTTGTATGTCTAGTAGGTATCTCAAAATTACCATCTCTAAAACTGAATTTTAAATCTCCCTTCCTGTATCAGTTCAGATTCTTGGGAATATATGCGCAGATGGAATTAGAATTTCAAGAGATTTACTGGGGGAGAGTGGAGAGTCATGTCAGCAAGATGGCAGAGTCCTTCCACAACACAACAATTAGACAGCTATCCATGAATGAAAATAGCTTTAGGAGAGCCCAGGAGTCCAATTAAGAAGCTGCAGCAACATAGTGGAGAATTAAAAAAAAAATGGTGGTATGAGAATAACTGCACTGCACAGAAAGGCTAGGAAGAACAGTTTCATTTTGCCTGCATTATTTCATCCCCCAGGCCAGCATAGCTCATCACCAAGAGAGTACTCCCAGGCCTGTGAGTTCCCCTCATGGAGCAAAGTAGAGCAGGGTGAGCAACCTGCGTCCCCAGCCTTTTTTAGGCACTGCTTAAAGGGCCTTCTTTGGTATCACTCCACTAATATTGCTGAGGAGATCAGCATAACTGAGACATTTAGAGACAGATAAGAACAAAAGAGAAGGGCGGGGGGCTATCAATATCACTATCAGCCATGGAGTGGGTGCCGCCATGGTTCCCAGTGGACTGCTCTGCAAAGGACCTCAGCAACCATCACGGCTGGTATTAGCCCCCAGGAGAAGGAGACACTGCTGCAGGCCTGCCCTCCTGCCCCCTGAGAAGGAGTTGCTGCTGCACCACTCAGGCTGGAGACACCATTCCACCCCCTTGGCAACTGCATGCCTGTACCCTGGTCTTTCTGCATACACCTGTGCTCCAGACCCTGACTCTCAGTTGCTCCATGAGTGCCTGTGTCTTGCACACCAGCATCACTACCGCCATGGACATGCCTGCACCCTGGACACGGGTACCATTGCTACAGCAGGTGTGCCTGCACTCCTCAGCTTCATAGTTGTTCTAAGAGTACCTGTGCTTCACACACTGGTGACACCACCGCAGTGGGCATACCTGGGCCCTGGATTCCAGAGCCACAATCACACCATGCATGACTCTGTTCCAGACCCTGGGTGTGGCTCCAAGGATTCCCTTGGCCAGGGGGCATAAAGAGAACAGGAGGACTCCAGCAGCCTTCACCACTGAAGATCTCAATAGCCTTTGCTGCCATTGAGGACACCTGCAGTCTTAGCTGACAGTGATCTCAGGTGATGGAGCTGCAAGAGACTACATTGCTATGACCTCCTCAGTGCTAGAACTGCCATGCCCCACCCAGACAATACCCTCACACTCATCCATGGGTGAAGGTCCTTCCCCACTGAAACCAGCCAAAGCCTGGAAGAGGTGATGTCTCCCTCAAATGTATAGACATTAACGCAAAGCTATAAGAAACAAAAACTCAAGGAAACATACCACCACCAAGGGAACACAATAATTTTCCAGTAACTGACCCCAAAGAAATGGAGATCTACAAATTACCTAACAAAGAATTCAAAGTCATCTTAAACTCTGAGCTACAAGAGAATACAGATAGACAACTAAACAAAAATCGGGAAAATAATACATGAACAAAATGAGAAGTTTAACAAAGAGATAGATACCATAAAAGAGAACAAAATGAATTCTGGAGCTGAAAAATACAGTGATTAAAGAAAGAAATTCAATAAAGAGCTTCAATAGCAGACTCTATCAAGTAGAAGAAAGAATCAGTAAACTTGACAGATCATTTGAAATGACCAAGTCAGAGGAACAAAACAAAACAAAAAAAGAATTAATAAATCTGAAGTGACTTTTAGGGCAACTTTAAGCAAACAATAGGCATATTATGGGAGTTCCAGAAGGAGCAGAGAAAGAGGCATAAGACTTAATTAAGGAAGTAATGGCAGAAAATTTCTCAAATCTGATTAGAGAAATGAACATCTAGACCCATGATGCCTAAAACATCCCAAATAGGCTGAACATTGAGAGATTTTTACCAGGACACATTATACTTGAATTGTTTAAAGTTAAGAACACATAATTTTTTAAAGCAAAAAGAGAAAAGCAACTCATCATAAATAAGGAAATCCCCATAAAATTTTATGGCAGCAGATTTCTAAATAGAAACTTTGTGAGCTGAGAGAGAGTGGGATGATATACTCAAAGTACTGAAAGAAGAAAAACTGCCATCCAAGAATACTATACCTGGGAAAATTATCCTTTAAAAAAGAAGAGGTTAATGTCTTTCTCAGAAAAACAAAAATTGAGTTTGTCACCACTAGATGTACCTTACAAGAAATCCGAAAGGGAGTTTTAAAAATAGAAATGAAAACATGCCAGTCAGCAGCACAAAATCATATGAAAGCATAGATCTCACTGTAAGTATAAATATATAGACATACAAATATTTATTTAACAGTGTAATGGTAGTACATAATTTACCTTTAACCCTAATATTAAAGTTAAAAGATAAAAATTTGTTAATGGAATCACCATACAAAAAGAAACTAACTCTCACTATAAAACGCAGTGTGTGGGGGAGAAGGGGAGTAAATTTGTAGTGTTTTTGTATGCAAATGAAATTAAGTTATCAACTTAAACTAGAAGGGTATAACTACAAGATTATTTTATGCAATCTTCAAGCTAACCATAACGAAAAAAACCTACCATAGGTAAACAAAGAATAAGGGGAAAAAGAAAGAAAAGGAAGAAAGCAAAGGAGGAAAAGAGGGAAAATAACAGCAAAAAAGAAAACAATTAACAAAATGGTAATAGTAAGTCCTCACTTATCAATAATTACCTTAAATGTAAATCCATGAAACTCACCACTCAAAAGGCATAGAGTGGCTGAATGGATTGAAAAACAAGATACACTATCCATAAGAAACTCACTTGAGATTGAAAGACACCTTGACTGAAATTATAGGGATGGAAAAATATAGTTCATGCAAATGGTAACCAAAATAAGGCAGAGGTGGCTACATTTATATCAGACAAAGTAGATTTTAGGTAGAAAACTGTAGAGAAAAAGATGGTCATTATTAAATAATATAAGGGTCAATTTAACAGGAATATATAACAATTTTAATTATATACACACCCAACATCACAGCACCTAATTATGTCCAGCAGATGTTGATAGATCTGAAGACCAAAATTGACATCAATACAAAATTGTAGTAGGGAACTTCACTACCCCACTTATGCTAATGGATAGAACACCCAGACAGAAAATCAATAAAAAAACAGCTGACTTGAACAATGCTGTAGACCAAATGGAGCTAATAGACATACACAGAACTTTCCATTTAACAGCAGAAGAATAAACTTCTCAAGCACACATGGAACATTCTCAAGGATATATTACATGCTAGCGTATAACATGTACCATTTGTTATGAAACAAATCTTAACAAGTAGAAGAAGACTGAAATAATATGAGACATCTTTTCTGACCACAGTGGAATGAAAAGACATCAAGAAAACTAGAAAATTCACAAATACATGGAAACTATACAACATACTTTTGAACTACCATTAGGTCAAACAGGGAATAAAAAAGAATTTCAAAACTATCTCAAGACAAGTGAAAACAAAATCACCACATACCAATCCTATGAGATGCAGCAAAAGCAATACTGAGAGGGAAGTTTATAGCAATCAATGCCTACATTAAAAAAAAAAAAAGACGTCAAATAACCTAACTTTACATCTCAAGGAACTGGAAAAAGAAGAATAAGCCAAGCCCAAAAGCTAGCAGAAAGAAGGAAATAATAAAGATTAGAGCACAAATACATTGAGAATAGAAAAACAAAACTAAGAGCTGTTTTTTTTGAAAAGATAAAATTGACAAACTCTTAGACTAAGAAAAAAAGACTCAAGAAGAAAGAGTGTTATTACAATGGATACCCCAGAAATAAAAAGGGTCATAAGATACTATTATACCAACAAACTGGATAAACAAAAGAAATGGAAAAATTCCTAGAAACATACAACTTACAAAAACTGATTCAAGAAGAAATAGAAATTTTGAAAAGACCAATCACAAATAAGGAGATAGAATTAGTAGTAAAAAAAATCCCCCCAGAAAGGTGCAGAATCAGATAGCTTCACTGGTGAATTCTACCAAACATTCAAAGCAGAATTAATACAAATCCTTCTTAAACTCTTCCAAAAAATAGAAGAGGGAACACTTTCAGACTCATTCTATGAGGCCAGCATCACCCTGATACCAAACCAGACGAAGACATTATAGGAAAAGCAAATTACAGGACAATATCTCTGATGAACATTGATGTAAAAATCCTCAAGCACATACTAGCAAACTGAATTCAACATCTCATTAAAAGGGTCATACACCATGACCAAATAGGATTTATCTCTGACATGCAAGGATGGTTTAACATACACAAATTAGCATGATACAACATGTTAATAAAATCAAAGAAAGAAAAACACATGATCATCTAAATAGACACAAAAATGCCTTTAACAAAGGCAGAAAAAACCTTTGATAAAGTTCAACATCCATTTATGATTAATACTTTCAACAAAATACATGTGGAAGGAACTAACCTCAACACAATAAAGGTGACATATCTAAAGCCTGCAGCTAGCATTATCATTGATGGAGGAAAACAAAGCTTTCCTTCTAGAATCCAGTACAAGGTACAGATACCCACTCTCACCACTTATTTTTTGATGTAATACTGGAAGCCTTAGCCAGAGCAGTAAGACAAAAATAAATAAATAAAATAAATAAATACATAAAGGCATCCACATAAGAAAGGAAGAAGTAAAATTATCTCTATTTGCAGGTGACATAATCTTATATGTAGAAAACTTTAAAGACTCAACAAATAAACAGTTACAACCAATAAATGAATACAAAATCAACATACACATGAAGCATCCAAAAATGAAATCAAGAAAACAATAACAGGAAAAAAGTCTGCAAGGAGATGGCCGAATAGGAACAGCTCCAGTTTGCAGCTCCCAGCAAGACCAATGCAGAGGATGGGTGATTTCTGCATTTCCCAACTGAGGTACCCAGTTCATCTCACTTGTTGGGCAGTGGGTCCAACCCACTTAGGGCAAACAGAAATGGGGTGGGGCGTTGCTTCACCTGAGAAGTGTAAGAAGTCAGGGGAACCTCCCTCCCCAAGTCAAGGTAAGCCGTGAGGGACTGTTCTTCCTGGCTGGTTACTACGCTTTTCCCACAGTTTTTGCAATCTGCAGATTAGGAGATTCCCTTGTGTGCCTACACCACCAGGGCCCTGGGTTTCAAGCAGAAAACTGGGTAGCTGTTTGGGTAGACAGTGAGCTAGCTGCAGGAGTTTTTTTATAACCCAGTGGTGCCTGGAACCCCAGCAAGACAGAACCATTCACTCCCCTGGCAAAGGGGCTGAAGCCAGGGAGCCAAGTGGTCTCACTCAGTGGGTCCCACTCCCGTGGAGCCCAGCAAGCTAAGAACCACTGGCTTAAAATTCTCACTGCCAGCACAGCAGTCTGAAGTTGACCTGGGGTGGTCGAGCTTGAGGGAGGGGCATCTGTCATTACTGAGGCGTTAGGTGGTTTTCCCCTGATAGTGTTAAAGAGGGTGGGAGGTCTGGCCTAGGTGGGATTCACCACAGCACAGCAAAGTCGCTATTGCCAGACTGCTTCTCTAGATTCCTCCTCAATGGGCAGGACATCTCTGAAGGAAACGCAGCAGCCCCAGTTAGGGCCTTACAGATATCACTCCCATCTCCCTGGAACAGAGCACCTCAGGGAAGGAGCAGCTGTGGGAGCAGCCTCAGTGGCTCTAAAGAGAACAGCTGGTCCTGACAAGAGGGATTCTCCCAGTACAGCGCACCAGCTCTGCTAAGGGACAGACTGCCTCCTCACATGGGTCCCTGACTCCCATGCCTCTTTACCAGGAGAGACCTCCCAATAGCAGTCAACAGACACCTCATGCAGGAGAGCTCTGGCTGGCATCAGGTCAGTGCCCCTCTGGGAGGAAGCTTCCAGAGGAAGGAGCAGGCAGCAATCTTTGGTGTTCTGCAGCCTCCACTGGTGATACCCAGGCAAACAGGGTCAGAAGTGGACCTCCAGCAAGCTGCAGCAGACCTGCAGAAGAGGTGCCTGACTGTTAGAAAAAAAACTAACAAACAGAAAGCATCAACATCAACATAAAGGACCCACACACAAAAACCCCATCTAAAGGTCATCAGCCTCAAAGATGCAAGGTAGATAAATCCACGATAATGAGGAAAAACCAGCGTCAAAACGCTGAAAATTCCAAAAAATCAGAATGCATCTTCTCCTCCAAATGATTGCAACTCCTATCCAGCAAGGGCACAAAACTGGACGGAGAATGAGATTGACAAATTGACAGAAGTAAGCTTCAGAAGGTGGGTAATGACAAACTACTCTGAGCTAAAGGAACATGTTATAATGCAATGCAGGGAAGCTAAGAACCTTGATAAAAGGTTACAGGAACTGCTAACTAGAATAACCAGTTTAGAGAGGAACATAAGTGACCTGATGGAGCTGAAAAACCCAGCATGAGAACTTCGTGAAGTATATACAAGTATCAATATCTGAATTGATCAAGCGGAAGAAAAGATATCAGAAACTGAAGATCGACTTACCGAAATAAGGCATGAAGACAAGATTAGAGAAAAAAGAATAAAAAGGAATGAACAAAGCCTCCAAGAAACATGGGACTATGTGAAAAGACCAAACCTACAATTGATTGGTGTACCTGAAAGTAATGAGGAGAATGGAACCAAGTTGGAAAACACACTTCAGGATATTATCCAGGAGAACTTTCCTAATCTAGCAAGACAGGCCCACATTCAAATGCAGGAAATACAGAGATCACCACTAAGATACTCCTTGAGAAGAACAACCCCAAGACACAATAATCATCAGATTCACCAAGGTTCAAATGAAGGAAAAAATGTTAAGGGCAGCCTGAGAGAAATGTCAGGTTAACTACAAAGGGAAGCCCATCAGACTAACAGCAGATCTCTCTGCAGAAACCCTACAGTCCAGAAGAGAGTGGGAGCCAATATTCAACATTCTTAAAGAAAAGAATTTTCAACCCAGTATTTCATATCCAGCCAAACTAAGCTTCATAAGCGAAGGAGCAATAAAACCCTTTATAGACAAGAAATGCTGAGGGATTTTGTTACCACCAGACCTGCCTTACAAGAGCTCCTGAAGGAAGCAATCAATATGGAAAGGAAAAACCAGTACCAGCCACTGCAAAAACACACCAAAATATAAAGACCAATGACACTATGAAGAACCTGCATCAACTAATGTGGAAAATAACCAGCTAGCATCATGATAACAGGATCAAATTCACACATAACAATATTAACCTTAAATGTAAATGGGCTACATGCTCCAATTAAAAGACACAGACTGGCAAATCGGATAAAGACTCAAGATCCATCAATGTGCTGTATTCAGGAGACCCATCTCACATGCAAAGACACACATAGGCTCAAAATAAAGGGATGGAGGAATATTTAGGAAGCAAATGGAAAGCAAAAAAAGCAAGGGTTGCAATCCTAGTCTCTGATGAAACAGACTTTAAACCAACAAAGTTCAAAAAAGACAAAGAAGGGCAAAAAAGACAAAAAAGACAAAGTTCAAAAAAAGACATAATGGTAAAGGAATCAATTTAACAAAAAGAGCTAACTATCCTAAATATATATGTACCCAATACAGGAGCACCCAGATTCATAAAACAAGTTCCTAGAGACCTACAAAGAGACTTAGACTCCAACACAATAGTAGTGGGAGACTTTAATACCACACTGTCAATATTATATCAATGAAAGAGATAATTAACAAGGATATATCCAGGAATTGAACTCAGTTCTGGACCAAGTGAACCTAACAAACATCTATAGTACTCTCCACCCCAAATCAGCAGAATATACGTTCTTCTCAGCACCACATCACACTTATTCTAAAATTGACCATATAACTGGAAGTAAAACATTCCTCAGCAAATGCAAAAGAACAGAAATCTAACAAACAGTCTCTCAGACCACAGTGTAATTAAATTAGAACTCAGGATTCAGAAACTCAAAACCATAAAACTATATGGAAATTGAACAACTTGCTCCTGAATGACTACTGGGTAAATAATGAAATTAAGGCAGAAATAAAGAAGTGCTTTGAAACCAATGAGAACAAAGAGACAACATACCAGTATCTCTGGGACACAGCTAAAGCAGTGTTAAGAGGGAAATGTATAGCACTAAATGCCCCCATTAGAAAGCTGGAAAGATCTAAAATTGAGACCCTAACATCACAATTAAAAGAACTAGAGAAGCAAGAGCAAACAAATTCAAAAGCTAGCAGAAGACAAGAAAAAACTAAGAGCAGAGCAGAACTGAAAGAGATAGAGACATGAAAAACCCTTCAAAAAAAATCAATGAATCCAGGAGCTGGTTTTTTGAAAAGATTAACAAAATAGATAGACCACTAGCCATACTAATAAAGAAGAAAAGTGAGAAGAATCGAATAGACACAATAAAAAAATGACAAAGGGGATATCACCACCAACCCCACAGAAATACAAACTACCATCAGAAAATACTATAAATATCTCTATGCAAATCAACTAGAAAATCTAGAAGAAATGGATAAATTCCTGGACACCTACACCCTCCCAAGACTAAACCAGAAAGAAATGGGATCGCTGAATAGACCAATAACAAGTTCTGAAATTGAGACAGTAGTTAATAGCCTACCAACCAAAAAAAAAGCTCAGAACCAGATGGATTCACAGCCAAATTCACCAGAGGTACAAAGAGGAGCTGGTACTATTCCTTCTGAAACTATTCCAAACAATAGAAAAAGAGGGACTCCTTTCTAACTCATTTTATGAGACCAGCATCATGCTAATACCAAAACCTGGCAGAGACACAACAAAAAAAGAAAATTTCAGGCCAATATCCCTGATGAACATTGATGTGAAAATCTTCAATAAAATACTGGCAAACCGAATCCAGCAGCACATCAAAAAGCTTATCCACTACGATCAAGTCAGCTTCATCTCTGGGATGCGAGGCTGGTTCAACATATGCAAATCAATAAACGTAATCCATCACATAAACAGAACCAATGACAAAATCACATGATTATTTCAGTAGATGCAGAAAAGACCTTTGATAAAGTTCAACGTCTCTTCATGCTAAAAAGTCTCAATAAACTAGATGCTGATGGAACATATCTCAAAATAATAAGAGCTGTTTATGACAAACCCATAGCCAATATCTTACTGAATGGGCAAAAGCTGCAAGCATTGTCTTTGAAAACCAGCACAAGACAAGGATGCCATATCTCACCACTCCTATTCAATATAGTATTGCAAGTTTGGGCCAGGGCAGTCAGGCAAGAGAAATAAATAAAGCGTATTCAAACAGGAAGAGAAGAAGTCAAATTGTCTCTGTTTGCATATGACAGGACTGTATATTTAGAAAACCCCATTGTCTCAGCCCGAGAACTCCTTAAGCTGATAAGCAACTTCATTCAGCAAAATCTCAGGATACAAAATCAGTGTGCAAAAATCACAAGCATTCCTTTTCACCAATAACAGACAAACAGAGAGCCGAATCATGAGTGAACTCCCATTCACAATTGCTACAAAGAGAATAAAATACTTAGGAATACAACTTACAACAATGTGAAAGACCTCCTCAAGGAGAACTATAAATTACTGGTCAAGGAAATAAGAGAGGATACAAACAAATGGAAAAACATTCCATGCTCATGGATTGGAAGAATCAGTCTTGTGAAAATGGCCATACTGCCCAAAGTAATTTGTAGATTCAATGCTATTCCCATCAAGCTATCATTGACTTTCTTTGCAGAATTAGTAAAAACTACTTTAAATTTCACATGGAACCAAAAAAGAGATCATAGAGCCAAGACAATCCTAAGCAAAAAGAACAAAGCTGGAGGCATCATGCTACCTGACTTCAAGCTATACTACAAGGCTATAGTAACCAAAAGAGCATGGTACTGGTACCAAAACAGATATATAGACCAATGGAACAGAAGCAGACCTCAGAATTAACACCACACATCTACAGCCATCTGATCTTTGACAAACCTGATAGAAACAAGCAATGGGGAAAGGATTCCCTATTAATAAATGGTGTTGGGAAAACTGGCTAGCCATATGCAGAAGACAGAAACTGTTTCCTCTTGCTACCTTTCCCACAAATATTCTAATAGTGCATTCTCTCACTTTTTCTGTGTCTTTGTTCAGATGTGACCTTCTTAAGGAAGCCTACTCTGACCAACCTGTTTAAAATCACAGTCATTCTCCTCTGCAAACCTGATGCCCTTTAACCTGCTTTATTCCATTCTTTTTCCATAGCACTTATTACCTAACTTAGGATATAAATGATTATACTTAATTTTTATTATCTGTCTTCCTCCAATAGAATGTAGGCTATGAGGGAAAGGAATTTTACTATCTTATGTATCTGAAGCAATGTAACAGTGCCTGATTCTAGAAGATGCTTAACGCTTGATGGGTGAAAGAACAGGTTTTCCAGGTTAGGAAACTAAATAGAGTATTAAACCCTATTGCCTGGGACCACAACAAATGTCCTCACAAATTAATGTCTAGTTTGAATCTTGTATTCAAAACTGACCAATCTTCTTTCACCCAAGCTAAATAAAAAGCATCATTTTGTCAGGGTCTTTTGTCAGGACCAAGATCAAAGAGAATCATGTTTGGTTTGTGCCTTCAAGGACTCAGAGTCTAGTGGCTGGAGGCAGGCAAATACATGCCATAGATTATCTTTTTCTGTCATCCCCCTTTTTGTACGGTAGAGGTAAGGGATGGATGCTCGTGAATGACCACAGGGACAGGTAGATTTATCTTGCTTCATTTAGTACAAGAAGACTTTTTTGATGTCACGTGAAAGCCTATTTCAAGTGTCATACTTAGAATTAAAATCTTCCTTCCCCCACATTATATGTAACCAAACAGAGTAGATGTCAGATAAAAAAAGATACCTTTATCTGGAATATAATGATTAACCTATTTAAAAATGCAGAGAGATTTCTATTGATAAAAAATTATGGTCATTGTGCAAGCTTCTGACTAGACCTAATTGTCTCCAGGTCAATTTACAAAACTTGTCATAAAAAGCGCTCCCGGCAGCATTGTTCAAAAAGGAGCCTCTAAACAGAATTTAACTAAGGCTGGTGAATGCAGTGAAAGATAAAAATGAATTTGGTGGTATCCTATTTCTAATCTTAGGTAAGAAAATGGGTATTTGTATTCCTATTCAGTAATATCCAGGATTTTAATTCTGATATTTCTTTTCATGATCTGTCAAAAGATAATATTTTAAAAAACCAATCCATGTCTGATAAGCTTTGCATTTTGTTTAATTGAATTATATTTTCCTTTAGTTGAATTTAAAAATAGTTCTTGGTATTCTTTGATGTGACAGAAATCTTGAGTGATATCTCAAGGAAAAAGTAGCATTTTAGGTGTATGTCTGTTTTTCTATTCATTTGATTTCTTATTCATTGTTTGTTGAGTGCCTATCATGTACTTGCCTGGATTATAAATACGAGTATCTCTCCATTTATGGAGATCATAGTTCTCAGATCTCTCCTGAACAGGGCAGACAGAAGGAATTGCCTACCTTGTATTAATTCTAACTTTGAGGGAAATAGTTTTTATACCTCTTTTGGCTGAAAATTATTATTATTTTTGTTGCAGTAGGAACAGTTAACATCAGATGTACTCTCCTAACAAATTTTAACTGTACAATATGGTATTAACTATGGGCATAATGTTGTACAGCAGATCTCTAGAACTTACTCATCTTGTGTAACTGAAATTCTGTATCCACTGAACAGCAACTACCCATTTCCTCTTCCTCTCAAGTTCTGGCAACTACCATTTTTTCTGTTTCTATGAGTTTGACGATTTTAGATACCCCACATAAGTGGAATCATACAGTATTTCCTTCTGTGAGTGAGACTACAGACAAAAAAGCTTCTGCACAGCAAAGGAAACAATCAACAGAATGAACTGGTTGAAGATTTTTGGCGGGAAAGGAAAAAAGCCTTGTGTATAATTGAGGGGAAGAATAAACATTGTCAACCTGCATAATTTGTGGTAGTGAGGAACTGTATTTAACTTTCCCCTGATTTTTTTGCTGAAAGAAAAATAAGTTTTTAAAAAATTGTCAGAATTCAAAGTTTGATAAAAACATCTATATTTTTACCTCTAAGTGACAATTATTATTTGCTTTAAACTATCAATTTTTATTCATTTTTCTTTTTTGTTTTCCTGTTTTCTTTTTCTTTTTCTTTTCTTTTCTTTTTTTTTTTTTTGAGACAGTGTCTCGCTTGTTGCCCAGGCTGGAGTGCAATGGCACGATCTGTGCTCACTGCAACCTCTGCCTCCCAGGCTCACATGATTCTCCGGCTTCAGCCTCCTGAGTAGCTGGGACTAGAGGTGTGTGCCACCACTCTGGGCTAATTTTTGTACTTTTTAGTAGAGACAGGGTTTCACCATGATGGCCAGGCTAGTCTCGAACTCCTGCTCCTGTCATCAAGTGATCCAACTGCCTCAGCCTCCCAAAGTGCTGGGATTACAGGCATGAGCCACTGTGCCCAGCCTCCATTTTTATTCATTTCTATTTACCTCCAAAAGATTGGCTACCTTTGGGGCGGAGCAAGATGGCCGAATAGGAACAGCTCCAGTCTCCAACTCCCAGCGCGAGCAACACAGAAGACTGGTGATTTCTGCATTTTCAACTGAGGTACTGGGTTCATCTCACTGGGGAGTGCCGGATGATCGGTGCTGGTCAGCTGCTGCAGCCCGACCAGCGAGAGCTGAAGCAGGGCGAGGCATCGCCTCACCTGGGAAGCGCAAGGGGGAAGGGAATCCCTTTTCCTAGCCAGGGGAACTGAGACACACAACACCTGGAAAATCGGGTAACTCCCACCCCAATACTGCGCTTTAAGCAAACAGGCACACCAGGAGATCATATCCCACACCTGGCCGGGAGGTTCCCACACCCACGGAGCCCCCCTCATTGCTAGCACAGCAGTCTGTGATCTACCGGCAAGGCAGCAGCGAGGCTGGGGGAGGGGCACCCGCCATTGCTGAGGCTTAAGTAGGTAAACAAAGCTGCTGGGAAGCTCGAACTGGGTGGAGCTCACAGCAGCTCAAGGAAACCTGCCTGTCTCTGTAGACTCCACCTCTGGGGACAGGGCACAGTAAACAATAACAAACGCAGCGGAAACCTCTGCAGACGCAAACGACTCTGTCTGACAGCTTTGAAGAGAGCAGTGGATCTCCCAACACGGAGGTTGAGATCTGAGAAGGGACAGACTCCCTGCTCAAGTGCGTCCCTGACCCCTGAGTAGCCTAACTGGGAGACATCCCCCACTAGGGGCAGTCTGACACCCCACACCTCACAGGGTGGAGTACACCCCTGAGAGGAAGCTTCCAAAGCAAGAATCAGACAGGTACACTCGCTGTTCAGAAATATTCTATCTTCTGCAGCCTCTGCTGCTGATACCCAGGCAAACAGGGTCTGGAGTGGACCTCAAGCAATCTCCAACAGACCTACAGCTGAGGGTCCTGACTGTTAGAAGGAAAACTATCAAACAGGAAGGACACCTACACCAAAACCCCATCAGTACATCACCATCATCAAAGACCAGAGGCAGATAAAACCACAACGATGGGGAAAAAGCAGGGCAGAAAAGCTGGAAATTCAAAAAATAAGAGCGCATCTTCCCCGGCAAAGGAGCGCAGCTCATTGCCAGCAACGGATCAAAGCTTGATGGAGAATGACTTTGACGAGATGAGAGAAGAAGGCTTCAGTCCCTCAAATTTCTCAGAGCTAAAGGAGGAATTACGTACCCAGCGCAAAGAAACTAAAAATCTTGAAAAAAAAGTGGAAGAATTGATGGCTAGAGTAATTAATGCAGAGAAGGTCATAAACGAAATGAAAGAGATGAAAACCATGACACGAGAAATACGTGACAAATGCACAAGCTTCAGTAACCGACTTGATCAACTGGAAGAAAGAGTATCTGCGATTGAGGATCAAATGAATGAAATGAAGCGAGAAGAGAAACCAAAAGAAAAAAGAAGAAAAAGAAATGAACAAAGGCTGCAAGAAGTATGGGATTATGTAAAAAGACCAAATCTACGTCTGATTGGGGTGCCTGAAAGTGAGGGGGAAAATGGAACCAAGTTGGAAAACACTCTTCAGGATATCATCCAGGAGAACTTCCCCAACCTAGTAGGGCAGGCCAACATTCAAATCCAGGAAATACAGAGAACGCCACAAAGATACTCCTCGAGAAGAGCAACTCCAAGACACATAATTGCCAGATTCACCAAAGTTGAAATGAAGGAAAAAATCTTAAGGGCAGCCAGAGAGAAAGGTCGGGTTACCCACAAAGGGAAGCCCATCAGACTAACAGCAGATCTCTCGGCAGAAACTCTCCAAGCCAGAAGAGAGTGGGGGCCAATATTCAACATTCTTAAAGAAAAGAATTTTCAACCCAGAATTTCATATCCAGCCAAACTAAGTTTCATAAGTGAAGGAGAAATAAAATCCTTTACAGATAAGCAAATGCTTAGAGATTTTGTCACCACTAGGCCTGCCTTACAAGAGACCCTGAAGGAAGCACTAAACATGGAAAGGAAAAACCGGTACCAGCCATTGCAAAAACATGCCAAAATGTAAAGACCATCGATGCTAGGAAGAAACTGCATCAACTAACGAGCAAAATAACCAGTTAACATCATAATGGCAGGATCAAGTTCACACATAACAATCTTAACCTTAAATGTAAATGGACTAAATGCTCCAATTAAAAGACACAGACTGGCAAACTGGATAAAGAGTCAAGACCCATCAGTCTGCTGTATTCAGGAGACCCATCTCACATGCAAAGACATACATAGGCTCAAAATAAAGGGATGGAGGAAGATTTACCAAGCAAATGGAGAACAAAAAAAAGTGGGGGTTGCAATACTAGTCTCTGATAAAACAGACTTTAAACCATCAAAGATCAAAAGAGACAAAGAAGGCCATTACATAATGGTAAAGGGATCAATTCAACAGGAAGAGCTAACTATCCTAAATATATATGCACCCAATACAGGAGCACCCAGATTCATAAAGCAAGTCCTTAGAGACTTACAAAGAGACTTAGACTCCCATACAATAATAATGGGAGACTTCAACACTCCACTGTCAACATTAGACAGATCAACGAGACAGAAAGTTAACAAGGATATCCAGGAATTGAACTCATCTCTGCAGCAAGCAGACCTAATAGACATCTATAGAACTCTCCACCCCAAATCAACAGAATATACATTCTTCTCAGCACCACATCGTACTTACTCCAAAATCGACCACGTAATTGGAAGTAAAGCACTCCTCAGCAAATGTACAAGAACAGAAATTATAACAAACTGTCTCTCAGACCACAGTGCAATCAAACTAGAACTCAGGACTAAGAAACTCAATCAAAACCGCTCAACTACATGGAAACTGAACAACCTGCTCCTGAATGACTACTGGATACATAACGAAATGAAGGCAGAAATAAAGATGTTCTTTGAAACCAATGAGAACAAAGATACAACATACCAGAATCTCTGGGACACATTTAAAGCAGTGTGTAGAGGGAAATTTATAGCACTAAATGCCCACAAGAGAAAGCAGGAAAGATCTAAAATTGACACTCTAACATCGCAATTAAAAGAACTAGAGAAGCAAGGGCAAACACATTCGAAAGCTAGCAGAAGGCAAGAAATAACTAAGATCAGAGCAGAACTGAAGGAGATAGAGACACAAAAAACTCTCCAAAAAATCAATGAATCCAGGAGTTGGTTTTTTTGAAAAGATCAACAAAATTGACAGACCACTAGCAAGACTAATAAAGAAGAAAAGAGAGAAGAATCAAATCGACGCAATTAAAAATGATAAAGGGGATATCACCACCGACCCCACAGAAATACAAACTACCATCAGAGAATACTATAAACACCTCTACGCAAATAAACTGGAAAATCTAGAAGAAATGGATAATTTCCTCGACACTTACACTCTTCCAAGACTAAACCAGGAAGAAGTTGAATCCCTGAATAGACCAATAGCAGGCTCTGAAATTGAGGCAATAATTAATAGCCTACCAACCAAAAAAAGTCCAGGACCAGATGGATTCACAGCTGAATTCTACCAGAGGTACAAGGAGGAGTTGGTACCATTCCTTCTGAAACTATTCCAATCAATAGAAAAAGAGGGAATCCTCCCTAACTCATTTTATGAGGCCAACATCATCCTGATACCAAAGCCTGGCAGAGACACAACAAAAAAAGAGAATTTTAGACCAATATCCCTGATGAACATCGATGCAAAAATCCTCAATAAAATACTGGCAAACCGGATTCAGCAACACATCAAAAAGCTTATCCACCATGATCAAGTGGGCTTCATCCCTGGGATGCAAGGCTGGTTCAACATTTGCAAATCAATAAACATAATCCAGCATATAAACAGAACCAAAGACAAGAACCACATGATTATCTCAATAGATGCAGAAAAGGCTTTTGACAAAATTCAACAGCCCTTCATGCTAAAAACGCTCAATAAATTCGGTATTGATGGAACGTACCTCAAAATCATAAGAGCTGTTTATGACAAACCCACAGCCAATATCATACTGAATGGGCAAAAACTGGAAAAATTCCCTTTGAAAACTGGCACAAGACAGGGATGCCCTCTCTCACCATTCCTATTCAACATAGTGTTGGAAGTTCTGGCTAGGGCAATTAGGCAAGAGAAAGAAATCAAGGGTATTCAGTTAGGAAAAGAAGAAGTCAAATTGTCCCTGTTTGCAGATGACATGATTGTATATTTAGAAAACCCCATTGTCTCAGCCCAAAATCTCCTTAAGCTGATAAGCAACTTCAGCAAAGTCTCAGGATACAAAATTAATGTGCAAAAATCACAAGCATTCTTATACACCAGTAACAGACAAACAGAGAGCCAAATCAGGAATGAACTTCCATTCACAATTGCTTCAAAGAGAATAAAATACCTAGGAATCCAACTTACAAGGGATGTAAAGGACCTCTTCAAGGAGAACTAAAAACCACTGCTCAGTGAAATCAAAGAGGACACAAACAAATGGAAGAACATACCATGCTCATGGATAGGAAGAATCAATATTGTGAAAATGGCCATACTGCCCAAGGTAATTTATAGATTCAATGCCATCCCCATCCAGCTACCAATGAGTTTCTTCACAGAATTGGAAAAAACTGCTTTAAAGTTCATATGGAACCAAAAAAGAGCCCGCATCTCCAAGACAATCCTAAGTCAAAAGAACAAAGCTGGAGGCATCACGCTACCTGACTTCAAACTATACTACAAGGCTACAGTAACCAAAACAGCATGGTACTGGTACCAAAACAGAGATATAGACCAATGGAACAGAACAGAGTCCTCAGAAATAATACCACACATCTACAGCCATCTGATCTTTGACAAACCTGAGAGAAACAAGAAATGGGGAAAGGATTCCCTATTTAATAAATGGTGCTGGGAAAATTGGCTAGCCATAAGTAGAAAGCTGAAACTGGATCCTTTCCTTACTCCTTATACGAAAATTAATTCAAGATGGATTAGAGACTTAAATGTTAGACCTAATACCATAAAAATCCTAGAGGAAAACCTAGGTAGTACCATTCAGGACATAGGCATGGGCAAAGACTTCATGTCTAAAACACCAAAAGCAACGGCAGCAAAAGCCAAAATTGACAAATGGGATCTCATTAAACTAAAGAGCTTCTGCACAGCAAAAGAAACTACCATCAGAGTGAACAGGCAACCTACAGAATGGGAGAAAATTTTTGCAATCTACTCATCTGACAAAGGGCTAATATCCAGAACCTACAAAGAACTCAAACAAATTTACAAGAAAAAAACAAACAACCCCATCAAAAAGTGGGCCAAGGATATGAACAGACATTTCTCAAAAGAAGACATTCATACAGCCAACAGACACATGAAAAAATGCTCATCATCACTGGCCATCAGAGAAATGCAAATCAAAACCACAATGAGATACCATCTCACACCAGTTAGAATGGCGATCATTAAAAAGTCAGGAAACAACAGGTGCTGGAGAGGATGTGGAGAAATAGGAACACTTTTACACTGTTGGTGGGATTGTAAACTAGTTCAACCATTATGGAAAACAGTATGGCGATTCCTCAAGGATCTAGAACTAGATGTACCATATGACCCAGCCATCCCATTACTGGGCATATACCCAAAGGATTATAAATTATGCTGCTATAAAGACACATGCACACGTATGTTTATTGCAGCACTATTCACAATAGCAAAGACTTGGAATCAACCCAAATGTCCATCAGTGACAGATTGGATTAAGAAAATGTGGCACATATACACCATGGAATACTATGCAGCCATAAAAAAGGATGAGTTTGTGTCCTTTGTAGGGACATGGATGCAGCTGGAAACCATCATTCTTAGCAAACTATCGCAAGAACAGAAAACCAAACACCGCATGTTCTCACTCATAGGTGGGAACTGAACAATGGGATCACTTGGACTCAGGAAGGGGAACATTACACACCGGGGCCTATCATGGGGAGGGGGGAGGCGGGAGGGATTGCATTGGGAGTTATACCTGATGTAAATGACGAGTTGATGGGTGCAGCACACCAACATGGCACAAGTATACATATGTAACAAACCTGCACGTTATGCACATGTACCCTACAACTTAAAGTATAATAATAATAAATAAATAAATAAATAAAAAATGGAGGTCTCATTAAAGTCTATTGGTAAAATGAGAGCCTTAACTAAATAATTGTTGGTCAAATGTTCTCTAAGTATTTGATGCTATTGAATGGCAAAGATCTCAGTAATCCTTAGATCTCTCTTATTATAGTTTGCTTATATTACTTTTCTTATGAAATAGAAAATTGTCATTTTTCCATTTCATTGAACTGCTTATCCAAGAAAAGTAAGCTAAATGTATTAAGTTCTTGTACACAGTGCACCAATATTTATGTGAAATTAAAATTTTTTCCAGTTGTTAATGCTATTACAAACTGGAATTTATATCAAACACATTTTTTGAAATCAAGCAGTATATTCCAAGTTCCTTTTACTCGATTACAAATGAATTTAATTTAAACTCTAATAGTCTTCAGTAAATTATTTATTACAGTGTCTAATGCACAATCTTTTCAATGGTATGATGATTTTCCAGTTCATTCGCTGCCATTTCAAAATTACATAAAATCTTGGTTCATTTAAAAAAAAAAAAAAAAAAGATTGGCTACCTTTTTTCTTAATGATGGTTTTCATTGATGTTCTTTCCCTTTCTTCTTCAAGGTGATAATTTCTCAAAACACTTTCTTGACCTATATTTTCTTACCATTTTGTGACATTTCTACATTTATTGTCTATATTCTAACTTTTAAAAAACTGTAGAAGCTCATGTCAGCCTTTCCTTGAGTAAATCAAGTGATTCTCAAATTACTCCCCATACCCTTGCTTTTTTTGCTCCCATCTTTTCTTCTTTGGCTCCTCTCTCCAAAGACAACATCCTATTTTCACTTTCCTTTCTTCCTTCTGATACGTAGTTAACCTACCTCTTGTTGAAATATTTTGGTCTTGTTGATTTCTATATTTGGAAAATCTTTCAATAGATTTCAAAGAGTTGTCTAGTCTATTATATTCTTAAGAAAGGTATTCTTTACTGAAACTTTATTTTTTCATCTTTCTCGGTGTCTCACTTATTTTAATTCTGTCTTATTCCCTTTTTACTTTTTTGTCTTCTTCATGGAGTATACAAAACTTCCCTCTTTCTGAACTATCTTTGATTTATCAGAAGAGTGATTCTAACACAAAATGCCAGAGATTTCTCCTCTTATTCTAGGAAGATGACCCTAACATAACTTCTTCTCTGGGCCTCTGGTAGGTCCCTTTTCTTAAATTCCATTTTCTAGTTTTCCTTAAAGAGTATATAAACAGGCAGGATGTGGTGGCTAATGCCTGTAATCCCAGCACTTTGGGAGGCTGAGGCAGGTGGATCACCTGAGGTCAGGAGTTTGAGACCAGCCTGGCCAACATGGTGAAACCCCGTCTCTACTAAAAATACAAAAATTAGCCAGGCATGGTGGCGCATGCTCTTAATCTCATCTACCCAGGAGGCTGAGGTAGGAGAATTGCTTGAACCTGGGAGGTGGAGGTGCAGTGGGTCAAGATGGTGCCATCACACTCCAGTCTGGGTGACTAGAGTGAAACTCTGTCTCAAAAAAAAAAAAAAAAAAAAAAAAAGAGTATATAAACAGTCACTTGTGAAGACTGATTTTTTTCAAAGTTTGCCTCCTCTTTTGGTGAGACCAGATGGCTTACTCCATATTCTCATGTTAGGGAGGCTCACCTAGTTGCACTGCATCAAGAATGTCAAAATCTGGTGGTCTTGGGATGTTTGAGTTTGTTCTGTGAATTTATCTGAATTAGACAATTTATGTTATAATCTCTTAGATTTCCCTAAATATTGATTTAAAATTTTCTCCAAGTCCTTTTCCAACTTTTTAGCATATCAAGACATTATAGTGACACTTTTGGAATTCTCTTCTCTAGTCAACTTGAGAGTTTTGATGGTATCTCCTTTCTGTTAATCCAGTTTCAGACTCCTCAGTTGCAACTTTAATAAGAAATGTTTCAAAACACAAAGGTTACCTACTACACCTATCCACCTACCCACCAATTCCTTCCGTCCCTTGTTTCTGTCAGTTAAATTTAGGAGTTTTCTGCTCATTCTGACACTATTTGATTGAAAAATCAGTTCTTGGGAGTAAAAGGTTTTATTCATTGTAATTCTTCGGTGTCAAATTATGACCAAAAGACATACCTACCCTATTTTCTCATGTTCTTCATCCTTTTTTCTTTACAGGATAGATTCTTAAGTAAGTTCTTGTTCCCAAAAACCATCTTGACTGTCCCTCCCACACAAAAAATTTCACCTAATTTTTTTGAAGCGTGAAACAATTTGTTCTCACTTCAAAAGTATCTTCTCTCCTCACTTTCAGCAATAAAGGCTCAAGAAAAATGATTTCTCTGCACACTAAAGAGTTATCATTAGAAATGCAAATCATAACCACAATGAGATGCCACTTCACACTCACTGGGGTGGCTAGAATAAAAAAGACATAATAACAAGGGTTAGTGAGGTGATAGAGAAATTGGAACTCTTTACACTGTTGGTGGGAATGTAAATTAGTGCAAACATTTGGAAAAACAGTCTGGTAGTTTCTCGAAAGTGTAAACATAGAATTACTATATGACCTAGAGATTCCACACCTAGGTATATAAACAAGAGAAGTAAAAACATATATCTACCCAAAAACTTACACACAGATGTTTATAGCAGCACTATTTATAATAACCAAAAGGTAGAAACAACCTAAATGCCTATTAACTGATGAATAGGTAAATAAAATGTCATATATTTATACAATGGAATATTATTCTGTCCTAAAAAGGAAAGGAATGATGTACTGATAATACAACATAGATGAACCTTGAAAATATACTAGGGGAAAGAAGCCAGATACCACAAAAAAACACATATTATATGATTCTATTTGTGTAAAGTGTTCAGGATAGGTAAATCCAGAATACAGAGAGTGGATTAGTGGTTGCCTGGGGCTGGGGTGGCAATGAGGGAGTGATGATAATGACCACTAATGGGTATTAGGCTTCTTTTAGGGGTAATTGCATTTCTTACATTTCTTTTAATCTATGGTCCCACCCACCTCCATGTCTTTTTTTCTCTTTGCAATTTTCTTGTTGTTGAAGTAATCAGGCCTGAAGAATTCCCATGGTCTGTATTTTCTGATTGCATCTCCATGGTGTTGCTGGCATGTACCCCTCTGTGCCCTGTTTTTACTATTAATTGGTAGTTAAGGCCAGGATCACACCTGTAATCCCAGCACTTTGGGAAGCCGAAGCAGGTGGATCACTTGGAGTCAGGAGTTTGAGACCAGTTTGACCAACATGGTGAAACCTTGTCTCTATTAAAAATACAAAAGTTGGTCAGGCATGGTGGTGCGTGCCTGCAATCCCAGCTACTCGGGAGGCTGTGGCACGAGAATCTCTTGCACCCAGGAGGTGGAGGTTGCAGTGAGCTGAGAATGTGCCACTGCACTCCAGTCTAGGTGACAGGGTGAGACTGTCTCAAAAAATAAAATTGGTAGTTAAATTTAGTGGTTGATCAGATTCAGATACTTCATAGATTATTGTTTTGGGTACTCTACCAGGAGGTATATAACATTTGATATTGACCCTTTTGAGGGTGTCAGCAACTGCTGATGCTTATTTTCTACTTTCATAAGGCATATCCCCCATATTCCAAAGGGAGATGTTCTGTTTTTACTTCTTCCTTTATTAGTTGGAATACTTATAGCTAAAGAAAAACTTCCCCTCAATTACTACTACTAGCATTCTCTGAGCTACAATTCACAAAGGAAAGGCAGGAGAGATGCTTGATTCTTTCCCTTTATTGACCAGCTTTAAAAATATGAAGTGGTTCTCTAGCACGCAGCAGTAATCACCAGAGCTTTTTGAAGTATCCTTATGAACTTACAGATTTAAACATACATGTCTTGTTCTAATCCATTGCTGGTGTAATCCTTATTGGTGCCTAAATTTCCCGTATTTTGCCAGTGGGAACATTCAAGTTGGCTCCTGGGTCCTTTAACTACAACTCTAGTAGTGTTTGATGACTTGCCTATTTGCTGATGTAACAAGTTGTTCCAGGCTCATCTTTTACATTTCCTGCTCTAGAATCTGCCATTTCTCCAGGGAGTACTGAAGTATTTCAGAGACCACTACCTGGGTACAGTGGTTACCTGTGGTCTCTATCTAATTTGGTCATTATTTCTAGGTCTTTTCAGTGGGCAGATAGAGGAAAAATTTTTTTAAGATAAAATGCTTTGATGCTTCTAATTAAAAAAAATATGGGTGCTGACGAGTTGATGGGTGCAGCACAGCAACATGGCACAAGTATACATATGTAACAAACCTGCACGTTATGCACATGTACCCTAGAACTTAAAGTATAATAATAATAAATAAATAAATAAATAAATCGAGAAGTAAGAGAAAAAAAATATGGGTTATGCTTAATTTTGTTGGTCCATATTTCCTTTCTTCTATATTGAAATCTGTTCTTAACATCAATGTAAGTATGTATTTTCCTTATCCCATATTAAACACACAGGTATCTGAGAGTAATGTTACAAATGCTACTCCCAATAACATGATTGGTTTAAAAGTTTTTTAATTGTTTGCAGTTATTTTTATAATTTGAGTATGTCACCAAAAAAATGACCAGATGTATTACTGTGTTTTAAAGTTACTTGAAATGCTTTGTTTCTGATGGTAATGTCACCAACTGTACATATATTTAGGTTCCTTTTTTTACTTTTTATTATTAAGGATTGCTTTTTCATACTTCTGTAATTAAGGTATAATTTACATGCCATAAAACTAATGCTTTTTAATGTATAGTTCTTTTGTTGTTGTTGTTGAGATGGAGTCTCGCTCTGTTGCCCAGGCTGGAGTGCAGTGGTGCAATCTCAGCTCACTGCAAGCTCCGCCTCCCAGGTTCATGCCATTCTCCTGCCTCAGCCTGCTGAGTAGCTGGGACTACAGGCGCCCGCCACCACACCTGGCTAATTTTTTGTATTTTTAGTAGAGATAGGGTTTCACCGTGTTAGCCAGGATGGTCTCTATCTCCTGAGCTCGTGATCCGCCTGCCTCGGCCTCCCAAAGTGCTGGGATTACAGGCGTGAGCCACTGTACCCGGCCTTAATGTATAGTTCTACAAGTTTTGACAAATGCATAAATATAACTTCCACCAAAAATCAAAATATAGAACAGTTTATCACTCCCTAAAATTGCCCTGAGCCTGTTTGTAATCACTCCTCTCCCTGCCCTCAAATCTCTGGCAATCACAAATCTGTTTTCTTTCCCTCTAGTTTTGCTTTGTTCCAGAATGTCATATAGAAGGAATCATACAGTATATAGCTTTTTAAGTATAGACTGTTAGCATAAAAGGACTGCTTTTACAAATATGTATTTTTCTTATAATGATATAAAATGTTTACATGATTCCACAGTCAAATCAATGAAGTGTATACAAAGAAGTCAAGCTTTTATTCTTGTCTCCTCCACTTTATTCCTTTCTTCCCTCTGTAGATAGCCTTTTTAAAAATTTTTTCTTTTTGAGACAGAGTTTCACTCTGATGCCCAGGCTGGAGTGCAGTGGCATGATCTCAGCTCACTGCCACCTCAGTCTCCATGGCTCAAGTGATTCTTCCACCTCAGCTGAATAGCTGGGATTAGAGGCATGTGCCACCACACCAGGCTAACTTTTTGTATTTTTTTTTTTATAGAGACAGGTTTTTGCCATGTTGCCCAGACTGGTCTTTAACTCCTGGGCTTAAGTGATCTGCCCACCTTGGCCTCCCAAAGTGCTGGAGTTATAGGCATGAGCCACTACACCTGGCCCACTTTGTATTTTTTGATCTCTATATATGTATCTACATATCTTATATCTCCCTGTCCCTTCTTAGATAAATGGTTAACATACTACACTCATTTTTCTTAAGTGGTATATTTTAATTTAAATTAATTTCAAGGACCAATTAAAAGGGCCTAAGGATGACAATTTATTTGACTAGCCTCTAGTTTTAAGTTGGACTTTTGTGCTTGATAAGGAGTATATCATCTTTCCTTTCTTTTCTCCCTTTCTTACTCCCAAATGTTATGAGTCAGTGCTGGAAATGTGTCTGTTGCTGTGGACTTGGAGTGTGGTGTCTGTACTGAAGTTTTTCAGGATTGGCTAAAATTTCCTGAGTCCTTCATGTCAAAATGGGTTTTGTGCAAGCTTATGCAAGCATAAAACAACAAACATTACTGAGTGCCTTTTGGTGCAAGGCATATGCAAGATGTGGAGGATAAGGCTGGGAACAAAACAGATACTTTCCCTGACCTCATTATCCTACAGTTCTGCAAAGGAAAGTAAAAGAGTCAGGGATGTTCACCATGTTAAGAGATAGGAGAAGCTGGGGCTTCTCATTTTCTGGTGTGGTGGCCAAAGCTTACCATAAGAGTAGTCACAATAGATGGACATTTACCTTGGTGCCTCCTTTTGCCATCAAGCCTGATCGCAATTTCCATTTCTGCAGAAGTCATTACTTTGAGCTGTTATTATCTTCAGAAACACTTGTTTAAATGAATAGGAAGGGGGCAGTACATCAATATATTAGATCTCATTTCATTATTGCCCAGTGCCTTTAATAGATTGCTAGAAGATGGAAGGCCTCTAGAAGTATTAATAAGAAGAGTATGAGAAAGACAGCAAGGAGTCAGATTATAGCTATATAACAAAGCTTAGGTAGCTAATGTACACAATGACAGATAATCAAAATGATTTTGATAGGTTGGGGGATGGGCCTGGTATCAACAGGATAAAATAATGTGTGGATAAAAGTAACGTTTAGAATTCTTTGTCACACAGATAAACACATACAGCTGGCCCAGGAATTGGAGCAGCTGAAGGAAGATCCATGGGAAAGTAGAGCAAGTTGTAGGCCCAGCTGCTGCTTCACTCCAATGAAGTGAAACAGCAGAGAAAACCAGCAACCTGTGTGAGCAAAACATGGCTGCTACATCATTTCTGCACACTAAATTGCCCACAGGAATCATTCTGTCTCTGATGCTCATCAGAAATACGCAGGACAGGGAATTCTGGGAAATGTAGTTCAGCATAGCCAATTCGATACATTACAAAGCCCACTAAAGATGTGTACTACTGTGATTGTTTTGGTGGCGGTAAACAGACTTGAAAACTAGTTAAGGAAAAAGTACTTTTCAAGATACAGGGGCAACTCAAGTAATCCAGAACAAGAATGCATCCAGGCCTATGGAGAGCGTGGAATCACACCATTGCTGCTTCTTGGCATAGCTTCTTCATTCTCTCTGTAAGCCTGTTTCCTCTGCCTTTTTGATCTACATAGCAAGTGCAAGATGTTCAGCCCACAGGTCCCAAGGTTATGTTTATGGTAACTAGAGGAGGCATCCCAAGAGACTAAGCCAGTCTGTCTCTCTGTCTTTCCCTTCTTGACTGCTTCGGTTCAAATATTGGTAAATGGATTCTGATTGGTTCAGCTTAGACATTGTGCTTATTCTTGTCCAGTTAGGGAGAGTCACATTATACAAAATGCTTCCAGGAGCAGTATCCACCATGTGAGAGAAGCAGACCATTAATGAGAGTTCACTCAAGGAGTTTCTAGAATTGGTTTGTCAGCTAAATTTGTTCTAAAATTTGTTCCTTAGCAAGCTGTGATATCACAAGAGAAGCTCAGATAACCCTGTGGTTTTGAGTAGTGCAGTGTATTTTTGTTTTCTCCCTTTTCACCCTTTTCCCTTTTGCAGTACTCAGCTTTGATGCCCCAGTCTCTCCACGACTAGGAAAGCAATCAATATGTTATCTTCTGACCGCCACTTTGAACTAGAGTTATCTGCATTTTTAGAGAGAAATAACAAAGGCAATTATATGGTTTGGCTCTGTGTCCCCACCCAAATATCATCCTGAATTGTAATAATCCCCACACATCAAGGGCAGGACCAGGTGGAGATAAATGAATCATGGGGAGTTGTTTCCCCCATGCTATTCTCATGATAGTGAGTTCTCACAAGATTTGATGGTTTTATAAGGGGCTTCCCCCCTTCACTTGGCTCTCATTCTGTCCCCTGCCACCCAGTGAAGAGGTGCTTTCCACCATGATTGTAAGTTTCCTGAGGCCTTCCCAGCCGTGTGGAACTGTGTCAGTTAAACCTCTTTTCTTTAAAAATTACCCATTCTCAATTACCCAGACTCTTTATAGCAGCATGAGAATGGGCTAATACAGTAAATTGGTACCAGAGAGGGTGGGTTGCTGCTATAAAGATACCTGAAAATGTGGAAGTGACTTTGGAACTGGGTAACAGGGAGAGGTTGGAAGAGTTTGGAGGGCTCAGAAGAAGACAGGAAGATAGGGAAAAGGTTGGAACTTCCTAGAGAACTGTCACATGGTTTTGACCAAAATGATGAGAGTGATATGGACAATGAAGTCCAGGCTGAGGTGTTCTCAGGTGGAGATGAGGAACTTGTTGGGAACTGGAATAAAGGTGACTCTTGCTATGCCTTAGCAAAGAGATTGGCAGCATTTTGCCTCTGCCCTAGAGATCTGTGGAACTTTGAACTTGAGAGGGATGACTTAGGGTATCTGGCAGAAGAAGTTTGTTTTTTTAACTTTTAAAATTATTTATTTATTTTACTTTAAGTTCCAGGATACAAGTACAGAACGTGTAGGTTTGTTACATAGGTACACATGTGCCATGGTGGTTTGCTGCACCTGTCAACCTGTCATTTAGGTTTTAAGCCCCACATGCATTAGCAATTTGTCTTAATGCTCTCCCTCCCCTCAGCACCCCCCACTCCCGACTGGCCTGGGTGTGTGTTGTTCCTCTCCCTGTGTCCATGTGTTCTCATTGTTTGACTCCCACTTATGAGTAAGAACATGCAGTGTTTGATTTTCTGTTCCTATGTTAATTTGTTGAGAATGATGGCTTTCACCTTCATCCATGTCCCTGCAAAGGACATGATCTCATTCCTTTTTATGGCTGCATAGTATTCCATGGTGTATATGTGTCACATTTTGTTTATCCAGTCTATCATTGATGGGCATTTGGGTTGGTTCCATGTCTTTGCTATTGTAAATAGTGCTGTAGTAAACATATGTGTGCCTGTGCCTTTATAGTAGAATCATTTATAATCCTTTGGGTATATACCCAGTAGTGGGATTGCTGGGTCAAATGGTATTTCTAGTTCTAGATCCTTGAGGAATCACCACACCGTCTTCCACAATGGTTGAACTAATTTACATTCCCACCAACAGTGTAAAAGCGTTCCTATTTCTCCACAGCCTTGCCAGCATCTATCGTTTCTTGACTTTTTAATAGTCGCCATTCTGACTGGCATGAGATGGTATCTCATTGTGGTTTTGATTTGTATTTCTCTAATGATCCGTGATGTTGAGCTTTTTTTCATGTTTGTTGACCACATGAATGTCTCTTTTGAGAAATGTCTGTTCATATCCTTTGCCCACTTTTTGATTTTTTTTTTCTTGTAAATTTGCTTAAGTTCCTTGTAGATTCTGGATATTAGACCTTTGTCAGATGGGTAGATTGTAGAAATTTTCTCCCATTCTGTAGGTTGCCTGTTCACTCTGATGATAGTGTCTTTTGCTGTGCAGAAGCTCTTTAGTTTAATTAGATCTCATTTGTCCATTTTTGTTGCAATTGCTTTTGGCATTTTTGTCATGAAGTCTTAGCCCATGCTGATGTCCTGAATGGTATTGCCTAGGTTTTCTTCTAGGGATTTTTATGGTTTGGGGTTTTGCATTTAAATCTTTAATCCATCTTGAGTTAATTTTTGTATAAAATGTAAGGAAGGGGTCCAGTTTCAGCTTTCTACATATGGCTAGCTGGTTTTCCCAGCACCATTTATTAAATAGGGAATCCTTTCCCCATTGTTTGTTTTTGTCAGGTTTGTTGAAGATCAGATGGTTGTAGATGTGTAGTGTTATATCTGGGATCTCTGTTCTGTTCCATTGGTCTTTATGTCTGTTTTGGTACCGGTACCGAAAACCAGTACCAGTACCAGCTGTTTTGGTTACTGTAGCCTTGAGTATAGTTTGAAGTCAGGTTGCAAGATGCCTCCAGCTTTGTTCTTTTGTTTAGGGTTGTTTTGGCTGTATGGGCTCTTTTTTGGTTGCATATGAAATTTAAAGTAGTTTTTCTGATTATATGAATAATGTCAATAGTAATTCATAGGAATAGCATTGAATCTATACATTACTTTGGGCAGTATGGCCATTGTCATGATATGGATTCTTCCTATCCATGAGCATGAAATATTTTTCCATTTGTATGTGTCCTGTCTGATTTCCTTGAGCAGTGGTTTGTAGTACTCCTCAGAGAGGTCCTTCACATCTCATTAGCTGTATTCCTAGGTATTTTATTCTCTTTCTAGCAATTGTGAATGGGAGTTCATTCATGATTTGGCTCTCTGCTTGTCTATTGTTGGTGTATAGGAATGCTTGTGATTTTTGCACATTGATTTTGTATCCTGAGACTGCTAAAGTTGCTTATTAGCTTAAGGAGTTTTGGGGCTGAGATGATGGCATTTTCTAAATATAGAATCATGTTGTCTGAAAACAGAGACAATTTACTTCCTTTCTTCCTGTTTGAATACCCTTTATTTATTTCTCTTGCCTGATTGCCCTGGCCTGAACTTGTACCAGTTTTCAAAGGGAATGCTTTCAGCTTTTGCCCATTCAGTATGATGTTGGCTACGGATTTGTCATAAATAGCTCTTATTATTTTGAGATATGATTCATCAATACCTAGTTTATTGAGAGTTTTTAATGTGAAAGGATCTTGAATGTTATCAAAGGTCTTTTCTTCATCTATTGAGATAATCATGTGATTTTGTAATTGGTTCTGTTTATGTGATGGATTAAGTTTGTTGATTTTCATATATTGAACATGGCTTGCATCCTAGGGATGAAGCCTACTTGATCATGGTGGATAAGCTTTTTGATGTGCTGCTGGATTCAGTTTGCCAATACTTTACTGAGGATTTTCACATTGATGTTCATCAGAGACATTGGCCTGATGTTTTCTTTTTTTGTTGTGTCTATGGCAGAATAAATTTCTAAGCAGCAAACCATTTAAGAGGTGACTTGAGTGCTCTTAAAAGCATTCAGTTTTGACTGGGTGCAGTGGCTCATGCCTGTAATCCTAGCACTTTGGGAGGTCGAGGTGGGCAGATCACCTGAGGTTAGGATTTCGAGACCAGGCTGGCCAACATGGTGAAACCCTGTTTCTACTAAAAACCAAAAATTAGCTGGGTTAGTTGGTGGGTGCCTGTAATCCCAGCTACTCAGGAGGTTGAGGTGGGAGAATTGCTTGAACCCAGAAGCAGAGGTTGCAATGAGCCAAGATTGCACCACTGCCCTTTAGCCTTGGCAACAGAGTGAGACCTGGTCTCAAAACAAAAAACAAAAAACAAAAAAAAAAAAATAGAAAGATTCAGTTTTATGTATTCACAAAGATTGGTTTGGAATTGGAACTTATGTTTAAAAGGGAAGCAGAACATAAAAATTCAGGAAATTTGCAGCCTGACAGTGTAATAGAAAAGAAATACCCATTTTCTGAGGAGAAATTCAAGCCGGCTGCAGAAATTTGCATAAGTAATGAGGAGCTAATCACCTTGACTTGTTAATCACCAAGACAATGGAGAATATGTCTCCAGGGCATGTCAGAGGCCCAGAGGCATAGGAGGAAAAAGTGGTTTCATGGGCCAGGCTCAGGTCCTTTCTACTTTGTGCAGTCTCTGGACTTGGTGCAAGGCCCAAGCCTTGGCAGCTTGCACGTGGTTTTGGGCTTGCCAGTGCACAGACATCAAGAATTGAGGTTTGGGGAACTCCACCTGGATTTCAGAGGATGTATGGAAAAACACAGGTGTCCAGGCAGAAGTTTGCTGCAGGGGTGGAGCATTCATGGAGAGCCTTTGCTAGGGCAGTGCAGAAGAAATGCGTTGGTGTTAGAGCCACCACAAAAGAGTCCCCACGGGGGCACTGCCTAGTGGAGCTGTGAGAACAGGTCCACCATTCTCCAGACCCCATAATGGTAGATTTGCAATGGTAGAATGCAAGCAACAGCTTGCACCTTGTGCCTGGAAAAGCCGCAGGCCCTCAATGCCAGCCTGTGAAAGCAGCCGGGAGGGGAGCTGCACCCTGAAAAGCCACAGGGGTGGAGCTGCCCAAGGCTGTGGGAGCCCATCTCTTGCATTACCATGACCTGAATGTGAGACATGGAGTCAAAGGAGATCATTTTGGAACTTTAAGGTTTAGTGACTGTTCTATTGGATTTCAGACTTGCATAGGACCTGTAGCCCCTTTGTTTTGGCGAATTTCTCCCATTTGGAATGGGTGTGTTTACCCAATGCCTATACCCCTATTGTATCTAGGAAGTAACTAACTTACTTTTGACTTTACAGGGTCATAGGTGGAATGGATTTGCTTCGTCTCAGATGAGACTTTGGACTTGGACTTTTGGGTTAATGCTGAAATGAGTTAAGACTTTGGGGGACTGTTGGAAGGGCATGATTGTGTTTTGAAATGTGATAACATGAGATTTGGGAAGGGTCGGGGCAGAATGATACAGTTTGGCTCTGTGTCCCTACCCAAATCTCACTTTGAATTGTAATAATCCCCTCATGTGAAGGGTGGGACCAGGTGGAGATAATTGAACCATGGGTGTGGTTTCTCCCATGCTGTTCTTGTGGTAGTGAGTTATCTTGAGATCTTATGGTTTTATAAGATGCTTTCCCCCTTTGCTTGGCACTCATTCTCTCTCCTGCTACCCTGTGAAAAGAGGTGCCTTACGCCATGATTGATTGTAAGTTTCCTGAGATCTCCCCAGCCATGCAAAACTGTGAGTCAATTAAACCTCTTTTCTTGTTTTTCTTTTTTTTGTTTTTTGAGATGGAGCCCCTGTCTGTCACCCAGGCTGGAGTATAGCGGCACGATCTCAGCTCACTGCAACCTCTGTCTCCCGGGTTCAAGTGATTCTCCTGTCTCAGTCTCCCAGGCAGCTGGGACTACAGGCATGCGCACCATGTCCGGATAATTTTTATATTTTTAGTAGAGATGGGGTTTTGCCATGTTGGCCAGGCTGGTCTTAAACTCCTGAGCTCAGGTGATCTGCCTGCCTCAGCCTCCCAAAGTGCTGGGATTACAGCACATAATTATGTGCTACTCTCTAAAATTCCTACTAAAAAAAAATCGATAAAGCCTTAGATTTAGAAGGGATTTTAGAAGAGGTAATTGAGACCCACAGTCTCTTCCAGTGACACTGAGTACTCAACATTCAAAGGCAGCACTTTCCAACAGGGCTCATCTCTTACTGATAAAAAGCTTTTCCATATATTGTGATTTCCACCCATGAGTTCTATTCTGTCCCAGGAAGAACATGGTCTCACTTCCATTTTCACATGGTAGCCTCATAAGGATTATAGATATTACTGCCTTCCTTCAAGTCTCCTCCAAGGCAAGCATCCTCAGGGCTGTCATGTTCCTGTGATGTCAAATGAGCACTTTAGTTTATAAAGTGTTCCTCTTCAACCTGGTTCTCAAAACTGGACACAGCAATCCGTAAGTGCAGAACTTAGTAGGGGTGTTACACTGGGCTAGTAATGTAGTCTATGTTTACTTTAGTAATTATTTTGAACGTACTGAATTTGGGTCAACTAGGACCCCAAGGAGAAGTCAAATCTCTTCTACCTTATCTTACTCCTGCCAATGATTTCTTGAATTCAACTGGATCAGCATTATAGTCAAAGAGTACTCTATTACTTTTCTATTGCTGTTGAAACAAATTAGCACAAATTTAGTGTCTTAAAACAGTACAAGTTTATTCTATTTCTGTAGGTCATATGTTTGACATGGATCTCATTTGGCCAAAATCAAGGTGTCCTTATGTCTGCATTATTTTTTGGAGGCTCTAAGAATCCATTTCCTTGCTTTTCTAGCTCCTAGAGGCTGTCCACATCCCTTGGCTTGTGGCCCATTTCCTCCATTTTCAAGACCATCAATGTTGCATTTTTCCGTGCCCCTTTTCCATAGTGACATCTCCCTGTGACTTTCCTCTTCTGCCTTCCTCTTTCATTTTTAAGGATCCTTGTGATTACAGTGGGCCCACCTGGATAAACCAGGATACTCTATTTTAAGGTCAGCTGATTGGCAACCTTAACTCCATTTGCATCCTTAATTTTACTTTTCCATGTAACCTAATTATTTACAGGTCCTGAGGATTAGGATGAGGACATCTGTGGGGCTCATTTGCCTACCATAAGAGCTACCATAGATCCAGATACCATCTCCTCACACAATAACATCTAAGGACTGAATAGGGGCCGATTCTTCTTTTAAGAAGGAGTGAGGGAGAATTTCCTAAAGCTTTACCATCATTTTACTCTCCAGAATTATGTCATGTGCTCATTTCTAACCTAATTCCTGGCAAAGAAAATAAATTGTCAATGCTTGGACTAATCACGATCTCTCTCTGGCTGGGCGCAGTGGCTCACGCCTGTAATCCCAGCACTTTCGGGAGCTGAGGTGGGTGGATCACGAGGTCAGGAGTCTGAGACCAGCCTGACCAACATGGTGAAACCTTGTCTCTACTAAAAATACAAAAATTAGTTGGGTGTGGTGGTGGCGTGTGCAAGAAAGGTAGAAAATGGCTTTGGGGTATACTTTATTCTGTAATGTCACCATGATAATGGCCACTAATTATCCACTAATTGACCGAAAAAACTGAAGGACAGAGAGGAGA
Source organism: Macaca mulatta (assembly GCF_049350105.2). Lineage (NCBI taxonomy): Eukaryota > Metazoa > Chordata > Mammalia > Primates > Cercopithecidae > Macaca > Macaca mulatta. The sequence goes on from NC_133412.1 coordinate 105,386,516, forward strand.
GAGAGAGAGGTGTTTTTTTTTGTTTTTTTTTTTTTTTTTTTTTTTTTATTATTATTTAGCCCTCACCTCATGTTGAAGAGGGCAAAAAGATTTGAGATACCTAGAGAAAAGGAAGGAAAGAAAAATAATATATTTTAAATATATAGGTGTTATTATCAGTGAGGGTTCTATCAGATGAATATATATATATTTTTTTATCCCCAGCTCCCACAATTATATAAGGCCACATCCCTGTAATAAGTCCCTTCATATATATGCATATATACTATGCATATATATGTACAGATGCATACACACATATACATCTATACACATATGCATACATAAATGAAGGGATTTGTTATAGGGATGTGACTTTATGTAACTGTGGTAGCTGGTCAAGCGGTATCTGGAAGGCTGTCATCTTCAAGTCTGGTACAGAAGCTTGTGGATACAGTGTAGGCGGGGAAGGAAAGATGGCTACAAAGTACCAAATGCAAGAGAGCAAGAATAAGCTGGAATCACAAGCCTGAGTGGGATCCAGATCCATCAAGGAGGAACAGAACCCGTGCAAATTCTGGTTGCTTCTGATCTTTCTTTGAAGTCTATTCAATCATACTCAGATTCCAGTTGAGGTCTACAGTATCTGTTGCTATTCCAGGCTTTTTCCCCCCTACTTTTGAACTTTTTTAACATTTAACAACACTGGCAGATTTAAACATTAGACTTGGTAATGTGCATTGATTAGGGGCCTGTACTAAAACTTCAAGGGCTTGGTTTTCTGGAAGCATATTGGGGAAAGGGAAAGTATTAGTTAAAAAAACATATATTTCAGGTGTTTATTAGGTGGTTTCCTTTGTTTACCTTTTCTTTGCTGTGCTAAGGTGTATGAGTGATTTAAAAATCAACTCTCTGTTGTTTCTCTTTAGTGAACAGGAATGATACATAATACTTTAACAATCCTGGTTACAGTCCATTTTACATTTGATACTACTTTTTGGTCACTGGATTGAAAGACCATAGTTAGGATAAACTCCCTGTCTCTGAATTATTTTGGTTGATAAATGCAACACAATATAGTGCTTAAGGTTAAGTGGCTATGTATTTAACTCAGAGTAATGATCTCACAAGACAAATATTGCAAAAAAATTCAATTGTGTTTATCAGCAATGTTAACTATAGTCACTTATTAATAAATGTATTTATTAATAAATGTAGGAAGCATTTTTGCAAAAATCATGTTTGAATTAAAGGGAAGGGAAAAAATTTATTGAATGTCTAGGATTTGTCTGGCACATTTTAGGTGTCCTCATCTCACTAATTCATATCACAAGCTTGTGGGGAGTAGCTCTCCAATGTACAACAGAGAAACCATGCCTTAGAGTCTCCCTTTACTCTCCCAAATGCGCTCATTTGTCTCGAGTCCTGAAGAGTAAATGGTGAGGCCAGGTGCAGTGGCTCACACCTGTAATCCCAGCACTTTGAGAGGCCGAGTTGGGTGGATCATATGAGGTCAGGAGTTCGAGACCAGCCTGGCCAACATCGTGAAAACCCATCTCTACCAAAAATACAAAAATTAGCCAGGCATGGTGACGCACACCTGTAGTCCCAGGTACTCTGGAGGCTGAGGTACAAGAATTGCTTGAACCCGGGAGGCGGAGGTTGCAGTGAGCTGAGACTGTGCCACTGCACTCCAGTCTGGGCGACAGAGTGAAACTCCATCTCAAAAAAAAAAAAAAAAAACAAACCAAAAAAAAGAGTAAATGGCGGAACTGGGATTTGAACACGGTTCTGTATGATTACAAAACCCTTTTTTGTTGTTGTTGTTGTTGTTTAATTAAAAAAAAAATAGGACTGATTCTAGTAAGCTTGGGTTTCCTTAGTAAAATTCATTATAGGTATATTACAAGATAATACATTTAAATGCAGTGACTTGAAATAAAACAGTAGGGTGTGTTTATGTATGTATACATACACATTCACACACTCACATATTTTCTGTTAGGGAGAGGGATTATCCAATTTGTCTCTACATTAAACAAAATAAGCCTATGTTAAGAGGGCATGGTGGTAAAACAGTACTTTTTCTTTCCTTTTTTTTTTTGAAGGGAGTTATTTGTAAGGTGTGTGTTTATATACATAAACTGTTATATAAGCATTTGTATGCTAACATTGATGTCTGCTCATGGCATTCAGAATACTGTTCTCTTTTAAAATCTCTATATTAAATTTAACTTACAACAAACCATGATTATCAGAATTCTCATCAAATTATTGTATGAACTCCAAGAAATTACTTAATTATTTGTATCATATTCCTAATTTGAAAATGAAGAAAGGTACTGACTCCCCAAATTACCTTATTCAAAACCTAAGTCTATCCACTCTTAGAAGTTTCTTTTCCTTCTCCTTCTTTTTGACTTTTTGTTCTATTATCTTCAGTTTACACAGAGATTCAGTATAATCAGTAGTCATTACTTTTGCACCACACTTTAAAACGTTTAAGTTGTGAGTAGAAAAAGTAAATATATAAGGCTAAATAAATTTATATTGCTGTTTTCCAACCCATCCATACAGGACATTATTTTGGTTTCCTGTTATTACAATACTACAATTTTTATAGTCTATAAAGACTGAAACATGCTTGGATGAGAATGAATGCACCAGTTGTTTCTTCCATGGTGTTACCTGGCTCCTGTGATGTCAAAAGCTGCCATACTGACCTCTACTAGTCACACACAATTGGGATTGGATCCAGGCTACTGTGCATTGGGGAGGGTAGCTCAGCAGTGACTTCGACAAGTGAGGATACAGACCTGCCCCATTGTTTATGGAGTGAGGAAAGTTAGGGAGGCAAAAAAGAGCTGAATTTTGGGTGAGTTGCAGATTTGTGGTCCCAAGAAGCAGCAGTTTGGGGCTGGTTCTCTTAGTTTCTTTTCTCCATCTGTTACAATGTAAAGACAGAGATATCACTGATACCCTGATCCCATGCCCAGGGCAGGAACATTTAGCATCTACCTAAGTGAACTGTTTGTCAGGTAGAGGACCTTTCTCATTTCATATTTATTTTATTTCAGAGGACCCACTCTTTTTTTCATGCCATGAGTGGGGAACATTATCTTTTTTTCCTTATAGATCCTGGTTTATTTCTGATTTCCAAACTACCTGGAACTGAATTTTTTATAGAAACATAGAGGGGCAGGATTTGTATTTTAAAAAGAGTTAACATTGTACAATTGTGAATATTTTCCAGGATCAGAAATTGAACATAAAATTATACAAGTGATTTGTCTGTTCACATAGACATTTATAGCTCTGTCTATTTTGAGTGGATTCTCTGCTTATGGTCATGCTGACTGTTTCCATAGCCACATGCCTAGATGTTGAAAACAATTATCTAAGCAGGAACTTTGTATTTTATTATCATTTTTATTTCAATAGGTTTTTGGGGAAGCAGGTGGTGTTTGGTTACATGAATAAGCTCTTTAGTGGTGATTTCTGAGATTTTCATACACCCTTCACCTCATCAGTGAGCACTGTACCCAATGTATTATTTTTTATACCTCAACCCCCTCCTACTCTTCCTCCCAAGTCCCCTAAGTCCATTTTGTCATTCTTATTAGGCAGGAACTTTTCTGGTGATTTTATTTCATGACCATATCATTCAAAAAACTTGCCCTAGAGTTGATTTGGAAACGTACTGAACAAAATATTAAAATATTACAATTTGGCAATATCTATTAAAATAGAAAAAATACACATACACACACAGAAATATATAATCTCTTGACTTAGCAATTCCTATATCAAGAATTTGTTCTATTAAAAGCATCTGAAAAGTGTTCAGTGTTACTAGTTGGTATAAGATTGGTCAAATAAAGGCATAAACTTGGAATCAGATACTATTCAGCTATTGAAGTGAATGAGGTAGAGCTGTAAGTATAATAACTGCAAAAAAGTAAGTTGCAAAAGAGTATATTATATGGTCAATTTTGTCTTAAATATCTAATATATGCAGAATAACACACACAGGTATCTTTGTATGTCTATTTAGAAAAGCTAAATAAACATAATTGTCATCCTCTGGGGAGGAAGGTTTATGGGGCACATTTTCTTTCTCTGTCATATATTTTTAAGGGGTTTTTTGATTTCTAATAATTATAATGTATTTCTTTTGAAATAAAAAACATACTTAAAAATACCCTATTCATTTATTTTTGGCTCCATCAAAGCAAGTCAGAAGGTCTAACCAGGGGGAATATTGGGTCTGAGATCCTGAGGGATCTGATGAATTAGGCCTTGGACATCCCTGCTCACTATGACAGTTTATCTAAAAAGTCTTATTCTGACTAGACCATCAAGCCTAATTAAAAATGGAAAATTCATGGAAGGAGAGGCCTATCTGTATGCCCCAGGGGACCCATTCTTCCTTGGCTCCCTTTGGATCCTTCCAGTTCATTAGCTAAGAAGGAATTAGGGGAGCTGGCTCTAGCCACAGCTGCTGCCTTCTTGAGTATTGCTCTGATCTGGTCAGCAAAACCCCTGGTGGAAAGCAGCAGGCTCTGAGTGGCTGCCAGCCCAGCCTGCTGGCTGCCTCCAAAGCAGGCCTGCTGGCCTGGACCACCATACCTTGGTCTTTCCCATTCTCTCTTTCTAAGTCATTGTGCTACAGATCATCAATAGAAAATACAGGGAATTGGGGGGCTTTATTATTTAGGGTGTGGTGTGCCAGGAGGGAGGCGTTCAGACCCTGGGTCATTACTAGGGATAATCCCAGACCTTAGATCTTAGAGATGACCAGAGCCAAAGATCTTATTTGAGTGAGAAACATCATGTACTCCCTAACAACTGGACGTGATACTCTTGGGGTGTTTAGATTATAAAAGAGAACTGCTCTTCTTTGGTACTCTTTCCTGTGGACCCAAGGCCCCCATTATGGGATGCTGTCACATTCACCACAGCCCATGAGAAGCCCAAGGAAGAACACAAGATGGAGAACAACGATCTTACTAATTTGAAGGTGGCAGAGCAGAATGAGTTACATAGCAGTTAATCACATAAGGAACACCTGAATCTGGTTTAGTGTAGTGACTGCCCACATGACAATGGAAATGGAAGAGGAAGATTCAGAGGGTCTACTAGAAGACGAAGTTCTGCTTAAAAGGTTCCTCTCTGCTCCTTAACTCCAGAACTGGGCTCCCTTAAACCATGCTACATCACAATTGGAAAACTGTAGCTTACTATAGTCATTTTCCTGACTACACTAGAGTTTCTATAATCTTGATTCTCTGCCCTCCACCCCTTTTATTGGTAATGGTTATTTTGAAATCAAAAGAGATGGGGTAAGCAAAACCAAACTGGCTCTGTGAAAATAGCCTCTTTCTTCACTTGAGGCCTAATCATTCAACTTTCCTTAGATTTTAGGTTTTTGCTTTTATTGTTTAAGAAAAAAAAACTTGCATTTTTTTTTTCTTTCCAACTTCTAGGTTCAAGGGTACCTATTCGGGTTTGTTACACAGGTAAATTGCATATTGTGGGAGTTTGGTGTACAGATAATTTTGTCACACAGCTAATCGGCATAATACCTGATAGGTAGTTTCTCAATCCTCACCCTGGTCTCACCCTCTACCCTCAAGCAGGTCCTGGTGTCTGTTGTTCCCTTCTTTATGTCTATGTGTACTCAACAAAACTTGCATATCTCGATTGCTGAGATTGCTTTTCTTGTGTCATTGTAAAAATCAAGTATTTTAAAATCTGTGTGTAGCTAATTCAAGTAGGGAAATCTGCGTTTCAGTAGGGATAAATTACACTAAAATTGGTCTCAGATAGTTTCCCCTCATCTTCTTTTTCAAGCCGAGAAATTTTCTGCTTATGGCGAAGCCCTCTGGAACTCAGTAATACCTGTGTTCTTTCCTTCCTAGGCATACAGTTAGACCTTCAGGGACTGTTTACACTAGAGTGCTGTTAGTTTCAAGGTCAAAATATTGACTTTCCATATATCAAGACTAAAAACAATTAAAATAATTTTCTTTAATTAAACATAATGTTTAGAAGGGACATTGTTATTAAGTCATTTCTAATATGCCTTCCAGAAATGATGTTCTGATCCTCTAAGTTTGCTTGTAACTGAAATTGACTAACTTTAAAAAATAAATTTATTAAGTAGATTTGTGTAGCTCACATAGTTACAGAAAACAGAATCTTACAAGTATAGAAGCCATGGTAGTCCAGGTAATTCCTTTGGTGGAACTCACAGAAAAGATCACAGAAAGTGATTGCTGCCGTCAGAATGGATAAGTTCCACTAACCTTCCATCTGTTCCTTCGTTGTCCCAATATTCCAGTTCCTGGGGGAAAGGATCAGATCTCGATTGTCTATATACCTACCCTTTGGCCTGGATAGGATGTCAAGGCTGAGAGTATCATACGGAAGGTGGAAGGGCAACATCCCCCAAAGAAAGACAGGATTCTAAAATATCCCTTTAGAAACATGAAATGTGGTAGCAGGAAAAGTAGCAGCAAAGTTAGATGACTGTTAACTTTGTTTCACCTGGTTGTGTCCTCTGAAGGATCTGTGTCTTCTTTCTTTGTCTAATATCTGAAAAGATTATGTTAACACATAAAACTTTAATAGGTGGAACCCACATGACTTACCACCTAAAGGTGCCATCTTTTAATGCTATCACATTGGCTCTTAGGTTCCAACATATGACTTTTGGGGAGACACATTCAAACCATAGCATCACTCCAAAAGCTTAAATGTTTTACAATATTTAGTTGCTTATAATATGAATGAGATTCCTGGGTATATCTCTGTCTCTCTGTCTCTCTTTTTTTTTTTTTCTTGTGATGGAGTCTCTCTTTGTCACCCAGGCTGGAATGTAGTGGCATGATCTTGGCTTACTGGAGCCTCTGCCTCCTGGGTTCAAGTGATTCTCCTGCCTCAGCTTCCTGAGTAGCTGGCATTATAGGCACACACAACTGTGCCTGGCTAATTTTTGCAGTTTTTAGTAGAGACAGGGTTTCACCATGTTGGCCAGGCTGGTCTCGAACTCCTGACCTCAGGTGATCTGCCCGCCTCAGCCTCCCAAAGTGCTGGGATTAAAGGCATGAGCCACTGCACCTGGCCTCTGGGAATATATCTCAAAGCAGTGAAGTATAATCATTATATGCATGTGGCATTGTAAATAATTGCAGTTTTTAATACTATGCTTAAATTAGCAACATTAACAGTTTTGTTGGGAAATATCTTAAGATTGAGAGCAGTTTTTAAAGCATTTATTTTAAATCTTAGTGAGAAGAAACATTTGAGCTCATTAGCATCTGAGGTCAAAAGGACAGTATATAATGTCTGTTTATTGATCCTTGAGTCACTGGACTTTCAATCCACAATATCACCAGCTCCCTGTGTGGGCTGCATGTGCTCTGTGAAATGCAGTTACTTCATTAAGAGAAAAACTATTTATTTTGAAATAATTTTAGATTTATAGAAGAGTTGCAAAGCTAGTACAGAGAGTTCCAAAAAACCCGTCACTCAGCTTCCTTTAAATGTTAAAATGTTATGTATCTATAGTTATATTCATTTTTCAGTGGCTTAGGATGAACAATCATTTGGACTTAGAAAGTGATTCATTTAAAAGAATGAGATTTTATATAGACCACACTTGAATTTAGGTCCTAGATCATATTTATTAGCAAAATTAAACAATTCCAGGCAAGTTACTTTTCTGTAAAAATGGGGTGCCATCTTTCTTATGAGGTCCTAGTAGGGATTAAACATACATGGAATCATCTTGTAAGGTTTTGTGTACTGTAAGGTACACAGTAGATGCTTAGTAAATGTTCATTTCTTCTTCCCTCTCCCTCTCTCACCATTCTTTTTTTTTTTTTTTGAGCAAACATGACAATGGATATTCTTTTTGTTCCCTTCTATCCCTTCCTTCTCGCCTTTCTTTCTTGATATCATTGGACAGGGTTACTTTTTTCCAGGCTTTTGGTCTCTGCTTTTGTATCTGTCCCAAGCCATACTGCCTTGTCAGTCCTCCAGTTCCAGCACTTTCTGATGCTGAGTGAAGAGATGACCTTTTTGACCTATTTCCCAGCCTCTTGCTGATTTAGCCTGAAAGCTTCAATGTCCATCAACCTGAGTTTGAAGTACAAAATGTTTCCACATCAGTAACAAGGACACAGAGAAATTGTAAGGAAAAAAATGAAACCAACTATAGGTTGCAAAATGTGTGTGTGTAGGGGCAACCAGTCAAGAATATAAACTCTGAAAGACAACTCAAGCCCCGCTACACTTTAACACTGGAACGGATCCCTAGTACATGAAGTTTAAGATCCTTGATATAAATAATCAAAATTTTAGCCAGTGGGACTCAGATCCTTAATGGGCTAATCTACTCTTGTCATTTACTCTGACAAATGTCCACAGGGAAGGGAAACAGTACAATACTGGCACCATTTCACCTCTCAACAAAAATCTGCTTGAAACCAGATGCCTAGTGGCCATATGACAGACGTCCCACCCTGAGGAGGAGGCTCCCCTCAGGGATCCAGGAGAGGCAGGGGTGATTATGCTGCACGCCTGCTTCCAAGCATAATAGGCAGGCGGAGAGGGAGAGATGGAGCCCTGAACATCTTGGAGGTGACACCCTCTGGGCCATAAGTATGCCATACAGGATTTAGTACAGCTCAGCAGCTGTCCCACGGTGGCAGCCCTTTCTGCCATATGGGGGGAGCAAGATTGGGCATGGAATTGGCATCCTCAGAGTGGTACAAACACCATTGTGTATGTGAAAATGTGGGTCAGAGGCCTCATTTGAGAGTGAGGGAGGAAAAGGGTGGAGAATAGGTACTGTCAATAATTCCCAATTGGTTCTTTAAAAAAAATTTTTTTTAATTCAAGGACTGTTATTCTGATCCCTAAGTCACAATAGAAGAGAGGGGCGAGTGTTAGTTTACCATCATCAAGGACTACAATAAGGAAAAACAATAATCAGTGTCAGGTTGACAAGGAGTTTCACTAAGAGGAAATGTTTGCCCATGGTGGGTTTGTTCAGAAGTCTATCAGGAATCATTGGAAAGGTCACCAAATGAAAACTCCACCATTTAGTAAAGAAAATAGAAGCTGGATGTGAGGAAAGTAGGATTTCTGGAACAGCCACATGTTCGAATGTGTAGCAGGGCAGAAAGCAGGGTACTGAGGCCTGAAAGTATCCTTGAATGTGGAAGCTGTGGCTGTGCCAGGAGGACCAGAAGGCTCCTTCTTTTACTGAGCGATGCTGCAGGGGTGGAGAGAAAAGGGGTAATCAGGGACCTGATTTTTTATGATTAGAGATTAAGTTATTAGCATTAAAACATATTGGATATTTGAACTTTGTAGGGTGGTAGAAATATAATCATTTTGACTAAGGGCTCAGTGTTAGGAATATTCAAGTTTGTGGAAATATAATTTGTTGTCTTTTATTTTAAAAGAAAAACACTAACATGTCATATCAGTATAGTCATATGACCTAGTGGAAAAATGGCTGAGAAACAACAAACTTGATTTGTGGTCTAGATTCTTTCACTGACTTATCTTAGTTTCTTTATCCATCACTGGGATGATAATAATAGCTACTTAGCTATGTGCCAGGTACTTGCTATGAATTAGCTCATTTAATCCTCCAGAAATCCTTTGATACAGGCGCTATTATCATCCTCTTTATTTTATAGTGAAGGAGGTGAGCCCTGAGTTAAGTAACTTACCCAATGTCATATAGTTAATGAATGATAGAGCTGCCATTGGATCCTAGGTTGCCCAGCTCCAGAGCCTATATGTTCAACTTTCATATGATACTGTCCACTCTATTTACCTAAAAGAGTGTGGCAAAGATTAGGTAATAGAAAGGAACAGACTAGTTTTGAGATGGCTACTAGAATTGAAAGAGCCCACCCCTTGGAGCCTGAAAAAGCTTACCATCGTCCTGTAACTAGCTGCAAATTATTTAATTTTATACTTTAAAAAAAAATCTTAGATGGGAATGGTGATACTTATTTTGCTGGTTGCTCAAAAAACACTATAGTATTCAATTTGTAGTAGACATTCAAAAATTAGTGGCTATCATTGTTTGCTCCTGTTTTCATGTATTGGTCTTGAGGACCAGGGCCACACGTATATTTTGGTATCCAATTTTAGTTATAATGGGACTGAGCACACAGTTGTCATTCAACTATTAATAATAATGGCTAATGGCTAATGCTTACTGGGGGCTTACCATGGGCCAGGTGCTTGGTTCCTGGAAGGTTCTTTATATACATTAACTCATTTTACCACCATAAGATGAAGAAGATGCTCTTGATGCCACAGTTTTACAAACAAGGAAACTGATGAAGAGGTGTTAAGTAGCTTGCTCATAGTTACACAGCTTGTAAATGACAGAGATGGAATTTGAAACCAGTAGTCTGGTTCTTAATTACTAATTAGTGATAGAACCATAATGTTGGAAGACGAGGTAAAGATTTTATAGTTCAACCTTATGTCCCGTAATGGGAGTTAATTAATATTAAGTAACTTAATAGTTTTTAGAGTTCCTTATTCACCTTCTGCTTGTCTGTCTTCAGTAACAAAGTGCTCATTGGCCCAATGAGACAACCTGTTAATTGTTGGGCAGCTCTTTGTGTCAGCTTTCCAATGTTAACCTAAAACCAGCTTTACCCTATCTTTTTTCATTGATCTAGTTTTTGAGGTACCCAGAAGAAAGTTAGCTTCCTCTTCATGACATCCCTTTGCTACTTGAAAACAACTACCTCCTCTTTTCCAAGCCAGCAACTCCAATTTTCATCAATGGTGACTCATCACGCTGGCTGGGCTAGTGACTGTGTTTTTTTATGGCTGGTACAGTAAAATATGATTATTATTGTCCATCAATAGTACTTTAATGCTTTCTCAATGCAGGTTGAGATTGCATTAGCTTTTTGGACAACCTGTTCTCACAGTTTGCCCCCATTGGCTTTAGGTAACTACAGTAGTCCCCCCTTATCTGAGGGGTATGTGATCCAATACCCCCAGTGGATGCCTGAAACTGTGCCCTATACAGTATATGCTATATGCTATGTGTTTTTCCTATACATACCTATGATAAAGTTTAATTTATAAATCAGGCACAGTAAGATATTAACAATAACTAATAATAAAATAGAATAATTATACTGTAATAAAAGTTATGTAAATATGGTCTCTCTTTCTCTCAAAATATAGTATTTTTGGACTGAGCTTGACTGCAGGTAACTGAAACTGCAGAAAACAAAACTTCAGATAAAGGGGCTACTGTGTAACCTCCTAGGTATTAATTGGCTCAAGCTGCCATAACAAAATACCATACATAGACTGGATGCTTAAACAACAGAAATTTATTTTGTCACAGTTGTGGAGGCTAGAAGTCCAAGATTAAGATTCCAGCTGATTTGGTTTTTGGTGAGGACTCTCTTCCTGGCTTGTGGACAGTTGCTTTCTTGCTACACCCTCACATGGCCATTTCCAGGGTGTTTCTCCCTCTTTTATAAGGATGCCAGTCCCATTGGATTAGATGCCCACCCTGATGACTGTACTTTTATTATCTCCGTTTAGGCCCTATCTCCAAATACAGTTATATTGGGGGTAGGGCTTCAACATATGATTTTGTGGGGACACAGTTCGGCTCATAGCATCCTCTGATCATAGACTGTGCTACCAATCCGTGATAGAGAATTGAAGGAAAAAGGGCCATGGTTGTTTAATCTTGGGCTACAGTGCAGTGTAAGAGGAGTCGAAACTGCCCCTCTGCCTTTAGGGGCTGTGCTCCTTGTTTCAGTAATCCTACTGGGTCCCTAATGTTCTTCTTTCTTTATTTTGAGTAGTTGTGATACTGACAGGGTGGGGACAGAAAGAGCTGAAATCTGTTATTGCAACAGTAGCAGAGCTTCAAGTCTAGGAATTTCCCCAGTTATCTCATATTGGGCATTTGCCTTCCTGCCATAGGAAACAGATGCAGGGAGGGCAAGTTGTAACCTGGAGCCCTTAATCATAAAGGCATAGGGAGCCCTACCCAGGACATTCATTCATGGCAGGATGACTGGTGATCTGCCAGAGAAATCCCAGCAGCCCTTGCTGAGAGGCATAAGGCAGGGAGATTCATGGCTCCTGTGACCCAACCTGTTTCAGCCTGGAAGAGAATGGAGGACAGAGCAAGCAAGGCATGTTTGTGTTCATTAGTATTCTTTAGAATGCAAGTGCTAGAAAAACCCACCCAAAGTGCTTTAAGCAAAATGGGAATTTATTGGTTCCCATAAATTTATTGCTGCCAGTGTACTTTAGTCCAGTACTCAAATATTATCACCAGGATCTGTCTCTATGTTTGCTTTGTCTAGCTGTCAGCTTTACTGGCTCACTTGGTGATTTAATCCTCACATTACGAATTCCAGAAGAAAAGTAAATATGTTTTCTTGGCTGTGACTGGGTTATGTGCCATACTGGAACTAATCAATGTAGCCACAGGGATGGGTATGGTATTATTATAAGCCAGTCCAGGACCCCCCTGTTGCTAGGGATGGAATCAGTTCCATGGAAACCATATGACTAGAGAATGGTGGAAGGTGGTTTCCCAAAGGAAAATTTAGATCCTCTTTTCCAAAGGAACCTTTGGATCCCTTGGAAACTTTGGAAATGGTTGTTGGACAGAAATAATAGGTGTTTATTACAGAGCATTTTTTCACATGGCCCCACAAACAAATCAGTGTCATGTTACTGGAATGTCCCTGGAAATTACAATAAGGTGTCACTTTCTCTTCATATTTTTATTACAGCAACTTTGTGTTTTTATATGCTGAAGTATAGGACTATAATCACCTCAGATTATCTTCCACTTATTTCTGAGGTTTCCCCTCTGGTCTTGTCACTTTTGCCCATCCATCCATCCATCCCTCCATCCATCCAACAAGTACATATTGAGTGTACCCTTAGATGTAGCAGTGACAAGAGATTGTTGTTGTCTTCATGGGGCTTTTAGTTTAGTGTCCATTCTCCTCATCAAGCTGCCATCTGGCTCTTGCCGTCATGCCCCGTAACCCAGAAATCTCTGATCTCCTTCATGCTTTGAGTGCGCCCATCACCATGCTGACCTTGCCCCATTCTTTACTGTGCCACAAAGGGAGCAGCATCTTCCCTTAATTCTGCACAGAATGGCAGAGATTACAGTATGCTCTCATATGTGCAGGGAACATTTCTCTTTCATAGCACTTGTCACAATTGTCATGACTTACTTGTGTATGTTTAATATCTTTCTAGACTTCTCATAAGGTTAGGAACTATGATTATCTTATTTACCAGTATTTTCCCTTGTATAGTGCAGTGCCTGGAGCATACTAGCCATTCAAATACTTTAATGGTCTGCTATACTGTCAGATTTAACAGGACCCCTTAAGGTGAAGGAATAATAAAACCAATACAATACAAAAAGCATCCTGAAACAATTACTAGATGTGTGTCTTAGTCTGCTCAGGCTGCTATTACAAAATGTAAACTGGGTGGCTTACACAACAGAAATTAATTTTCTCACAGTTCTAGAGGCTGGGAAGTCCAAGATCAAGGTGCTGCCCAACTCAGTTTTTGGTGAGGGTCCTCCTCTTGACGTGCACACAACTGCTTTCTCCTTGTGGCCTCACATGGTGAAGAAAGAATGAGCTCTCTCATGACAAAAGGACACTAATCCTATTGGATCAGGGCCCCAATCTTAAGATATCATTTGACCTTAATTATCTTCTTATAGGCCCTATCTCCAAATATAGTCACATTGGAGATTAAGGCTGCAACCTATTAATTGGTGGCAGAGGGGAACAGTTCAGTCCATAGTACTGTGGCTACCTTCAGTATACATAGCTAGGGTACCTTCAGAAACCTTTCTAGTGCCTGCCTACTTAGTGTTCTGCATGTTTCTATGTGGCAGAGGCCAGCTGACGATACACATATTCAGTGCTCTGAGTGTATCTACTCGTAAGAATCTAAGCATACCTGCTCCAAGGTCCAGAAAGAGAAGAGGTTCTCCTCCTAGTCTAAGGTTGACTTTTCTGAGTCCCTGTGTTTTGTCCAAGTCTCTGTCTCATCCCAGGATTGTGAACTTACCTTAGGGCAACTTTAGTCTCAATCCATAGTTCCCCTCCAAAAAAATGACAAAAATGTCTCTAAAACACACACAAGCTCAACCCAAAATGAAAATATTCTCTACCGAACAGAACACTTGTATTTTTAGTTTGAAACAACTGCATTTAGATTATTTCACTTTTTTTTTTTTTTTGGTATGGAGTCTCACTCTGTCACCCAGGCTGGAGTGCAGTGGTGCGATCTCGGCTCACTACAAGCTCCGCCTCCCTGCAAGCTCCGCCTCCTGGGTTCAAGCCATTCTCCTGCCTCAGCCTCCCAAGTAGCTGGGACTACAGGCACCCGCCACTGCGCCCGGCTAATTTTTTGTATTTTTAGTGGAGACGGGGTTTCCCCATGTTAGTCAGAATGGTCTCGATCTGCTAACCTCGTGATCCGCCCGCCTTGACCTCCCAAAGTGCTGAGATTATAGGTGTGAGCCACTGTGCTTGGCCTATTGCACATTTTTCTTCAAGAAAATTGGTAGATGTAACCCAGGGTTCTTTTGTTTGTTTGTTTGTTTGAAACAACGGCTTTGCCTATTACAAAGAGAATTCAAGTCCCTGTAGCTGAGCAGATAGAATTGCCTCCAGTACTCACATGCTAGCCTCCCTTTCATCATCTTCTCCACTCAGATTTTACTCCTCAAATATTGGATAATCTTAGAAGTGGTCAGAACTCACATTATGCTTTATGTTGCCTGAGTCTGGTACTGAATTGCATAGTGCAATATTTTAGTCTCTGATGCCAGATCTCTATATCTCTGAACTGGCTGGAATGAAGGACAAAACTCCTATACTAAAGCTTCCAGCACTGTATTTTCTGTGTATGTAATGGGTGGAAGCAGGAATAATATTCGGAGCACAGTTTTTGTTTTATAAGCCCTATAGGTCATAGAGCTGTAATGAAAGAACTGACTCCTTGTTGCTTGGAATAGCCTTGAATATTGGTAAAATCATCCACATATAAATATTTCAGACTGTGTGGTAAGTGTTCTGTTTAGTAATGGAAATTCAATGTCTTTTAGAGGGAGAGACACATTTTTTAAAGTGTTTTCCCCCTTCATTGATTGATTGATTGCTCTAGAATTTCTGTAGAGAATATTTGACATGACTAATAAATGCTCCAAAGTTCAATGAAGAAACCACCTAGACCATTAATAGCTTAAAAACAAAAATGAGTAAAATATAATTTCCAAATGGTTGAGTCTGGATATTGCCTCTTTTGTAACAGTAGTAAAGATAACAAGTACATTTATATAGTGCTTTATAGTTCACAAAATGTTCTGTGTGTTGCCGCCAGGTCTATTTTAGGGATGAGTAGTTTGCTTCAGCCCAAGCTGGTAACTCCAAATCTTACCATTCAAATAACTAGTGGATATTTGTTGTGGGGGTGGGCATAGTTTGCCTCATCCTATCCCCCAGTGTTCCCTCAGCTTTTACTAGGTTACTTTATTCTCTCTGCCCTGCCACTACTTGCCTTTGGGACCAACAAGGAATGAGGGGGTCTTTGCCAACAATGTCTGTGAGACAACCATGTTACTAGACTGAACTTGAAACTGTTAATCCAGATCCTTGTACTTAGGTATTCATCCTGGCTCACAATCAGCCATTTGATAGATATTTGCCAGTACATATGCATTCGATGCCACCACTTTCTGTATTGTTCCATTACCCAGCTGAGGCCCACTATTGGCAAATACTGAGCTTGGGAAAGTTAGAAATCTAGAATCAGGCAGTCCATTCCTGTGGTGGCCACAGGAAGTTTCAAGATCTGTGAGTCCTTACTGACTTCAGGGACATGATGATGGGATAGAGATGGTAGGTTTTGCTCTGTGAACACTTTCTTTCAGTGGCACTCCTAGGATCACTACTCATGTGTGTCCACTGCAGAACTGAAGAGAACTCGAGCTTTCTATCCCTTGGTCTGACTGCTCAGAGAGTTCTGATCAAAACTGCTCCTCCCTTTGGGGTTCAGCCAAATGCAATCTTCTTCGTGACCTCGGGTTCCTATCGCTGAGGGAAGAGGAAGATGCAGGGTAATGGAGAGCTCATTGGTCTGTACAGAAAACAGGGCTTCTGACTTGTTTGTTCTCAAAAGGCAAATTGTGTCTTAAATATCTTCCAATGAATCCTCACATTTTAGAGGCCACCAATTGAATTAAAGCTTGCTTAAGAAAACTTTGTTGGTACAAACAGACACTGGTGGATGCCTACTAAGTTTTCAGTAAATTCTTGTTGATCAAAGCAATCGGCAGATTTCCAGCCATCAAACCAGTTCCCATTGGGTATTTATTTCCACACAACAGTACCAATACTGCTCAAAGGACAAAGATGCTGTAAAGACAAGGCTGTTAATCAAAGTCAGGATGGCTGTACAAAATACACGACATGGCAAGCAGACAAGGAAGTACAATCTCAATAATTGCTATGTTGCCCTGGTGTAATTTTCAGGCTCCAGGCCTGTGTTAATTTCCAGGATTAATGTATAAAGACAGAGTCAGTAAAACAACTATTGCTCCATAGATAAGTAGAGCACAGGGCAAGGAATTGGGAGCCCTGAGTCTCACTCCTGTACTAGCTCTGAGGTTCATGCATATTCTCTCTTTGTGTTTGTTTGGTTTGTTGGTCAGTTTTCATGATACATGCCCTGTCATTTCTGGGAAGTATTGTAAAGGGAAATGTGCTTTCTGAGTTTAAAGACAGTCTAATGAAAATGGCATAAGTTTTAGAGC
The DNA here is from genome assembly GCF_049350105.2 of Macaca mulatta. Lineage (NCBI taxonomy): Eukaryota > Metazoa > Chordata > Mammalia > Primates > Cercopithecidae > Macaca > Macaca mulatta. The sequence goes on from NC_133412.1 coordinate 105,403,383, forward strand.
CCAACAGACCTAGGCTTAAATTCAAGCTCTGCCATCCACTTGCTGTGTGAACATGGGAAGGTTGTTTGCCCTCTCTGAACCTAGTTTCTTCATCTATTGAAAAGGGTTAGCAAGGCCTATCTCCTAGGATTGTCAAGAAAACTAAATGAGCTAATCATATAAAGCATCTGGCACACAGTGGTGCTATATAGATGATAATTATTGTTTGCCAGCCATTAGTTTAGTTTTATGTAGACTAAACATCTTAAAGGCTTAGATAATGAATTGTTTTAAATCCCTACAGCATCTAGCATAGAACTAAAAATGTGAATGATGACTGGTAGCAGCAGCAGCAGCAAAAGGAGCAGTATTAGCTGCAATGGAATCAGCCACAGCAGCATCAGCAACAATCATTATTAGTGCAGCAAATAGCAGCAACAATAAAAGCAGTAGCAATACTAGTAGGGCAGCAATAATAACAGTTGCAATAATTGCAATGCTGTCACAGCTTGTTCCTTGTTATGCTATGGATTATCTATCCCTACACCAAGAAGATAAAGTCTTCCATGCAAATAAGCAGTGATCTATAGGCACTTTGATCAATAAGAAATCTAGCAAACCCTACAAGTTGAGGAAGCTCAGATGCTGATGGATGTTAAATACATGTATCTCCATACTAGTCTAGTAAGTTGTCATTCCCACTAGTATCAAATGTAGTACCTTTATGCCATTATTAAATGTAGAAGACACTAATGAAAGAAGCTGGTAGAATTTTGAACAGAATGGCAAACCTGATTCATTTAATATGCGAGGAGAAAAGAATCCTGGCACTTGTACTCTCAAACTTCAGCCTAGATTGGATCTTTCTTTTCTGACTTTCAAAACTTCCAAATCTTAAGAGGCTATGTTGGGTGTGCCCAAGATGGCCGAATAGGAACAGCTCCAGCCTCCAGCTCCCAGTGTGAGTGACAGAGAAGACAGGTGATTTCTGCATTTTCAACTGAGGTACCTGGTTCATCTCACTGGGGCATGTCAGACAGTTGGCACTGGTCCACGGGTGCAGCCCGACCAGCGAAAGCTGAAGTAGGGTGAGGCATCACCTCACCTGCGAAGTGCAAGGGAGAGGGGAATTCCTTTTCCTAGCCAAAGGAAATTGAGACACACAACACCTGGAAAATCGGGTAACTCCCACCCTAATACTGTGCTTTACCAAGGGTCTTAGCAAATGGCACACCAGGAGATTATATCCTACACCTGGACCAGAGGGTCCCACGCCCACGGAGCCTCCCTCGTTGCTGGCACAGCAGTCTGAGATCTAACTGCAAGGCGGCAATGAGGCTGGGGGAGGGGCGCCCACCCTTGCTGAGGCTTAAGTAGGTAAACAAAGCCACCAGGAAGCTCGAATTGGGTGGAGCCCACCACAGCTCAAGGAGGCCAGCCTGCCTCTGAAGACTCCTCCTGTGGGGACAGGGCATAGCTAAACAAAAAGCAGCAGAAACTTCGACAGAGGTAAATGCCCCTGTCTGACAGCTTTGAAGAGAGGAGTGGATCTCCCAGCATGGAGGTTGAGATCTGAGAACGGACAGACTGCCTGCTCAAGTGGGTCCCTGACCCCTGATTAGCCTGACTGGGAGGCATCCCCTACTAGGTGCAGACCAACACCTCACACCTCACACGGCAGGGTACAGCCCTGAAACGAAGCTTCCAGAGTAAGAATCAGACAGCAACACTCGCTGTTCAGCAAAATTCTATCTTCTGCAGCCTCCGCTGCTGATACCCAGGAAAACAGGGTCTGGAGTGGACCTCAAGCAAACTCCAACAGACCTACAGCTGAGGGTCCTGACTGTTGAAGGAAAACTAACAAACAGAAAGGACACCCACACCAAAACCCCATCAGTACATCACCATCATCAAAGACCAAAGGCAGATAAAACCACAAAGATGGGGGAAAAGCAGCTCAGAAAAGCTGGAAATTAAAAAAATCAGAGCTCATCTCCCCCTCCAAAGGAATGCAGCTCATTGCCAGCAATGGAACAAAGCTGGACGGAGAATGGAGTTGAGAAAAGAAGGCTTCAGTCGATGAAACTTCTCAGAGCTAAAGGAGGAACTACATAACAAGCTCAAAGAAACTAAAAACCTTGAAAAAAGGATGGATGAAGGATAACTAGATTAATCAATGCAGAGAAGACCTTTAAAGAACTGCTAGAGATGAAAACCATAACACGAGAAATACGTGACAAATGCACAAGCTTCAGTAACCAACTCGATCAAGTGGAAGAAAGAATATCAGCTATTGAAGATCAAATGAATGAAATGAAGTGAGAAGAGAAATGTAGAGAAAAAAGAGTAAAAAGAAATGAACAAAGCCTCCAAGAAATATGGGATTATGTGTAAAGACCAAATCTACGTCTGATTGGTGTGCCTGAAAGTGATGGGGAAAATGGAACTAAGTTGGAAAACACTGCAGGGTATCATCCAGGAGAACTTCCCCAACCTAGCAAGGCAGGCCAACATTCAAATTTAGGAAATACAGAGAATGCCACAAAGATACTCCTCGAGAAGAGCAACTCCAAGACACATAATTGTCAGATTCACCGAAGTTGAAATGAAGGAACAAATGTTAAGGGCAGTCAGAGAGAAAGGTTGGGATACACACAAAGGGAAGCCCATCAGACTAACAGCAGATCTCTGGGCAGAAACTCTCCAAGCCAGAAGAGAGTGGGGGCCAGTATTCAACATTCTTAAAGAATTTTCATCCCAGAATTTCATATCCAGCCAAACTAAGTTTCATAAGTGAAGGAGAAATAAAATCCTTTACAGACAAGCAAATGCTGAGAGATTTTGTCACCACCAGGCCTGCCTTACAAGAGCTCCTGAAGGAAGCACTAAACATGGAAAGGAACAACAGGTACAAGCCATTGCAAAAACATGTCAAAATGTAAAGTCCATCAATGCTAGGAATAAACTGCATCAACTAGCGAGCAAAATAACTAGCTAATATCATAATGACAGGATCAAGTTCACATATAACAATATTAACCTTAAATGTAAATGGACTAAATGGTCCAATTAAAAGACAGAGACTGGCAAATTGGATAAAGACTCAAGACCCATCAGTTTGCTGTATTCAGGAGAACCATCTCACATGCAGAGACACACATAGGCTCAAAATAAAGGGATGGAGGAAGATCTACCAAGCAAATGGAAAACAAAAAAAAGCAGGGGTTGCAATCCTAGTTTTTGATAAAACAGACTTTAAACCATCAAAGATCAAAAGAGACAAAGAAGGCCATTACATAATGGTAAAGGGATCAATTCATCAGGAAGAGCTAACTATCCTAAATATATATGCACCCAATATAGGAGCACCCAGATTCATAAAACAAGTCCTTAGAGACTTACAAAGAGACTTAGACTCCCATACAATAATAATGGGAGACTCTAACACCCCACTGTCAACATTAGAGAGATCAATGAGACAGAAAGTTAACAAGGATATCGAGGAATTGAACTCAACTCTGCACGAAGCGGACCTGATAGACATCTACAGAACTCTCCACCCCAAATCAACAGAATATACATTCTTCTCAGCACCACATCATACTTATTCCAAAATTGACCACATAGTTGGAAGTAAAGCACTCCTCAGCAAATGTAAAAGAACAGAAATTATAACAAACTGTCTCTCAGACCACATGCAATAAAACTAGAACTCAGGACTAGGAAACTCAATCAAAACCACTCAACTACATGGAAACTGAACAACCTGCTCCTGAATGACTACTGGGTACATAACGAAATGAAGGCAGAAATAAAGATGTTCTTTGAAACCAATGAGAATAAAGATACATAATATCAGAATCTCTGGGACACATTTAAAGCAGTGTGTAGAGGGAAATTTATAGCACTAAATGCCCACAAGAGAAAGCAGGAAAGATCTAAAATTGACACCCTAACATCACAATTAAAAGAACTAGAGAAGCAAGAGCAAACACATTCAAAAGCCAGCAGAAGGCAAGAAATAACTAAGATCAGAGCAGAACTGAAGGAGATAGAGGCACAAAAAGACGTCCAAAAAATCAATGAATCCAGGAGCTGGTTTTTTGAAAAGATCAACAAAATTGATAGACCGCTAGCAGGACTAATAAAGAAGAAAAGAGAGAAGAATCAAATAGATGCAATAAAAAATGATAAAGGGGATATCACCACCGACCCCATAGAAATACAAACTACCATCAGAGAATACTATAAATACCTCTATGCAAATAAACTAGAAAACCTAGAAGAAATGGATAATCTCCTGGACACTTACTGTCTCCCAAGACTAAACCAGGAAGAAGTTGAATCCCTGAATAGACCAATAGCAGGCCCTGAAATTGAGGCAATAATTAATAGCCTACCAACCAAAAAAAGTCCAGGACCAGATGGATTCACAGCCGAATTCTACCAGAGGTACAAGGAGGAGTTGGTACCGTTCCTTCTGAAACTATTGCAATCAATAGAAAAAGAGGGAATCCTCCCTAACTCATTTTATGAGGCCAACATCATCCTGATACCATAGCCTGACAGAGATACAACAAAAAAGAGAATTTTAGACCAGTATTCCTGATGAACATCAATGCAAAAATCCTCAATAAAATACTGGCAAACTGAATCCAGTAGCACATCAAAAAGCTTATCCACCATGATCAAGTGGCCTTCATCCCTGGGATATAAGGCTAGTTCAACATACACAAATCAATAAATGTAATCCAGCATATAAACAGAACCAAAGACAAAAACCACATGATTATCTCAATAGATGCAGACAGGCCTTTGACAAAATTCAACAGCCCTTCATGCTAAAAACTCAATAAATTTGGTATTGATGGAACGTATCTCAAAATAATAAGAGCTGTTTATGACAAACCCACAGCCAATATCATACTGAATGGGCAAAAACTAGAAGCATTCCCTTTGAAAACTGGCACAAGACGGGGATGCCCTCTCTCACCACTCCTATTCAACATCGTGTTGGAAGTTCTGGCTAGGGCAATCAGGCAAGAGAAAGAAATCAAGGGTATTCAGTTAGGAAAAGAAGAAGTCAAATTGTCCCTGTTTGCAGATGACATGATTGTATATTTAGAAAACCCCGTTATCTCAGCCCAAAATCTCCTTAAGCTGATAAACAACTTCAACAAAGTCTCAGGATACAAAATCCATGTGCAAAAATCAAGCATTTTAATACACCAGTAACAGACAAACAGAGAGCCAAATCATGAATGAACTCCCATTCACAATAGCTTCAAAGAGAATAAAATACCCAGGAATCCAACTTACAAGGGATGTAAAGGACCTCTTCAAGGAGAACTACAAACCACTGCTCAGTGAAATAAAAGAGGACACAGACAAATGGAAGAGCATACCATGCTCATGGATAGGAATAATCAATATTGTGAAAATGGCCATACTGCCCAAGGTAATTTATAGATTCAATGCCATCCCCATTAAGCTACCAATGACTTTCTTCACAGAATTGGAAAAAACTGCTTTAAAGTTCATATAGAACCAAAAAAGAGCCCGCATTGCCAAGACAATTCTAAGCCAAAAGAACAAAGCTGGAGGCATCACGCTACCTGACTTCAAACTATACTACAAGGCTACAGTAACCAAAACAGCATGGTACTGGTACCAAAACAGAGATATAGACCAATGGAAGAGAACAGAGCCCTCAGAAATAATACCACACATCTACAACCATCTGATCTTTGACAAACCTGAGAGAAACAAGAAATGGGGAAAGGATTCCCTATTTAATAAATGGTGCTGGGAAAATTGGCTAGCCATAAGTAGAAAGCTGAAACTGGATCCTTTCCTTACTCCTTATATGAAAATTAAGTCAAGATGGATTAGATACTTAAATGTTAGACCTAAAACCATGAAAACCCTAGAAGAAAACCTAGGTAGTACCATTCAGGACATAGGCATGGGCAAGGACTTCATGTCTAAAACACCAAAAACAATGGCAACAAAAGCCAAAATTGACAAATGGGATCTAAGTAAACTGAAGAGCTTCTGCACAGCAAAAGAAACTACCATCCGAGTGAACAGGCAACCTACAGAACGGGAGATAATTTTTGCAATCTACTCATTTGACAAAGGGCTAATATCCAGAACCTATAAAGAACTCAATCAAATTTACAAGAAAAAAACAAACAACCCCATCAAAAAGTGGGCCAAGGATATGAACAGACACTTCTCAAAAGAAGACATTCATACAGCCAACAGACACATGAAAAAATGCTCAGCATCACTTGCCATCAGAGAAATGTAAATCAAAACCACAATGAGATACCATCTCACACCAGTTAGAATGGCAATCATTAAAAAGTCAGGAAACAACAGGTGCTGGAGAGGATGTGGAGAAATAGGAACACTTTTACACTATTGGTGGGACTGTAAACTAGTTCAACCATTGTGGAAAACAGTGTGGCGATTCCTCAAGGATCTAGAACTAGATGTACCATATGACCCAGCCATCCCATTACTGGGTATATACCCAAAGGATTATAAGTCATGCTGCTATAAAGACACATGCACACGTGTGTTTATTGCGGCACTATTCACAATAGCAAAGACCTGGAATCAACCCAGATGTCCATCAATAACAGACTGGATTAAGAAAATGTGGCACATATACACCATGGAATACTATGCAGCCATAAAAAAGGATGAGTTCGTGTCCTTTGTAGGGAGATGGATGCAGCTGGAAACCATCATTCTCAGCAAACTATCACAAGAACAGAAAACCAAATACCATGTGTTCTCACTCGTAAGTAGGAATTGAACAATGAGATCACTTGGACACAGGAAGGGGATCATCACACACCGAGTCCTATTGTGGAGAGGGGGTAGCAGGGAGGGATAGCATTAGGAGATATACCTAATGTAAGTGATGAGTTAATGGGTGCAGCACACCAACATGGCACATATATACATATATAACAAACCTGCACGTTGTGCACATATACCCTAGAACTTAAAGTATGTATAAAAAAAAATTAATGATACCTAATGTAGGTGACGGGTTGATGGGTGGGAAAAAAAAAAAAAAGAGGCTTTTCTCCTGCAGTCTCAAAGTCATTTTTCAAGTATCATGAAAGGAACAGAAAGGCCCAGATCACCAGCTGAATGAGAGGCCCACGTTGGTCCAGGGTACCTTGGGGACAATGACAAAGAGGTTGGGAGAGTGACCAGAGTGCAGACAAGAAAATACTGGATAATTCCTCCATCCATCCATCCTCCCATGCAAAGTTTTCTTTCTATGGGGAAGATTTTAATCATTGCTTAAGAAAGTAACCAAGAGCATAGATGCACCTATGCATTGGAATTTCCTCTTTTTCTTGCATTCCTTTTATATATGGCTTCCCTTAGGGAAAATGGGGAAGGGGAGGAAGTTTGTTTAACAATATATACATGGCTATATGTTTAAAAAGAAAACAACTGCAAAGAGCCAAATGTGAGCAAAGCTTGATCATGAATCACATATTTTTTCAAATCCTTCCCATAAGGGCAATTCCAAAGGGAAAGACACACTTTCTGCTTAGCAAATGTGTATATAAAGACACTAGTATGCCCATCCCAGTACATGTATACAAGGCTTAGCACAGTAAATATAGCACATGAAAAATGACAACACACCATGAAATTAATATCCTAATGAAATAAATTCATTCAAACAAAATATATCAGGAAAACTCTCACTTCCCCTCAACCCACTGCTATCCTTCTCAGCCTCTCATAACCATCATTCTACTCTTCATCTCCAGGAGTTCAATTGTTTTAATTTTTAGCTCCCACAAATAAGTGAGAACATATGAAATTTGTCTTTCTGTGCCTTACTTATTTCATTTGACACAACAACCTCCAGTTCCATGCATGTTGCTGCAATTGACAGGATCTCATTCTTTTTTATGGCTGAATTGTACTCTGTTTTGTATTTATGTATATAGTGCATTTTCTTTAACCATTCATCTGTTGATGGACACTTAGGTTGCTTCCAAATCTTGGTTATTGTGAATGGTGCTGCAATAAACATGGGAGTGCAGATATTTCTTTGATATACTGATTTCCTTTCTTTTGGATATGTATCTAGGAATGGGATGGGTGGATTGTATGGTAGCTCTATTTTCAGTTTTTTGAGGAACCCTAAAAGTGTTCTCACAGTGGTTATGCTAATTTACATTCCCACCAACAGTGTATGAGGGTTCCGTTTTTTCCACATCCTCACCAGCATTTGTTATTGCCTGTCTTTTGGATAAAAGTCATTTCAACTTGGGTGAGATAATATCTCATTGTAGTTTTCATTTGCATTTCTCTGATGATCAGTAATGTTGAGTACATTTTCATATACTTGTTTGCCATTTGTATGTCTTCTTTTGAGAAATACCTATTCAGGTCTTTTGCCCATTTTGAAATCAGATACTTAGAGTTTTTTTTTTTTCCTACAGAGTTTAGCTCCTTATATATTCTGGTTATTAATCCCTTGTCAGATGGGTAGTTTACAAATATTTTCTATCATTCTGTGGGTTGTCTCTTTACTTTGTTGATTGTTTCCTTTGCTGTGAAGAAGCTTTTTAACTTGATGTGATCCCATTTGTTCATTTTTTCTTTGGTTGCCTGTGTTTGTGGGGTATTACTCAAGAAACTTTTACCCATTCCAATTAAAAGATAGCTTCTAGATAAAATTAAAAATGAGAGAAACATACCAATTTAGAGATTAATAGAAGAGCCCAGCCTGGCGTGGTGGCTCATGCCTGTAATCCCAGCACTTTGGGAGGCCGAGGCAGGTGGATCACCTGAGGTCAGGAGTTTGAGACTAGCCTGGCCAACATGGTGAAACCCTGTCTCTACTAAAAACTGCAAAAATTAGCCTGGCACGGTGGTTGCGCCTATAGTCCCAGCTACTTGGGAGGCTGGGGCAGGAGAATCGCTTGAACCTGGGAGGCGGAGGTTTCAGTGAGCCGAGATTGTGCCACTGTACTCCAGCCTGGGCAACAGAGTGAGACTGTGTCTCAGATAAACAAACAAACAAACAACTACAAAAAGAAGAGCCCATTTATAGGAAGCCCAGATGAGAAGGAAATATTTGGAAACTCTATTAGAAGAATAGTATTCAGATTATGCCTTTTTCTGGTTTAAATGCTAAATGGCTCCCCCTTAGAATGAGCCCTCTGTGAGTCACATTTAAGATCCATTCTGCCCCGCTGTCTAGCCTCATCTTGCACACTCCCCCTCACCTTCTGTAAGTCAAGTGAACAAAGAAAGTATATCAATGCAAATATGTCATGCTTAGTAGAAAAACTCAAAAGTTCCTGTCCTAGCCAAACAAAGTTTGTGGTGATTCTTCATGTACACTAATTATCTACTTATACTTCACATAATGTGACAAAGTAGCTCTCAATTATTCACATGATAATTATTTAGTTCAATGTTTCTCAGCCCTGATTAATCTTTAGAATAACCTGGGGTTCTAGGAAAATAAATATAGCAGCTCAAATAAGTTGGTCCCCTACTTAATGGTTTCACTAATGATTTTTCAACTTTGGGATCGTGTAAAAGTGATATGTATTCAGTAGAAACTGTACTTTGAGTACCCATGCAACCATTCTGTTTCTCACTTTCAGTACCATATTTGATAAATTACATGAGATAGTCAACACTTTATTATAAAATATGCTTGGTGTTGGGTGATTTTGCCCAACTGTATGCTGCTTTAAGTACTCTGAGCATGTTTAAGGTAAGCTAGGCTAAGCTATGTGGTTTGGTAGTTGGGTGTATTAAATGCATTTTCTATTTATGATATTTTCCACTTACAATGGATTTATTGGGGTGTAATCTTATTGTAAGCCAAGGAGCATCTGTATTATGGTAGTTTATTTCTCTTCATTTAATTGTCCACAGTGGATGTTTCTGGTCAAAGAGCAATTTTCTCCTACTGATGACGCAGGGCTGTCCTTCCTGGGGATACACAGGGCTCTACCTCAGTCTCTCTCCCAGGCACCATCTGGTTTGCCAGACCTTTCTTATGCTGCACATCAAAGTTTACCTCTTCTAAGTTTCATTTCTCCATAGGAATGCAATCTGGCTAATCTGATTAATTTGGGCTAATAATAATATTTTATATTTCATAACACCTTATATGTTATTATAGGGTATCGATGAAAATATTAACCAATATCTATTGCATGTCTGACATATGCCAGGCACCATGCTGGATCCTTTAACTTATACTAGAATATGAGCTCCCCAAAGACAGGGATCATGGCCTGTTTGTTCACTGATGTATCCCAAGCACCTGGAACAGTGGTGACTGGTACATAGTAGGTGCTCAATAAAGATTTGTTGAATGGATGTATGATTGCTAATCTTTATAATAATCTTGTAAGGCAGGTATTATCCCCATTTCCCAGAGGGGAAAAAACATAAAGCCCAGATAAATTATTTGCCCAAGGGCAGATTTTAGGTGGGAGTAACGTGCAGAAAGGAATTTAGATTTTAAAGCCTACCTTCTTTGATTCCTCCCCCAACCTTCACTTCTTTCCCTTCTCTTTGCTTGTCCCCTTCCATTTTCTCCTGTTGACCCTCTTTTCTTCCTCCTTCCTTTCCTTCCTCCCTTTTCCCTGTCCTTTTTTCCTCCTTTTTTTCCCTAATCCCTTTCAGTCCCCTTTCTCCCCCTTTTTTTCCCTCTTTTTTCTTCACTTTTCTCTTCCCCTTTACTGGTTTCCCTTTTCTCTTTAAGCTCAAATACAGCCTTTTACTTCTTAGTGGATGATAGCAATGTTAGGTAAGCAGAGCAGTTATTTTGATTTCCTGTGGCTAGTTAGTGCTGGGGCTCCAACCTAATTACCTTCCCACTAGTCTAGTTAGTATCTTTCCCACAGCATGTGCTGCTTTGCAGATATCCATGGTTGTGGATGGCCGACGGTGATACCTCTCCTTTAAAAGGTTCGTTAGCTTCCAACTGATTGGACTGAATTCTGAGGTAATTTAGGAACCAAAGCAGGTTTGTGAGGGAGACCGTAGGGCAAACTAGACTCAGATTCTCCTCAGATCCCACCATCTGAGTGACAGTTACTCATAAGGCTGGTGCCTGCAGAGGAAGAGGACTCCAAAGCTGATTTCAAAGCCTGCAGTGCATGGGAGCCTCACAGAGCATCAGAAACAGCGCTTCCTCAGGAACTCAGAGTGGCCCCTCTTTGGGTGGGGGTGGGGATTTAGTATTTACCTGTTCTAAGATGAACACTTGAAATATCACATATGTAATATAGGCTGGCTCATTTTCACCTTGGAGCATCATCCTTTTCTTCGGTCTAACTTATCCAATGTAGTATATTAGTGATATTCTACAGCATCCCAATAACAATTCAAATCTTGAACCAAACATTATTCTGGTGGTGGTCAACCACAGTAGGTATGCTTCAGTTATGCCACACTTCTTAGGTGGTTTAAGACACTAAGTCAATGCTGGGTGTGGTGGCTTATGCCTGTAATCCCATCACTTTGGGAAGCAGAGGCTGGTGGATCACTTGAGGTCAGGAATTTGAGACTAGCCTTGCCAATGTGGTGAAACCCTGTCTCTACTAAAAATACAAAAATCAGCCAGCATGGTAGTGAATGCCTATAGTCCCAGCTACTTGGGAGGCTGAGGCAGGAGAATCTTGCTTGAACCTGGGAGGTGGAGGCTGCAGTAAGCTGAGATCAGATCAGGCCACTGCACTCCAGCCTGGGTGACAAAGAGAGGTTCTGTCTCAAAAAAAAAAAAAAAAAAAAAAAAAAAAAGACATTAAGCCAAGTCAACACACCAGTAAAACAGGTCCCAAATTGTTTCAATCTTATATTGTTGGGAAAAATGTTGATTTCTTTGGCCAACTTCCAAATAACAGCTGGGTAAATAAACACTATAAACATAGAACTGAGTAAAGCAATGATTTTATTACTTGATTTTGTTCTTTTTATATCTCAATGTATATATTATTGTATATGTTCTTTTTGTGACATGTATACTTATGAGTATTATATATTTACTTTTATGTTTGTGTCTGTGTAATCCTTTTCAGAAGAATTCTATGAAGCAATAATATTTTGTATTACTGTGAAATATTTTCATAATAAGAACCTTGATAGAATGTTTATTTCAGTAGTATATTAGTAAACAAATATAAAATGATGTCATTGACTAGTATGAGAAGGAAAGATTGATAATATATGCAAAAATTCATTGTCACTAATGTTTTTAAATCTATATGCATATGTGTGTGTATTTATATGCACACATGTTTATGTTTGACTGTTGACTTTGAAATTTTTTTCTTTTTTTTTGAGAAGGAGTCTTGCTCTGTTGCCTAGGCTGGAGTGCAGTGGCACGATGACAGCTTACTACAACCTCTGTCTCTAGGGTTCAAGTGATTCTCCTTCTTTAGCCTCCCAAGTAGCTGGGACTGCAGGCATGCACCACAACACCCAGCTAATTTTTGCATTTTTAGTAGAGACAGGGTTTCACCATGTTGGTCAGGCTGGTCTCGAACTCCTGACCTCAGGTGATCCACCTGCCTCGGTCTCCCAAAGTGCTGGGATTACAGGTGTGAGCCACTGTGCCTGGCCGGTTTTGGAATTTTTGATTGCACGTCCTTAACTGGCCAGAGGTTGGAGAATGGGATGGAGGATTAAGTTGCTGAATTTGGCAAACTCAGACAAAAAGCATTTACTAGGCGAGGTGCCCGACAAGTGCTTGCTACACAACCTATGCTACTCTGGAAGACAGTCCTTGACCCAAAGGAGCTTGAAGTTGTTTCTGTGACAAACATCTGTTTAGTGGAATACAAGGCAGGCTGATGTAAAGTCTCAGCTAGAGGTAAAAGGAAGTTGATACTTATAATAGGATGTAGGATTTCAGCTCTTGTTTATTTCATAGAACCCTAGCAAATGAAAAGACTTGTGAATGGTGTACAACCCTATACTTCATAGAGCTGATTTTTAAGAGTATATTTGTCAAACTGGATTATTCGCTAAAGAAAATGTTTCTACCCCATAAATAAATCTTTTTTGTTGGAGCTGCTGTGATTTTGTTGTAGTGTACCCTTTAATATATTATTTACTGAAGGATTTTTACCTCGTAAGCATGATATAATTAATTTTCCTTAAAAAATGAGCATCTTTAAAATTATCTTGGAAATTTCCATTTTTCTAGAGTGTATTATGTTTATGCTGGGATGATATTTGTAAATGAGGATTGATTATCAATATTTTTTCTTGGGTAAGGGGCAGAGACTAAGTTAAAATAACTTGTGGGGTGAAGTTGCTGTGTTAGTTACAAGACAGTTGTTAATAACTTGAAAACAGGTATCATGAGCACCACTTTATTTCCTGCAAATAAGAACTCTGATGACACATAGTAGGTGTTTTCTTGCTGACTTGCTTTGTCATTTTAGGTCTAATCTTTTCATTAGCAAATTATATGTTGGTATTTTAGGCAGTAAAGGAAGGGATAAAGATTTACACATATAAACCTTAGTGGAATCTTACAATATTTCAAACACTGGGGTGATAAAGAGAAAGCTTGCAGGAAGCTTATCATTGCCTGAAATGGAAATAATGTTATTTTTCTCAAAAAAATTAAGAATTAAGAAGGACTTATTAAGAAATTACTTATGCCTAGGAGTGTGACCAAGATAGCAGTACCATAAAGAGCTGCCTACTTGAGGAGGGAAGATTAAGACTATGAAAACATTGAATGCTAAAACAGGAAAGCCCCAGTACAGGGTTCAAAAAGCTTGTAAACTCCTGCCTAATATGTTCATCCTCAGTGTTTTCCTTTGCCTATATAAAGCAGCACAATTGTGCTTCCATTAACACATTAAAGCCACTTGGTTCCCTGTCAAATGTTTGTGTTTGGAGTTAAAATCAAAATGAAACAGCAGAACACTGGTCGATCAGGGGTTGTGGCTCATGCCTGTAATCCTAGCACTTTGGGAGGCTGAGGTAGGCAGATTGCTTAAGCCCAAGAGTTCAAGACCAGCCTGGGCAACATGGTGAAACCCTGTTCTCAAAAAAAAAAAAAAAAAAAACACAAAAATTACCTGGGCATGCTGGCACGCCTATAGTCCCAGCTACTCAGGAAGCTGAGGTGGGAGGATCACCTGAGTCTGGGAGGTTGAGGCTGCAGTGAAGTGTCATTGTGCCACTGCACTCCAGCCTGGGCAACAGAGATCCTGTCTCAAAACAACAAAACAAAAACAAAAACAAATAAAAACACTATAAAGTTCTATAAAGTCAGACAGGAGAAAATCTTGAATTCAGAAGGATGTCAGAGAAATCTCTGAACTGGTTAGGGCAAGTTTCTGTGGGCAAAATCACCCCAAGGTCCACTTCAGATTCCAAATCTAATGTTCGTTCAAGATCTGATCTACCCTCCCTGGGATTGTTGAGGTTTTCGTCTTTGCCGATGGGAATTTTGCCTGGGAAAGGAGAGGAATGGAACTCAGGCTCATTGAGATGGTGGTCACTATCGTAAATTTGGGAACGTTCAGGAGTAAAGGAGGATAATATCTTGCATCTACCTTGTGAGTAGGTCTTACCCGTACTGGCCCTGAACCTAACCCTTTGAAGGGGTCTCAGCTCTGAGTCTGTGAACCCCTCTGGGACCTAAGAGCTTTTATTTTCCCTTCCTAGGAAGCTGCATCATACAGTGCCTACTTACACATTACACAATTTCTCAGATGACTTTGTGGATCAGGTAGGCCTCTGTTTACTGTGACTGAACCTCCAAGCCATACACTGCCTTAGGCAGAAACAGGGACTTTTGGACTCATAACCAACAGAACCAGAGTAAGGCTGATTTCTGGCACCAGTGGTGAGAGAATAGTGTTCCTTTTTCTCAACTCAGCTCTGCTCTTCTCCTTGTGTTGGCTTTATTCTTAGGTTCTTCATTCATGAATACAAAATGGATGAGCAACTTTAGACTTGACATCCTTTCCTATTCAAAATCAGGAGCCAATAGCGATTTTCAGTAAAATGTTTCATTGCTTCTCAGTGGCTTCAGTGGTATCCCATGTACACCTGTGAGCTAATTTCCATGGGTTGGGGGAATGTAATAAACTGATTAGCTTAAGATTGATTGGGTCACATACTCCATCCCTTTGGTTAGATTCCCACCCAAAGCATGTAAGTTTGAATGTAGAAAAAGGTGATATCTTAAGAGGAAATAATAAATGCAAGCATTAGGTAACAAAATAACTGAATTTGTATACCATTATTACTGCTGCAACTTCTGTTCTGATTGCCAATGATTAATAATCATTAGGCAATAATTTCTTCTTTACATGGCTACCTACATAAAGCAGAGGGATGCTGAGCATTCAACAACAATAGCAGCCACATATATGCACTGTGCCTAAATATCTGATGTCCAAATATTTTTGGCCTTCAAATACTCTCAGAAAGTATAGAAAGTGTACTGATTGAAGCAGCATCCATAGTCAGCATGGGCTTCTGATCATATAGGCATGTGGTTAGAGTGTTTGAATACTTTTCTATTTTGTGAATGAAGGTCTTTTTTAAAGCCAGAATTGGGCACGGTTGGTAGAGGATTCACTAAACCCTTTCTCCTTCTGCATCAGATTTTGACCTTTGGTTTACTCTCTAACTCTGTTCCCTTGAAAACAGTAAAATGTCAACCATGTTGTTGGGTAACATTGGTTAGGGTAAAAATGACCCTTGGTTAGTGAAAATGACTGCCTTGGAGAAGGGGGATTTACCTGGTCTGGCTCTGACTCTGCTCTCCAAGA
This sequence comes from Macaca mulatta, assembly GCF_049350105.2. Taxonomy (NCBI): domain Eukaryota; kingdom Metazoa; phylum Chordata; class Mammalia; order Primates; family Cercopithecidae; genus Macaca; species Macaca mulatta. The sequence goes on from NC_133412.1 coordinate 105,419,186, forward strand.
GGGGTTGTTTGTTTACTCTGTCATGGCCCTGTTCCATTCATTATATTCCCTGGCTACATCTGAAATGGGAGATGAGGAGTAAGCCCTTCTTAGTAGCTAGTTTGAGATAACTATAAATTCTAAGAGGAAGCTGTAGTTTTGGGCTTCTCTGGGTGCAGTGACTCTTGTAACCAGGTGTGGCTCTTGGAGGGATCTGGAAGTTATGCCTATAAAGTTGTTACAAAGATACTGGTTTCTGTGAGGAATGAGGCTTTCAAGGCTGGGCACTCTTGAACTTGCCTAATGTGTTCTTACCGCTGTTCTTAAACTGTCACCTGGGGGCCAGATAGAATAGTTTTGGATACTGTATAGATTGTTCCATGGATTACCACAAGACTCCAGAGAAGAGGAATGCCTGATGCTGCTCTGTTGGCAAACTCTCTGAGTAGGCTGCTGCCAAATGTTGGCTGTGATAGTCTTATACACCTGAATGTTCAATTGAGCTTAAGAAGACTCACTGAAGGTATTTCAGACACATATGTAAAATGCAGCCTGAAGCAAGGATCATATTCCTGATCTCATGATGTGGCAGAACTGGATAACTGTGCACTTTAGCTATTTCCTTTCTCTCATGGCACAAAGCTAAATTCTATTTTCCAGCTTATCTTGAAATAGGTATAGCCATTTGACCAACTTCTAACCAGTAGAATGTGGGGTGGAAGTGAAGAAGGGTACTTCCAGATCTAGCCCATGAAAACTTCCCCATGTACCATCTCCCATCTTTCCTCAATTGGTCAACTGATGCCCAGGAATCTAAGGCATTAGAGGAAGGTGAAACCTCAAGAGAGACGTCTTGAATGACCATGTAGAAGGTCATCTGCAGTCAGGAATATTCAGTTAGAGTTCAAATGAATAAGACATACACAATTATATTTAGCCAGAGTAATTTAGGGGCCTAGCTGTGAAATCCATTAGTACTTCCTTAACTAACAGACACATTCCTCAGATCTACAAATTTTCTCATTGTATACTAGGAGATGCAGGCCAGCTGCATTTTCAGAAATGGCTTTAAGATTTTTAAGAACCCTAACATGCAAACACAAGATGTATGTTTGCATCATTAGCTGATGATTTGGAAATAATACTAATTTGCTTTCGAAATAATAAGAATTTGGGATACAGTTTTGTCTGAGTTCATATTTTGCTGCTATAACAATATCTAACACTGAGTAATCTATAAGCAGTAGGAGTTTATTTGGCTCACAGTTCTGGAGGCTGGAAGTCCAAGATCAAGGGGCTGCATCTGGTGATGACCTTCTTGCTGAATCATAACATTGTGGAAGAGATCACATGGTGAGAGAGGGTGAGAATACAGGAGATGTAAAAAGGGGGCTGAACTCCTGCAGTCACTAAATTACTCCTATGATAGTGGTGTTAGTCTATTCATGAGGGCCCTACCTCTTAAATATCATCACAATGGCAATTAAGGTTCAACATGAGCCTAGTTCCAGCTACTTGGGAAGCTGAGGCAGGAGGATTCATTGAGCTCAGGAGTTTGAATCCAGTCTGGGCAGCATATTGAGATGCCTCCTCTTAAAACAAAACAAAACAAAACACAAAACAAAACAAAAACAAACAAACAAACAAAAAACCCAGAAAACCAAACCCATGAATTTTGGAGGGAGCACTCAAACTATAGCCAATGCCTACTTACAAATAGGAAAAAGCGGCCAGGAGGAAACATTTCTATAAATGTTGCTGTCTGCAAATGATACTACCAGATTTCTGTCTTGTCAGTTCAGGATGGCAGAGAAAGATTGGAGGCAGACTGAGTTGTGCAGAAGGTGAGAGAAGTTTTATTTTTTCCTTCTTCTGTAGCCCCAGGCTGAATAGGTGGTTTAGTGGTGTTCTAGCTCATTGCTGTTTACAGTCATATTTACTGTGTTGTATAGATGGACAGCCAATGGAACATTAGTCTGTGAAAAAAGGATTCTGTGGTTAAATATAAATTAGGAAAATACTGCATACTATATTTCTACAGGAGAGTCTCAATGCATATTAGCAGATTTAAAACTCTTAGAAAATCTGCAGTCTATTTAATAAATGGTGCTGGGAAAATTGGCTAGCTATATGCAGAAAACAGAAACTGGACCCCTTCCTTACACCTTATACGAAAATTAATTCAAGATGAATTAAAGACTTAAATGTAAAATCTGAAACCATAAAAACCCTAGAAGAAAACCTAGGCAATACCATTCAGAACATAGGCATGGGCAAAGACTTCCTAACTAAAACACCAAAAGCAATTGCAACAAAACCCACAATTGATAAATGGGATCTAATCAAACTAAAGAGCTTCTGCACAGCAAAAGAAACTATCATCAGAGTGAACAGGCAACCTATAGAATGGGAGAAAATTTTTGTAATCTACCCATCTGACAAAGGTGGTATCCAGAATCTATAAGGGACTTAAAAAAAGTTTACAAGAATAAAAGAACCCCATCAAAAAGTGGGCAAAGGATATGAACAGACACTTCTCAAAAGAAGACATTTATGTGGCCAAGAAACATATGAAAAAAAAAGCTCATTATCACTGGTCATTAGAGAAATGCAAATCAAAACCACAATGAGATACCACCTAATGCCCGTTCGAATGGCGATTATTAAAAAGTCAGGAAACAACAGATGCTAGAGAGGCTGTGGAGAAATAGGAACACTTTTACACTATTTTGGGGAGTATAAATTAGTTCAGCCATTGTGGAAGACAGTGTGGTGATTCCTCAAGGATCTAGAACCAGAAATACTATTTGACCCAGCAATCCCATTACTGGGTATATACCCAAAGGATTATAAATCATTCTACTATAAAGACACATGCACATGTATGTTTATTGCAGCATTATTTACAATAGCAAAGACTTGGAACCAACGCAAATCCTCATCAATGATAGTCTGGATAAAGAAAATGTGGCACATATACACCATGGAATACTCTACAGCCATAAAAAAGAATGAAGCTGGAAGCCATCATTCTCATCAGACTAACACAGGAACAGGAAGTCAAACACTGCATGTTGTCACTCATAAATGGAATTTGAACAATGAGAACACATGGACACAGGGAGGGGAACATCATACACTGGGGCCCATCGAGGGGTTGGAGCAAGGGGAGGGAGAGCATTAGGACAAATAGCTAATTCATGCAGGGCTTAAAACCTAGATGACGGGTTGATAGGTATAGCAAACCACCATGGCACATGTAGACCTGTGTAACAAACCTGAACGTTCTGCACATGTATCCCAGAACTTAAAGTAATATAAAATAAAAAAAGAAAGTCTGCAATAAAGGAACATGTTTTTGACATTGTCACTTTATCATAAATAATGATATATAATATAATCTTGTTAGAAAATTTATTATATTTTATTAAATTATTACAATTTTGTCTATAAATAGATAATTTATTCAGAATAAACTACCCCAGAATCTCGTTGGTGGTTTGTTTCTCACTCACTGAAGCCCAGTGTAGGTCAATGGGTAGTTAGGAGAGGATGGTTGAGCTCCATGCAGTCATTCAGGGACCCAGGCTCCATCCACAATGTGTGGCCATTATCTTTCTGGGCTTCAGAGTTCCACTGGATTGTTTGTATCCAGCTAGCAGGACAGGAAAATATGAAGAAGAGACACTTGGTCTTAGCCACCTTTGGAGGTGATGCTTTCCACGTCCACTTCCGTTTCATTGGTGAGTGCCATTTTGTGGGCCAGCAATTTAGCTAGTTCAGGTTGTTAAAAGTTTGACCTGGCCTCAGGTTTGATGAGTCATCCATTTCTTCCCACCAAACTATTGACTTGCTTCTGGAAAAGACGATTAACAAGATCCTTACCATCTTGAGAAGCCATATTCAAATCTGGAACACCTGCTCCCACCCTGTCCTCTCCTCTTTATAGCATGTGGATTTTAGCTCTGGAAAGACTAATCTTGTTCTATAATAGATCCACGTCTTTTTATCTTCTCCAGAGGCTGAGGGGTTCTTCAGAGACATCTTAAAGAGTCAGCTTATAGCAAATGAAGTTGGAGGGAGTGGTTGAGAATGGCTCATCAGTCTGGGCTCTGGGCTTCTTATCTTGCCTCAACCAAGACAGTCCAGCTTTGATCTGTATCATTAAAATAAAGGTTATATTACTAATGAAAAACCTGAAAACTGTGGTTATTAGCTAAATCAATCTTCTCTGCAGATGAAAAACTTGAGGCCCCAGGAGGTTAGTCAATTGGCCTGATCTCACGCAGATGCTCTAGGAGGACCTGGCATTTACAGTTGGGTTTCCTCACTCTCAGATCCATGCTCTTTGCACTGGGGTAGCTGCCTACTACTTCTCTCCTTGTGTGTGGCATGTGGTCTGAAGTCTAAGATAAAGTGGGGGAGTCAGGCTCTGCTGATGCCACTGAGGACCTACGCAGGCAGATTCACCTCCTGCTTTGGTCTCTTAATTCCTCTCTAGGTGAAGCAAGAACAAGTCTGTCTTCCCATCTAGGGCAGGGTTGCTCTGTGCGAGGTTGATGGTGCACCCTGCTGGGATCTTGGCACTTCTCAGGCATTTTATTAGCCCCTATTTATAGAGACACTGCCTGAATTCCTTCTGCCACTCATCCCATACCCCCATATGCTGGTGGTTAACAGTGTCATTTTAAAATCTCAAGCAGGAGGAGACAACATAATTGTCTCATTATATTTTAAACTTTTGGAATGTTGTTCTTTTTCAGAGTTGTGAAGACAGAGTGGATACAGGTCAGCTTGATTCTGTTTTTTTCCTCTATTAATGGCCTGCAAATATTAAATATGCAAAACATAGGCTGCTGTGTCCATATCTCCTTCCCCCTAGTTCTCACCACGTGATATTTGTTTCTGCTCAGGACTGGAAAGAAGTGATTGCTTTAGGTTTGCTTTTCTTTTACCAACTGGAGAAATACCTTACTGTGTCTTGTTTAAATATGGCTTGTCACCCAGTTCCAGCTTTTGGGGGTGGGGAGGAGCATGAATAATCTGTGTGGTAGGCAGTTTTATTGCTCAGAAAAGAAGAAAACAGACCCCAATGTTTGGAATGCCAATGATTTAGGAAGTTTCTAGCAGGTCTGCTACTTGTTCCAATCACTACGTTTGATCCCAGAAAAGACTGACATGCATTTTTTGGCCATCAAAGGGAGGGGTTCCTTGTAGGCCAAAGGAAGAGTCACTAGAAGTTGAGGGTGTTGTGTTATGCCCCTCTAGATTCCAAACTTCCCTTTGCTGCCTATCTGATGACCAGGTGAAAACCGGGATTACTCTGCATGAGAAGGTTCTGTGGGTTGGTGTTCCTCAGGGAAAATGACCAGGACAGACTTCATTGGCCAAGGGTTTGCCCATGTTTTGAGAATTAAAACTTGTTTACTTGAGAGAGTCATTTGGTCAGCTGTTTATATTCCATTTTAAATTATTTTTGTGCTCACTGTTTTGTTCTTTTGGTCTTTGACAGATGAGCAAAAATTATTTTTAATAACTTTAAAAAAGCTATCCCAGTGCTGACCAGGGAGGAAAAAGTGATCAAATTGTCTAATAAGGAAACACTATACATTTCAATTTTTATTTGCTTAGTACTAATTCTATTTTCTCCTCCTACCTTTTTTCCTAAATGTTTAACAACAAAGTGGGAGATAATTTTTATTTTTTCCAAAATGCTTTCAGGGAAATCCCTTCTAAACCTATGGATTTTAGTCCAATGAGGAATCCTCTTCCTTTGGTCTAAATTTTGCATATCGTCTGTTTCTTACAGGGCTTCCGTATTGTCTCAGGCTCCACTGGAAATGCAGCAAGGATTCCTAGCACATCCCAGTTGCCATAGCAACAGCAGTCTTTCCCATAATGAGCTGCATCATCTGAACTGATGTCACAGCATCATGCAGCAGGTCAAACAAGGCATCTCCTAGTATTGCATCCTACAGATGTGCTGTAAACATCAAAAGAAGACGGTGGGATCAGGAGATGGTGAGTGTTAAATGTCTGGGCCTTAATTGCATGGCTGTTTTGTTGGTTAGTCGGTGTCTGCTAAGGCGGAGATTGGGGGATGTTGTCTCTGCTTAAAATGGACTGGGAAAAGAAGGGCTGTTTTACCTAAATCTGTTTTTCAGGCTGCCGGGTTAAGACAAAGGCCTGTAAGAGTCATACAGGAATTAAAATATGTAGAATTATTCTTGCTCCAGCTCTGTCTGTTATTTTTAAGTGTTCTTACAGAATTTTTCATAAACATAAGATGATTTTCAATTGCAAAACCCCAAATAAGCTTTAAAATGAGTAGTTAACAGTATTTAAGCATTGTAAAAATATAGATTTCTTTTTGGGAGGCAGAGCTAATTGGCCCCCTCTTTGCTCTTGCGAAATATGAAATATTCAGTGATTTGCAGTATGAAATTCAGTATTTACCTCGGTTGGGTTTCAGTTTCTTCATGGCAAGGAACAAATGCTGAATAAGCATTTGACATAACCCTGATGTGAAAGGGGATCTCTTGCATATTCAAGACAGAATTTATTAAAAGCATAAAGACCTAACACAAATGAAATTATTTGAGCCTTTTGATCTATATGGTAGTTCTTCAACCCATGTCCTTCAGAGTTAGTTGAAAGACTGCCACATATTTCTCCATCTCTAGCTAGTCTCTGAAATAGCTGGAGTTGTTTGCAGACTGACTTGTAACTGAGAAAGGAACAAGTCTCCTCTCTGCGGCAGTTGCAGTGAAGGGTAACCTGGGGGAGAGCCTCTGAAGTGGCAGTGGTGTTGCCATCCCTTGCTTAACTTTAACAAAAATCTGGGTATGATGAATACATATCAGGGTCCTCAGTGGTTGTAGGGAATACAGATCTCTGCACTCAGTCATAACCTCAACTCAATTCCAAAACTCTAAACATGTATCATTTTCATTTCAACTCCTAGCTCTGTTTTTAGGCATCTTCATTATTATTTTTTCCTAAAAAATTAGTCTGACAGGGCCAGATAAGGAGTGGTGTGTTGCCTTTTGTTTTGGGAAATGAAATGGATTTCCCTGGTGCAGCTGATTGCTACTAGGGGAGAGAAAGGAGGAGGCACATGTCAGTTCAATTGATCAATATGTCCACTTAGAATCAGGGAGTGGTCTCGTGGCTTAATGCTGCCAAATTGATAGTTTTTACTCAAAGAGTCTTACACGAAAGAATGGCAACCATTGAATTCCTCTTCTTTTAGTCTGTTTATTGAGGCTAAAGAGATGTATCGTGGAAAGCAGGAAAAGCAATACTTTAGCTAGCTTTGAGTGATTTATTTATATTTACTTATTTATTTATTTTTGCACAGAATTGAGCATGTTAGTACCATTAGGCACCAGCCAGAGGAAAGGCCTCAGATTTTAATTTGTTTGTTTATACCACATCACGCATGCTTGCTACTCTCAGTCCTTTAAGCTTATGTTTCTGACATGCAGCTATATAGGATGGGAGAGGTCAGCTCAGCCTGGCTTTATCGCAAGCACTTAGGAGCATGAATTGTTCATTGCCTGCTTTTTTATGTCATATAATGTGAGCAGAAAGCTCTGCTGGGACTGCTGGGTGTGAATGCATCTAAGTCAAAAGCTCTAAGGTGACAGGGAAGAGTGCTAGATGGTGATGGGGGAAGGGAAAGTATGTCTCATAGCTAGATTATAAATCTGGAGAAAATCACTTAGTGCCTATTAGAATTCTCTTAAAGTGTTATTTCTGAAGAAGAGCAACCAAGAAAGACTTGTTTGGTAACGTGAATTTCTAGGAGTAAGAAAAAGCAAAAGGCAGCATTTTAATGAGTTTTCTATTTGCTTAATTCTTGTCTCTTTTGTCTAAAGTGCTGTTCAGCTGCTTCATCGTGGTTGATTTGTTCAATTACTGAAAGTCACAAAAGCTAGATTCCTTAAGGGCAGTGTTAGAAAAAGTGGAGTCATGCTTTGAGGGTGGGGAAGGGCGCTGGTGGGTGTGGACTGACGCATTTATCTAGTGGAACATCCTCCCGGTTCAGACAAGCCTGTAATTTTTCCCCCCACAAATGTTCAAAATGCAATTACAGTTCTCCAACTTTATGCTTTTGTGCTCTTTTTGCTCCAGGAGAACAAAGCCCTGGTAATGGGAGCTGTCATCCTAATGTTTTGTTTCTTCGTTTCTTTGCAGAGGGCCACAGCCTGTGCTGCTCTCTGATTAGCTGCATGTCTTAATTACTGGCTCAGTTTTAATATATCCCCAAGAGGTGGATGGTGTGTGTGTGTATATATATATAGGGGAAGGAAGAGATTTCTCTATGGCTGCGTTTATTGGTGCCTCACTGAAACTTTCTACGATTTATGGAATTTTGTTTCACAGTAATGATAGATCATCAAGACCATGTTTATTGGACAAAGTTTAGGCCATGGAAGCCTCACAAGAAGTTAATGTCCTCTGTACTTTTGGTTATGGCTTTCATAAATAAATTACAAAGTTACAAAGAAGTTAATTATTTGCTGATAACTAGGCCACTTAGGGATGATAAAAATAATAATCATAATAACAATCATAGCTATTATTTATTCAGTTCTCACTGTGTATCAGTACTGAATTAAGTTTTGTGTATATTATTATAATGAAGTAGAGAGTAATAATCTCACTTTATAGGATTAGGTGTTATTATTCACATTTTGCAAAAACCAGTCCTTAGCCAGGCAAATAAACTTAGCCAAGGTTATGTAGTTAATAAGTGATTCCAAATCATTGCACTCTGGCCATGCAGCACACATGCTTACCCATGGTCATCTCAGTTTTATTACATCTTTACTGTGTATACCATACAGATCAGTCATCTATACTCTATCACATGTACTCCACCCCTCCTCATTCTAATTGGAAAATCAGATTTCACATGTAGAATGAAATCTCATTTGCAACACTAAGATTGATTTTGCTGTAAGGAGGAGCATGAATCTTGATCAGATGTGAATATTTACTTTGTACCTAGAGATTTAAGTAACCAAGAGTTGATGCTTAGACCTTTGCCACTACCCTTGCTTGACATAACTTTCTAGCAGGATCTCTGTATGGAAAATGTTACATCAATAAGTGTGGGCATGATGGAGTTGCACTCAAAGCAGGTCTTACCTGAGTCAGTAATGATTCAACTTTGTTATATACCTGTCTTATCAGCTATATTTCTGGTGCTTTGTTAACTTTAAGATGTTTGTATTCCCTGGTGTTGCCAGGGAAGCAGAAACTTCTCTCACAGTCTGGAAAGTGTAACCTGAATCTATCTCTTAGGTTAAGAAGATAGAGGATTTATTTTGCTGAATGTATCAGTGGCTGAAACCAAACCCTGTCTATCTCTGACAAAGTACAAGAATGATAGTCTTGTGTAATATCCTGGAAGCCTTGTGTTTGAGGAGAGCTGATACAGTCATTTCTGTATCATCTTGCTCATCCCCAGCTATCCACGCCCAGCATCATTATTAGGCTCTAAGGGCTGTTCTTTGTTTGAATGTGGGGCTAATGCACACACTGACAGCATGTTGATATTGATTCCAGTATGGTGAATACTTAGAAATATTATTCCACAGGGCTTATTAGCCTTTTCTAGGTTCCAGGAAGAAGTTAATCTTTGTCCCAACCTGCTCCAAAGAGGCCCAAGCTTGTGTCTGCATGAGGTACAGGAATGAGAGGCTGATCAGAAAGCATCAAAGCTACTAGGTGCATTGACTACAGGAGTTAGGTTCCAATTAGGAAATAAAATAGCCAGTGGAATTTAAGGAAGTTGGTGGTCTTGCTAAATGTCTCTGATTTTTTTTCTATTTGTAATCCTAGAACACATGAAAGGCAATTTGTTTTGACCCCATGGATTCAATTCAATTCAATAAGTATTTATTGAGTATCTCCTATATGCCAGGCATTGTCAGGGAATCTATAGCAATGAGCAAGACAGATGCAAATCTCTTCCCCCACTACATTCTAGAGGGGAAGGGAAAAATGGGTAAATTTGTAAAATAATTTATTCCCTCTAATACTGCAATACTATTTCTATTTACTTTTTATCCCCTGTGCTATTAGAAAAGCCCATTATCTGTGCACATTTGTATAGGTACATATACATATATGGTTTATATGTGGAGGTAAACTTACTGCATTAAATAATAACTTTTCTTTTCTTGCTTGGGTTTGGATTAGAATCTTTCTGGATGTGGACAAGACCAATATGGCAATTAGCATTTTTTGGGAATAAGCTATTTTGAGGAATAAAATTATAATCAGTCGGCCGGGCGTGGTGGCTCACGCCTGTAATCCCAGCACTTTGGGAGGCCGAGGTGGGCGGATCACAAGGTCAGGAGATCGAGACCATGGTGAAACCCCGTCTCTACTAAAAATAGAAAAAATTAGCCGGGCGCAGGGGCGGGCGCCTGTAGTCCCAGCTACTCGGGAGGCTGAGGCAGGAGAATGGCGTGAACCCGGGAGGCGGAGCTTGCAGTGAGCCGAGATTGCGCCACTGCACTCCAGCCTGGGCGACAGAGCGAGACTCCGTCTCAAAAAAAAAAAAAAAAAAAAAAATTATAATCAGTCAAATAGTGCATGTCTATCTCAGTTGACAAACTTGACATATGGAAATATGAAATGTGTATGGCAGATCAGTTAAGGAGAGAGATTTTTATTTTTATAAAGATATTCATCACCTTTTTAAAAACTGTTTGTCCAGAGAGCCCTCTAAATTGAGCATTCCAACCAGCCTGCTGATGGAGGTATGTACCATACAAGGACAGGTATACCAGTTACCTTCAGCCTCATCTAATCACCCTAGTGTGCCTTACAGTATCGCTTTAAATGGGAAGCATTTCTCTAAACAATCAGATGGACTGAACTCTGTAGATGGCCCTTGAGTGTGGTTTTTCAGAGGAATAGCGATCCTTATAGGACTTTGGCTATGGCAACAGCGTTTTAGGTACAGTAGCCCCTCCTCCGCCCTTATTTGTGATTTAGCTTTTTGTGGTTATGGTCATCCATGGTTTGAAAATATTCAATGGAAGATTGCAGAAATAAACGTTAAATTTTAAATTATGTGCTGTTCTGCATAGTGCAATGAAATCTCACACCATTCTGTTCTGTCCTGTCTGGGATGTGAATCATCCCTTTGTCCAGTATATCCATACTGTATATGCTACCAACTTGTTAAATCACTTCATAGCTGTCTTGGTTTTCAGATCAACTATCTCACTATCATAATGCTTATGTTCAAATAACCTTTATTTTACTTAATAATGACTCCACAGTTCAAGATTAGTGATGCCGGCATGTTGTTACAATTGTTCTGTTTTATTATTAGTTATTGTTAATCTCTTATTGTGTCTAATCTATAAATTAAACTTTATCATAGGTATATATGTATAAGAAAAAACATAGTATGTATAGGTTTTGTTGCTATCCATGGTTTCAGGCATCCACTGGGGATCTTGGAACGTATCCTCTGATAATGAGAGGGACTATTGCATTTTGAATTAATAAGGCATACCGTTTCTTCTCCACAAACACATACCGGTCAGTAATTGAATTCCTGAGTTGGTTTTAAGACTTGATGAAGATAAAGGACAGACTTTGTTTTCCTCATAAACCACCAGCCATATTTTTCTCTGTTCTTCAGCCATGGGGCATGCTCCAAACTTTGCCAGCCATCTTGCGGTGGTGTGCTTTAAGTCGCAAGTGGAAGTAGGGAGAGAATTTGGAACCTTTATTTTATTTTCAGATTTTTTTTTGGAGACAGGGTTTTACTCTGTTGCTCAGGCTAGATTGGAGTAGTACAATCATTGCTCCCTGCAGCCTCGAAATTCTAGGCTCAAACAATCCTTCCACTTCAGCCTCCCAAGTGGTTAGGACTGCAGGTACACATCACCCACCTGGCTTTAGAATGGGGTCTCAAACTGGCTAATACATGAGCAAAACCTAGCCTGCAGCTTGTTTTGTATGGCTGCTGGGCAGGCTTTATGGGTGTGCAACCTGTGTAGTTGCAGAGGGCCCTGCACTGAGAAGGGTCCACACTTAGTTTAATACTCTGCTGTAACCATCTTGAAATTCTTAAAATAATTTTTAAATAAGAGGCTCCACATTTTTATTTTGCAGTGGACCTTATGTAGCCAGTCCCATATGGCCCTTTTGGTGCCCCCACTGATACTGCCTGAGCCCTGTAGATGTTTGAGTTTGAGACTCCCTGCTTCCTCCTACTCTGGAACAATTCAAACAGAAATTGTAGTGCTTAGAAAAACTAAGGGACCATTGTCAAAACAACCCAGAGCAAGGCCCTTGTACATGGTAATTCAGTGGCATGCACAGGAACTCAGTGGCATTTCTTTTATAGGCAATGGGGGATATATTACATTATCCTTGAAGATATTTTTTGATATTACTTGAAGTAAGATATTACTTGAAGATATTTGGTAGGTCAGGTTTATTTGTCACCACCATTGCTTTCAGGGGAGAAATCAAATCTTCTTTGCAAAGCAAGCTAATTAACCATCCTGTTGGTTCAATGTTTATATTAATTCTCTTGCCCTTTGTTTACTACTTGATTACTTTTATCACCTTCTTTGTTTAACTCTCATTTAAATTACACAACATATTTATGCTGTCTGGGTATTTTTTTTTTAGTACTATCCTTTTTTTTTTTTTTAATTCTCTCTTTCCAGGAGGCCAGAGGGCCTATAATTCACGGTTATATTACTACAGGAAAAGTTCTTTTTTTTCAATTTAAAAGGGAATTATAGTCAATATTTATAATGAACCCTTCTCCAGCAAGGCAGTTCCAGCCATGCTAATGTTCAGAAGTCCAGATCTGCCATTACTGTTTATAATAATGAGATGCTGGTAACCGACTCCTGGACGTTATGGTAGGTGAAGCATTCCCACCCATCATGTCACTGTGAGAAGTGGCTGTGTTAATCTGTTAATCTACAGATTTGCAGAGAGTTGTTAGAAAATGAGTATGAATGATGGCACTTGCTGCACAGGAAAAAGGTAAAGTTTTTTTGACTGTGTGAGTAAACAGGAACCTGACAAATCCAGAAAGGACTCTTGCCACCTCTTAGAAGCCTGAGAATAGAGTCTTCTTCAAGGATCAAGCCCCAGGAACTCAAGATCTTGTACCCCTGAACAATTCTGATACTCACTATGTCCATCACTGTACAAGCTGTAAAACTAGCTGTTTCAGCTAATTTCACCAGTAGTCAACAATTGACAAATGCATCACATATCTACCATGTACAGTATCATATGCTAAGAGAACAAACATATTACAAATAAGGATGACTATAGGCACACACATATCTATTACTTGGAGAGCACGACATAGATTTAACATGGTGTTAGCTGGGCTGTGCATATAGATGGTCATGATTAGTTCTTCCTTTTTTCTGAACATACCTTGACATGGAGCTCCAAGCATATCTGTGGAGGTTCTCTCATCTTCTGTTCTCATCCAATTTCTTGATTTAAGTGTTTGTCTAATAACTCATTACTTTTGCTGGCCCACTCAGAATTCTTGTTTCTCAGCCCTTTCTCAGCTTTCTCAATCTTGAGTGCTCATAGTTTGTTACTACCCCAGGTAGTCTCTTATCAATGTGACCTTTTGGGACAGTTCTGAACTCATCACAGTCCTCCCCACCAGCAGTCCCCGAGGCCCTGATCTCTCTGCCACTGTTTATTCCTATTACATTAGCATAAAAGTAGCCCATGGAAAACCAAATGATACTGCAGTTTCTCTGATATGGCCCTTGGAAATAATCTGCTTGCTTTTAGCTTTTAATAGTTAATTCAAATACTTCCTTGTATTTAATCTGTTTTTGTCTTTGTGTGAATTGAAAGGGAATGACCCTTTAAAACTCATATTAGTCAGTCTTGCAGGCAGCCTCTATGGAGAATCAACTAGAAATAACTGAAACAGTGGGCGGGAGGGGCGTATGTGATGTGGTAGGAGACTATATACAACATGAAAACAGTTGTGCAAGTACAGTGTAACAAATTTGTCCTTTAGGGTTATTGGTACATTTCATTTTAAATTAAAAGTAAATAAAAATAAGGGGGTGATGATGAGAAGATGGGCAGCACAAGAAGAAGCCGAAGGATGAACATTTCTTCAGGCTTGGCTAGTAGGAGCACACAACTTCTAGAACACTGCCTCAGAAGGGCAGCTTCTTCAAGAAAAAAGGACAGATCTGAAAACAAAGGTAACAATAAAAACTACCACAAAGAGAGATATGATTCCTCTGAGAACAAATAAAGAATCAGATTGGTGAATTAAGATGTTACAGTTTATATTAATTTAGTAATAAATACTTGATAACAGGATTTTTAAACATTTGAATTTTGACTAAACTGAAAATAGGTTGAAAGGCCGAGGATGGAGAAAAAGATAACATAACCAGCGTAAGAAGAGAAACAGGCCTGGCATGGTGGCTCATGCCTGTAATCTCAGCACCTCAGGAGGCTGAGCGGGGAGGATTGCTTGAGCCTAGACGGTCCAGGCTACAGTGAGCCATGGTTGCACCACTGCAGTCCAGCCTGGGCATCAGAGCAAGACCCTGGCTCAAACAAAACAAAACAAAACAAAACAAAACATGTTTTACTCTGTTTTTTTCTTGTTTGTTTTTTGTTGTTGTTTACTTAAAGAGTTTTTCCTTTTTTTTATTTGCTTTAGTTAATATCATTTGGTTGATTTGTTGTAAAGGTCAATACACCCATATATTTTGTTTTTCTTTTTTAAATATAAGAATTAAAAATATTATTTCTGAAAATAACATAAATTATTATCTTTGGTGTGATGTTTTTTTCTCTGGTTCTTAGACCTTAACACCATCCTGTCTAAATACCATATATGCTCAGATACTCAAACGAGAAGTAGTAAATTGAGTGCTATCAACCAGCTTGAGGAGAAAATAAGCTTTCAAAAAAAGTCTACTCTAGAACCTTAAATGGCGATGGAAATGTTACATACCCAAATCTAAAGTGATTTTTTTTTTTTTTTTTGCAATAGCTTGCATCAAATAGGAGGATTACATTTTGGGTTTGGAATCCTAACATCCAGCAATTTACACATATGTATATAGACTGAAATTCTCTGAGTAAGAGATTAGTGGTGGGGGAGGTGAGCAGGGAATAGGCAGTCCATGAGAATAATAGTCATGTTTCCCTTCTTGACTTACTCCATCTCCTGACACCCTATACCTAAACACTGAACAAAAACAGACCTCGGCAGGGTGGATTTTGGAGCCAGGTATGTTTACCTTTGAATCTTAGTTCTACTATAAAATTATTAGAGTTATGATCTTAAGATTCTTAGAACCCCATTTTCCCCATATGTAAGGAGAATATCCATTTTACAAGATGAAATGAAGTATTTTATGTAAAGTTATTGGCACGAAGTGAGCATTTGATAAATAAAAGTTATTATTTCACATATTTAGAAGTAGTGGGGTAAAATTATCACTCTCTCAAGAAGAAAATGCAGTTTCTCCTCAACTCCAGCCCTGAAACTAAGAACATCATTTTTAGAGTTTTTAAGAGAAGGAACTCTTTAATATATTTTAAATGCTTATACTGTGTCAAACATATATATTATTTCATTTAATTTCCTTTCTCTACTTAAATTTTGTTCATAACCCTTACCACTTTCTGCAAACTAAACATTTTACTTGTTGTTTGTTTGTTTCTCCCTGGTATAATATAACTTGTATAAGGGCAGAGATTTTTGTCTGTTTTGTTCATTGATGTTTCCTTAGCTCCCAGAATAGTGCCTGGCATATGGTAGGTGCTCAATAAACATTTGTTACAAGAGTAAATGAATCCACATAACCCTGTGAGAGAGGCAACATGATTGTATGCAGTAATAAAAAATTAATTCTCTTTTGCAGTGGTCCTTTTTAAGGTACTAAACACCCTTAAGTTATTCTTGCTATTCCAGATAGTGTGCCAAGAAATTCTTGTGGCTGATGGTTAGGGTATCATGTACCATCCAATTATTCTAAATTCTTCTATTGGAAGCAGGGATATTGCCTGGGAAGCTCTGATGTCCTCCTCTCTAAAGGGTTTCAATGAGGGAGGTGGGGTTTCACAGGTCATTTGAAAGATATATTGATTCTTTTACTGGTGGTTGTCTCTTCCTTTCTCTCTTTAGTGAATTTGGGTCCCCTTCAGGAACAGGGTTATTTATTCTCCTTTAAATCATGAATTCCCAGCTGTAAATCTCAGATTGATGGATTGGTAGAATTTGAAAGACTCTTTGATGAAAGTTTCAGATAGGGAGACTGATAAGCCATGACAGTCAGCCCTTCTCTGTTGCTATTAAAAATACTCTAATGAGAAATAGAGCAAAGCACAGGAACACAATGATACAGTTGTTTGGCCAGAAGAACATACAGCTTCATAAATGAAGGGACTAATTAAGATAGCCTAATTCTATACTTACTTTGAATTAGAATCAAAACAATCTTTTAGTAGTGGATATCTGCAGCTGAATTTTGTACCAAAGGCATATTCTAAATGTCATGCTTTCGAACTGAGTATTTATTTCTCAGGGAGCAGGTGTTAGGGTTTTTTTTTTCCTTGAAATTCAAACCATTTTGACAGTATCCTATTTTTAGAATGCCTTTTTCTTTAAAAAGACAAACAATATCCAAAAGCAGTAGAAAGACATCTTGGGAGAAGGCAGTGTTCTGGTTATACCATAATCATAACAAGCTGAATAAGAAAAAGTCATGTTGTTAAAATTTAAAACTCACAGCGTTTTTATTTTATGATAATAAAACATATTTAATATACTTACTTTCAACAACCTTATGCTACAAAATAAAAATTATACTTCATGAAAATTTTCTTACAACTGCAATATATGGCATGGTCAGTTGCAATGTACAAAGACATTATTGTGTTCAAATAGCATGTTATTCTAATCTATTTCAGAGAGCACTGGACTGGGAGTAAGGCACCTGAATTTTTAGTTCCTGCTGACATACTCTTCCTGAATCTTGGTTTCCTCCACAGTAAAACAAAAGGGTAAAATTTAAATGATTTTTATTTCCTGATAGCTCTAGTATTTTGTGCCTCATTTACAGGGTTCTACATATTTCTCCATTGTTTATTTAGTCTTAGGATTTTCCAAAAATCTGTTCCATAGAATATTTTAAATGTCCTTAGTGTGCTCATGTAGATGAAAACATACTTTAATTTATTATCTTAGTTCATTTGGAGTGTTATAACAAAATACCATAAACTGGGTAGCTTGCAAACAACAGAAATTCATTTCTCACAGTTCTGGAAGCTGGGAAGTCCAAGGTCAAGGTACCACAGATTTGGTGTCAGGTGAGTCCACTTTCTGGTTCACAGCTGGCACCTTCTAGTGTGTGCTCACATAATGGAAGGGATAAAGAGTCTCTCTTGGGCCTCTTTTATTAGGGCACTAACCCTATCCATGAGGGTTTCACCCTATGATCTAATCTCTTCCCAAAGGACCTGCCTCCTAATATCATCACCTTGGGGGTTAGGATTTTAACATATAAATTTTGGGAACACACAACATTCAAACAAGAGTGTTTATATACCATTTATATTTCACACTTGTGTGTTTTATTAGCTTATATTTCATAATACTTTTGGTGGTCAACCTAAAGTCAACACATAAAGTTTCACTTAAACTAACAAGCTATTGTCTTTCACAATAAAATTTTTTTAGAGTTTCCTTATCTTGCAAATTTGTGTTTCTATTTGTTTTTTCTCTTTTTAGCCACAACATATTTTTGCTGTTAATGAGTTGGGTGAAGTATTTGGTTCCCCTCTACTCTTCCTATTGGGTATAGAATTTCTTTAGAAATTTACGCTGCTGCTCTAGACATTCACATAAAATACAAGTGAATGTGCCGTTGTTAGGTCAAACTGTATGGAATTTCCATTTTTGTTGTCAAAAAATGGCCACATATTAACAGTTTTATGATACTTTGATAACAGTTTCCAATAATTTGTTCATTATCATAACAATGTTAGTCTTTACTATTTTTATAACTCAGTGAGGAGAGCCAGTCCCTAAATGAACTAGTGAAGCAAAGAGCACACAGGGTCCTTGGTGAAAGATAGATTTGGGATTGAATTCTGCTTCTCCACTGCCAACATCGTGACCATGGGCAAGTTGCTGAGTTTTGTTGAGCTTCAGTGTCCTTGTTTGTAAAATAAAAATGATAATGCCTGCCTCTCAAGCTTGCTAAGAAGAATGCCCCTGGCTCCCAGAATAGTGCCAGAATGTTTTATTTGGTCTAAAATTACTGTCAGGCCGGATATGGTGGCTCAGGCCTGGCCATCATTTTAGGAAAGCTCAGGAGGGAGATTGTTTGAGTACAGGAGATTGAGACCAGCGTGAGCAACACAGCAAGACCCTGTCCCTTAAAAAAAAGTAAAAAATTATCTGTGTGTAGTGGTGTACAACTGTAATTCCAGCTACTAGGGAGGCGGAGGCAAGAGGATTGCTTGAGCCTAGGAGTCTGAGGCTACAGTGAGCTGTGATCACATCACTGCACTCCATTCTGGGTGATGGAGCAAGACCCTGTCTCTAAAAATAAATACGTAAATAAAATAACTCTGTTGAGTCCATGAGTCTGGTACCAGACTGGAAGGGACAAATCTTTGAGTCTCCACCTTTTCTCTGGATAATCTATGCTTGTTGATGGCTTCTCCTATTGCCATGTGCTGCTGACTCATAAATTCAGATTTCTAGCCTCCGGTTATTTTCTCCCAGATCCAGGCTTGTATTTCTCCTGCTTTCTGTATGTCTTTTCCTGAATCTTCTACAGGCACTTTTCACTTAGCACACCTGAAATGATCTCATCCTTTCTGAACTTCCTGTCTGGAATTAAGCATTGTTTTCAGTCCCTACCCTTAGGGTGGAGACTGGGAGTCATCCTAAGCCCTCTCTTCCATGTCTGCCCTCACCCAAGTCCTGTTGAGTCACCAAGTTCTGTTTTGTTTCTAAGTGACTGGGATTTGGTAAAAATGAGCTTAAGATCACCCCATATAATTTTTCATTGTGTGATAGATCTAGGTCATGTTCTTCTACTTCCTGGCTTCCCTTTCTCTAAACCATAGAACTGATATTATTAGACATTTTCTCATGAAGGCCCTCCTATCTCCATGATCTTTCTAGCTGCTCTTTGAATCTTTTCCAGCTTTGTTAAAGCCCATGTCTAGGACAGCCTCAAGTATCCAGTGTGGCTAGTGAACTGTGGTGAAGAGAGGGAGAAAATGCAGCGTCAGCGCTGGATGGGGACTCTACTGAACAAGAGATGTGTGATCCTAGATAGAAAGGGTTTGTTATTTTTTTTTTTTTAATTTTGAAATAGAAGTCTGTCTGATCAGAGAATTCTCCAAGTTGATATGTAAAGTTACTACATCCTAATTCAAGAGGATTACATAGTGCTGGCTTCAGCACCAGAAAGTGTTTCTGTTTTGCACAATTATCATTTGTCTTTGGAATTAATTCCAGTAGGCAGGAGCGAGTTTTAACTCCATGGCCTACAACACTGGCATTGTTACTCACACTAATGTTCACAATAGAACAAAGCAGCAACCTTTTTTCCCCTTGAGGATTTAAAAGACCTTTTTTCCCCTTGAGGATTTTCCCATGAGGAAGGTAGATAGGATGTTGGTAAGCTTGGGCTTGGGGTCAGTTAAATCTTCTGGGTTCAAATCTCAGTCCCACCACCCACTAGCTCTGTGCCCAGGGAAACTTGCCTAACCTTTCTTGGTCCTATTTTCTTCACAGTACCTTCCTTGTCAAGTATAGTGAGACTTAGACACAATGTGTGTAAAGCACCTAGCAGAGTGCCTAAGATACAGGAGGTGATCTGGAGTGGTTAGTGGAGACCTAGACTATTCAGAATGTAAGCAGAGGGCTAACTGGTGGTCAGCCTGCCTAGCCCTGGTTTTAGGAGACTTTCTGTTCCAATTCCGGACCTGTGGGATATTGGTGGTCAAGTAAGTCTTGTACTATAATCTAATCCAGCTGCCCTGCTTCCTCCTTAAATTAGACAGGAACAACTGTATCAACTGTAAAGAACTGGGGAGACTAGCAGTATCTCTGCTTGTCTTGGCCCATGTTTCACACCTCATTAAAGCCCCAGTTTCTTCTTACAACCTTTGCCTTTTCTCTAGCTCTCTGTGGTCATAACCCTCTCTGAATTCCTAAAGCAATAATGCTTTTTATCATGATTTACTATTTGTTCATATACTCTGAGGTTGTTTCACATGTGTAAGTCTGTCTCCTCAAGCAATTGGAAGCACCTCTGGCAAAAACTCTGCCTGTTGTATTCCCCAAGGAGCTGGCCCCTGTGTGAAACTGGGGACAGATGCAGTTTGACCTACTCTGCCTGTGTTCCCAGTCCCTCTTTCTACTCAGGGATGTCAGGAAGCTGTTTCTGGAGTCTGCCATCAGGCATTGCTCAAGGCCATGTCCCATGATCCATCCAAACAGTGTTGTTGTCATTCTAGCTGCAATGTTTTGGGAGCTGTCCAGACAAGTAGTGATTATAAGACCAAGAGATTCTTGCAGTGTCCTGAATATAACACTAATCCAACATGCATTGATCTAATGCCTACACAGTGGCATGATTGTGCCATGATTGTGCAGGACATGTGTAGCTGAGCAAGATAATGGGGAGTCAGAGAAATTATAAAACCACCTAATTAGTACCAGTAATTACAAAGAGCTATGGGAAGGTAGATGAGGGTGCAGTTAATTCAGTCAGGGTTCAGGGTCTAAACAGGAAGTAAAATCTGACCTGAGCTTTGAGGAGTGACTGAGGATTTCAGCTGGGTATAGATAAGGGCATTTCTGAGTGTGGGTGCCCACCGTGTTAAGCAAGTGGAGTATAAGAGTATATATAAGGAGGCCTGGGTGCAATGGCTCACACCTGTAATCCCAGCACTTTGAGAGGTTGAGGCAGGCAGATCACTTGAGGTCAGGAGTTTGAGACCACCCTTGCCAACATGGCGAAATCCTGTCTCTACTAAAAATACAAAATTTAGCTGGGTGTGGTGGTGCACCCCTGTAATCCCAGCTACTCAGGAGGCTGAGGCATGGGAATCTCTTGAACCTGGGAGGCGGAGGTTGCAGTGAGCCTAGATAGCACCACTATACTCCAGCCTGGGCAACAGAGTGAGAATCTGTCTTAAAAAAAAAAAAAAAAAAGAGTATATATAAGGAGAATGAGGGTATAGAGAGTCTGTGTTTAGGATGAGGCTCAGAGAGGAGGCTTGGATGGGATTTGGAAGGGCATGTAAAAAAATGGCTGTGTAAAATGAGTATTTATATATCAAATTTTGTTTTTCCTATGCTTCCTTTCTAATTTGGGGAAATGTTTTCATAGAAGGGATTTTAGGGCCAATGAATATTAAAATTCATAGTTAAAACACAATGTTGTCAAGGGAAATTCCATATTTTAAAATGTGCATTTACTTCTCTAATACCAATTCAGTTCACACAGTCTGTCGCATACACAGGTGTTAAAATGCTGTATCTAGTTAACTTCACATTTTTCCCACAGGTATTGAATATGTAAGCAGACACAGGGGTAACTCTCAAGGAACAAAATTGCCTGAAGGCTTTTTCCCAGGTACAGGTAAAGCATTGCCTTGGAAATGATTACATGACTTAGCAATGAGGGGTTAGTATTTCTTTAGGCTGTCAGCTGTGATGTAGCCAGTAGCATCTGAGCTTGAATTGTCTCCATCACTGAGCTTCAGACATGTTTGGGCATGTCTGCTGAATGTCTGCCCTGTATCTGTGATGAGTTGGTGGTCTGTCCCATCAGTGTCTTGATACTAGAGTCAAAAGCGGTTCCCAGAGAGAATGTATCCTAAGAAAGGTAGAGTCAGCCACAGTAAGCTCTGATCACCAGAGGGTGGAGTGATTCTGAGGTCAGTTTCCATGTGGGTCATGAGGAAGTGTCCTCTGTCAGCCATTCCCTGGACTCTGTCTGTCCTGAGTCCTAGAAAAGCTGTGGAGGGGTGAGTGGGCTGAATGTAAGAGCTCTTCCACTAAAGAATCTGTATGTCATTTGAGCACAAGACCACTGCTGCAATAGCCCTCAGGAGAGTATATTGTATAAGAGGGAGAAAGGCATATTTCCCTCTATCCACAGATGCTTGAAATCAGAGGTTTCCAAACTGTTTTGATTCACATATTTATTTGTTAAAAAATGTCTGAGCTCTGTCATGTATTACTGTCTTACATATTTTACAAAACATGTAGAAGTAAAAATCTTAAAGGCTAAATTAAAAATTAAACAGAAATTCTGATATTTTCATCACACCTCAAAGGTTTGCCTTGCATCCCCCTTTATGATGAGTCCCCCATCATGAAGACCCCTGCTCTAGAGCATTAGTGGGAGGGGCCTGGCAGTGCCCAGAAATAGCAGCTCTTCCTGGTAAAGATGCCCATGATGCAGTGAGTGTGCATACATGTGAAATTCATGCTGGAGCTTCATGAAATTCTACTTAGGGCCCTGTTTTCAGGGAGCTAAGACTCTGATAAGGGGGAGTAAAATAAAGATGCAGAGAAATGTAGTACATTACTAAAAATGTTACTCCATTTGAACCTCCAGGCTGGTGAGCCGTGGAGGAACTTGAGTTGTACAAAATTAAAAATCTTTCTGAGACAGTATGTTTGTATTGCATTTTAGAATTTACCAAGCACTTTCACTTGTAACTTTGCAACAACTCTGTGGGATATGAAGGATGGAAGTTGAGAATTTCTTTAAGCTAATTTGGTTACACTCAGATTTCAGCTTCATTTTGGAAATCATAGTAACCACCCAAAAAGTTTGGGGTGGTGATAGTTATTTCTTCTATAGGCTTGATACCAAGTTGTAATGAATTCAAGCCTTAGACCAAAATCTCACACACATAGAAATATTTATTAGACTAGCATTAATTAGCAAAGCAGGCACAAAATATTTCATACAGTCTGTTTGGTAGATTGATGAACTCTCAGCTCTATTTTGTTTTAGGTGCTCTAACTATATATTAAGTAAAAAAAAATAAAAGCTTTGCTCTATTTAGGATTCTGCATCCTTTGTATGTAAATCACAAATCCTTTTAAATCAATGGTTGGAGACAAGGACAGATTAGGGATTAAGTTTTAGGCAACATCACTCAAGGGTACAAAGTTGAGGCATCATAGAAGTCTGATCCCTTTTTCTTACACGTGTTTCTAAATTATTTTAGCTAACCCATATGTCTTGAATACCTTTAATTTCACCAGGTAAAACCCATTTCTAAACTTTCTAAATGGTAATGGTTTGCTAAATGGTAATGGTTATTGACTGAAGTAGGAGTGAGTCCATCCCCTTTCTGATGTAATATTACCTGACACACATACCCACTTTCAAACTGTACAATTCAGGCATTGCTTTAGCTGACTTTGCCTAGAAATGAAACTTAAATTAATTGTCACATATATCAAACCAATTGTAATGAAGTATTTAAAAATAAATTATAGAGCTTATAACATTGGATTATCATTTTACAGACACTGAAGCTTATGATCTATGATTTGCCTAAAGTTTTTCAACTTGTGAGTAGGGATAAGACACTGAACCCAAATGTAAATGACTCTCAATTCCATGCTGTCTTTGTAATACCAATGCCCCTGACTATATGGCCACTTCCAATGCTGACCTCTTGGGATCGAGGCACTCTGCCCCTTGGCCACTTTTTTAAAAGTCTAAAGTTTAATTAATAGTAATAGTCCAATGTTAAAAAGTAAGGAATCTGTGTCTTCTGTTGACGTGATTCCTCCTGTAACTCTTCCTGAGAGGAGGAAAGACAGTATCTATCAGATTTATGAGGCTTTGCTTAAATTTTCCAAGGGTACCTTCAATTGCTTTAGTTCTTGTAACTCTTTTCCTCAAGGAAATTGGGATACATTTTCTAGGCCTTGAGGGACATCTGTGTGTAGCCACATGGACCCTGAAGGCCATGACCCAAAGGCAGGGGCTGCTGTGGATAGTGAGATAGAGATGAAGTGCTGGGCAGGTCAAGAACCTGGAAGACACAGCTGGGTGGGACCATGCCAGGAGCAAAAGTGAGAAGTTCAAGGTGGGCCAGACCAGAAATATGCTAGACAGGTACCACGGGATTTTAGAGGTTCCAGCCTATGGCAGGGATCACCTGACCTTGCCCAGAAGAATGTAGGTTTTAGGATAAAGCAAGAATAACCAACGTAAAATTAGCACATTTTAAGATACGGAGTGCAAAAAGCTGTAATCCCAAACTGAGAATGTTTAGTAAGAAGAATGCGGATACTGAAGAACTCAAAAGACTTTTGTTTGAATTGGGTACTTCTTTTCAGGGTTTCGCTCTTGTTGCCCAGGCTAAAGTGCAA
Source organism: Macaca mulatta (assembly GCF_049350105.2). Classification (NCBI taxonomy): domain Eukaryota; kingdom Metazoa; phylum Chordata; class Mammalia; order Primates; family Cercopithecidae; genus Macaca; species Macaca mulatta. The sequence goes on from NC_133412.1 coordinate 105,443,610, forward strand.
TGGCGCAGTCTCAGCCCACTGCAACCTCCGCCTCCTGAGTTCAAGTGATTCTCCTGCCTCAGCCTCCTGAGTAGCTGGGATTACAGGCATGTGCCACCACGCATACTAATTTTGTATTTTTAGTAGAGATGGAGTTTCACCATGTTGGTCAGGCTGGTCTTGAACTCCTGATCTCAAGTGATCCACCTGCCTTGGCCCCCTAAAGTGCTGGGATTACAGGCATGAGCCACCGTGCCCAGCCCCATCATGTTTCTTTTGCAATGCTTTTGCCCTGGACCCTCTAGGCTTCTGATACCTGCTAAACCAGAGTGCTTTTTCCACATTGCTCCCCTCCCAACACTCTGCAGGGCCCAGATAACTCCCTGAGAGGTGCAAGTGGCCCTAAATTTTTTCTTATTCCTATTCTTGTGTCCTGAGGCCAGCCTTTCAGTCCCAGGGTCCTCTTCACAGATCTCTCAGGACTCCCATCTGATTCCTATGCCATGGGATTCCCGGCAGCCACTCTAACCAGACAGAGTGCTTGAAGTAGAGGCACCATTTAAATCAGCCTCTTAGGACGTTTGTTACTGGTATATAATTCATAAGGGACTCTCCAGTACCTATTACTCAATAAGAACAATGACATTGATGTTTGACGTGCAGGATTTGTTTAAAGGGGCTTTTTATAGATCTGTAGGGCAATGGCCATTTCCAAAGCAATGACAGTGCAGTATTTCAAAACAAAAGCTATTTTGGACAGGAATTCAAAACTGGACTCTATAGATCCAAAGTGAGTTTGACTGGTGTATAGGAGTTTTTTTCTTTTTAGTGCCTTTCAAAACATTTCATTTAAACTTAAAAACTAGAAGATCACAGGAGATGTTTTCCACAAAGCTCTTTTGATTTCATTGTTCTGCATAGATGCTTGGAAAGCAGGGAAAATGTTTTATGGTGAAAGAATGCAGACTTCTGGCCCAGAGGATGGAGAGTGGTTATTTCTTGGCTTTATGTGGTCCTGAGCCTCAGAAATATAGAAAGAAATACAGAAATATCTGTGGACATGTTAGGGTTTGATGCAATGAGTAATGGGATACAATTATGGATTAGCAGTTGGAAATTTGAAATTTATTACAAATGTACGTAAAAAGAATAACAACTATGATGGATTCTTTCATTTATTGAGTGATTACTATGTGTCAGGCTCTGTGTTAGGAAGTGCTTGATATACGCTAACTCGAAGCTTCAACAAACTTCAAGGGTAGTTGAAGGAACACACTAATGCCCAGATCTTGGTGCTATACACCATTCATCAATAAAAGGAATCAGGGCTCCTTGGAGTAATGGCTAATACTAGGGGCAGGGAAAAATTTTAGATGAGCATGAGCAAGTATCATGTAGTTCAAGAGTATAAGGAAATGTTCAAAAAACAAAAGGGTGGAGCTGTCAAAGAGACATAGGAGCCAAGCTGAAAGAGCTTCTACTAGCCAAACCTAATAAATAATGTAGTATTGAGTTAAAATATAAAATAAATATAAGGCTGGGCATGGTGGCTCACGCCTGTAATCCCAGCACTTTGGGAGGCCGAGGCGGGCAGATCACAAGGTCAGGAAATTGAGACCATCCTGGCTAACACGGTGAAACCCCGTCTGTACGAAAAAAATACGAAAAATTAGCCGGGCGTGGTGGTGGGCACTTGTAGTCTCAGCTACTCCAGAGGTTGAGGTAGGAGAATGGCGTGAACCCGGGTGGCAGAGTGTGCAGTGAGTCGAGATCGTGCCACTGCACTCTAGCCTGGGCGACAGAGCAAGACTCTGTCTCAAAAAAAATAAAAAATAATAATAATAATAATAAATAAATAAATAAAATAAATCAGTGTATACTAATATAAATGAATGATTGAATAAATAGATAAACAGGAGAAGAGACAGATCTTTCTTACAGAAACTTCCAAATAATATACATAGATACTCCCATTTCTTGGAGGAAGAGTTTAACCCACTCCTGGGGGTGGGCTAGACTTAGTGACTTGCTCTCAGAAAACAGGATATGAAAGTGAACAATAGTAACTTCACAGTGGTGAAAGCTAGTAAGTATAACCTTAACCAAGTGATGAAGGTTGATGTCACCATTGATGTTGTGTGGATATTGTATACCCCTAATGTGATGTGGTGAGAAGAGTACTACTTCATCTCTACGGTATTCTTCTCAAATATCCATAATCCATTTTAATCATCAGAAAAATATCAGATAAACCCAGACTGGGGACATTCTAGGGGTACTTGGCCTGTATTCCTCCAGACTATCAAGGTCATGAGAAGCAAGGAAAGCCTAAAAGGCTATTATAGACTAGAGGAGACTAAGGACATATGACAACTAAATGTGGTGTGGTACTCAAGATTAGGTCCTGGGACTGCAAGAGGACATTAATGAAAAAACTGGTGAATACAAATAAAATCTGGAGTTTAATTAATAGTTTGGTACTAAGATCAGTTTTATACTTTTTACATATGTACCTTGGTAACATGAGATGTTAACAACGGAGGAAACAGGGTGAGAGGTATGGGAACTCTTTGTACTATCTTTGCAGCTTTTCTCTAAATATAAAATTATAACAAAATAAAAAATGTATTAAATGAATAAGTATATAAATAAAAATACATATAAATAGTTGAAGATTTAACAGGGTAATACAGATTTATTTTCTAAAAATCAGCAGATGGTAGGATGAAAAGTAGAAATTTCCTTCTCTGAGTAGGAACTCCAAGCCTACCCCATTCTAATAGCACAGGTAAATAGCTTAACAATTTGGCATATGTTTTCCCAGATGTTTTCTTTGATGTATAGGTACATATTTTAAATATGGAACTCTGCTTTTCATTCTGTCCTATGGCTTATTTTTTTGTCTACTAAACCCTGAATCTTGGACTTGGTTTTGAGACAGAATATAGTAATCTTCCAGATGATTTTTAAATGTTTGTGAGAGAGTATTGCTTCCACAAAGGTATTAAATTGTTGAGTCTACATCTTACTTTATTTTTAAGCATTTTAGATACGTATCTTTTTTTTTTTTTTTTTTTTTTTGAGACGGAGTCTCGCTTTGTGGCCCAGGCTGGAGTGCAGTGGCTCCATCTCGGCTCACTGCAAGCTCCGCCTCCCGGGTTCACGCCATTCTCCTGCCTCAGCCTCCGGAGTAGCTGGGACTACAGGCGCCTGCCACCGGCGCCCGGCTAATTTTTTGTATTTTTAGTAGAGACGGGGTTTTACCATGTTAGCCAGGCTGGTCTCGATCTCCTGACCCTGTGATCCGCCCGCCTCGGCCTCCCAAAGTGCTGGGATTACAGGCATGAGCCACCACGCCCGGCCTAGATATATATCTTATAGACATTAGTTTTTCATTTCTTCTAACCCAGACGTCTAAAATAATCATTTAGATGTTCCTAAATTTTTGTTATATTAGTCAAAATTATTACCTGGGCCAGGCATGGTGGCTCATGCCTGTAATCCCAGCACTTTGGGAGGCTGAGGCAGGTGGATCACCTGAAGTTGAAAGTTCAAGACCATCCTGGTCAACATGGTGAAAGCCAATACAAAATCAGCCAGGTGTGGTGGCACACACCAGTAGTCCCAGCTATTCAGGAGGCTGAGGCAGGAGAATCTCTTGAACCCTGGAGGCAGAGGCTGCAGTGAGTTGAGATCACACCACTGCACAGCCTGGATGAGACAGAGCAAGACTTCATCTCAAAAGAAAAAAAAAAAAAAATTATTACCTGCTCTGCTCTAAAAATTTGGAATGATAGATTTTTAGTAAATATTAAGAAAAGAAATGTATTAATCTTTAAATAAATAGAATTATGAAAGATGTTGCTAGTTGATCATAACTTTGTTGGTGAATGCTAGCTAGCTGAAGTTGTGATAGAAATTGAATATATATGTGTGTGACTGTGTGTGTGTATATACATACACAATTATATCTATAAAATTTAAAAGCATTCATTTGCTACTGGCTCAGACAGTATAAGAATGTTAACCACTGATTATCTGATCTCTGATCCAAATAAATTACTAATCTAATAATTATAGGTTTTCTTTATTTTTCATTTCTCCTTGTAACAGGCAGGGCTGTGATTTGAGCTGGGGTTTGTCTCCAGTACTCCCACGTCCGCTGGGTAGCCCTGATATGGAAGCTATAGAGAGTTCCACAGCTGTGGGCACTGCTTTTGTGTAGTCTTGGGAGACCGTCTGTGTGTGTGTGTGTGTGTGTGTGTGTGTGTGTGTGTGTGTGTGTGTGTGTGTGAGTGTGTGTGAGAAGGGGCGTGTATCTAGGCCCTTTCTCCTCTCATAGCCAGTTCTCTTTCATTCCTAGCCCAGATTTGTAACGGTCCTTCATTCGTTAGCTTCACTGTACCTTTCCCAATCTCCCATTTCTTTTTTTTCAGTTTTATTTTATTTTTAATTGATACAATAATTATACATATTTGTGGGGTACAGTGTGATGTTTCTGTACAAGTATGTATTGTGTACTGTTCGAATCAGGGTATTTAACGCATCCATCATCTCAAACGTTTATCATTTCCTTGTGGTGAGAACATTCAAAATCCTTTCTTGTTATTGTGAAATATACAAGATTGTTAACTATAATCACTGTACGGTGCAATAGAATACCAGAACTTATTCCTTTTATGTAACTATGATTTTACACCCCTTGACCAATCTCTTTCCATCTCTCCCTCCCTCTCTCTGTCCTCAGCTTTTGGTAATCACCATTCTATGCTCTACTTCTATGAGATCAGCTTTCTTAGATTCCACAAATGAGTGCAATCATGTTGTATCTGTCTTTATGAGTTTGTCTTACTTCACTTAACAATGCCCTCCAGTTTTATCTATGTTGCTGCAAATGACAAGATTTCATTTTTTAGTGGCTGAATAATATTCCGTTGCGTACATATACCACATTTCATTATTCGTCCATTGATGACACTTAGGTTGATTCCATATCTTGGCTATTGTGAACGGTGGAGCAATAAATGTGGGAGTGCAGATGTCTGTTTGACATAGTGATTTCATTTCCTTTGGATGAATACCCAGTAGTGGAATTGCTGGAATGGTAGTTCTGTTTTTAAGGTTTTGAGGATCTTCCACACTGTTTTCCATAATAGCTGTACTAATTTACTTTTCTACCAACAATGCATCAGGGTTTCCTTTCTCCACGTTCATACCAGCATATTTTTTTTGTCTTTTTGATAATAGCCATTGTAGTTGGGGTGCCAGCCTCCCATTTCTCCACCAGTGGCTGGCACGTCCCTATAGAGAACAGTGAAGCTAAGTGATAGGAATCCCTTCCATGTTCCTACCTCCTTGGTACAAACCTGCAAGTTGGCACACCCTTCTTTACCTCCTTTCTTTGGGTTTTATAGAAAGAGGAAAAATTTTGTTAAAAGTATGGATTTTTGACCAGGCATGGTGGCTCACACCTGTAATCCCAGCACTTTGGGAGGCCGAGGCGGGTGGATTACCTGAGATCAGAAGTTCGAGACCAGCCTGGTCAACGTGGTAAAATCCTGTCTCTACTAAACATAAAAAATTAGCCGAACATTAGTGCCACACATCTGTAATCCCAGCTACTCAGGAGGCTGAGGCAGGAGAATTGCTTGAGCCTGGGAGATGGAGGTTGCAGTGAGCCGAGATCGTGCCACTGCACTCTAGCCTGGTGGACAGAGCAAGACTGTCTCAAAAAAAAAAAAAGTATGGATTTTTATAGGGAAAGGTACCTGTTCCCTGCACTGCCATTACAGCTGTGTGACCTTGGACAATTTACTTAAATCTTGCTACCCCATTCTGTGAAATGGGGATAATTATACTACCTACTGGTGGTATTAAAAGATAATGCTGATGAAGTCTATTTAGCGTGGTGTCTGGCACAATAAGTGCCTGGCATGATAAGTGACAATGGTAATTTCTTTCTATTCAAATTCAACCCACCTTCCAGGGCTTATCCATATCTTAAACTTATCCTATTGCTCTGGCTCTTTCCTCTATCTATAAGTATGCTCAAATCTTTCTTTCAACCCTCCCTTGATCTTGCATTCCTTTCTGTTACTCCGTTTTTCTTTCTCATAATCAAGCTTTTTGACAGAGTGGGATACTCTGCCTCACTTTAAGTCAGCTCGTAAACTAAAGCAATCCAGATTTCATGCCCCCTTACACTGAAACTGCTGTCATAAGGTTGCCAGTAGGACCTCCTGAAGTGGACATGTGCTTCTGTTTGCCTAGTGTCCTTTCGCCTTCTGACATCATGCCATCCCGGGGAGCTGCCCTTCTCTGTGGATCTTGGTGTAACTGTCAGTTCAGGTGCCTGCTTTCTCCCAGCCCAGGGGTGGACATACGACCCTGAGTCAGGCCAAGCAGACAAGTCAGGGGAATGACAGATGGTGACGTTTCCTGCTTGCTACCCTAGTCCTCCTGGACATCCTCATTTCCTGTCCTTTCTATGGGCTAATTCTTTGATTTTTTCCCTGGAGTCTGTGATCTACCTCATATTCCTTCAATACATTTCTTTTTACGTACCTTAGATGGCTGTGTTGCTTATAGCAGAAGGACTCTAACTGATACAAGCTATAATTTGTAAATTAAAGGGAAACATTTCAATACTTATATAATTTATTTTCTGATACTATAGACTGTCATCCTTGAAATTTTCTGTTCTTGTATGTAAATCCTGCAATGATGCAGTGTTTTGGTTCTTCTCTTCTCTTACCTGTCTACCTCATTATTCTTAGTCCCCCCCTGCTCCAAGCCCCACTACATAATGTTTGTTCCCTAAGTTTTCTCTCTTCGTCTTGTTCTCATGCTATCCCAGGTGTTCTTGAATTGTGCCACAGACCCTCCGGCAGGGGGGGTAGGCCTCTGAATCCCAGTGTTTCTAAATGTTTTGAATGAAATGCATGGAATTACAAAAAACTCAAAATATGCTGAAATGTAATTACAAAAATATTTCTAAAAATTGTGATGTAGTAATATGTGTGCTATTTTATTAACACAGTAGACAAGATCTAGTGGTGGGCCTAACAACTACTATAATTTTGAACCAATAATGAGTATAAATGCTATTTCAAGATATCTTTAATAACTTTAATGTGATATGAAAATATCTGAGATTTCTGTCGGTGATCACAGATATTGTGATTTCTTTTCTTTTCTTTTTTTTTTTGAAACAAGTTCTTGCTCTGTCCCCTAGGCTGGAGTGCAGTGATGTGATCACAGCTTACTGCAGCCTCGAACTCCTGGACTCAAGTGATCCTCCTACCTCAACCTCCCAAGTAGTTGCGATTACAGGTGCCTGCCAGCACACCCGGCTAATTTTTATATATATTTTTTGTAGAGATGGGGTTTCACCATGTTGCCCAGGCTGGTCTCAAACTCAGGGCTCAAGTGATCCTCCTGCCTCAGCCTCAAAAGTGCTGGGATTACAGCTGTGAGCCACCATACCTGGCAGGTATTGTGATTTAATCACAAGTACTGCTAATACTTCTTTAACTTGTTTCCTATATTTATAAATGAGAGAAATTTTAGTTCATGAAAACAAGAACATATTTTTTTCCCATTTATGTTCTCAGACTTCCTGAATTCTATCCACAGAATCCTCAGAAGTCCTAGGACTCTACGTGAAGAATCTCTGCCTAAGTCCCATCCTTAGGGTTTCTCATCCATACCAGGGCTTGCTCCTACTATCCATGTCTTGAGGACTCACAGGTTTATATCCTGAGCCTGGACATCTATATACAGAGACCTTCCTCTGTTTGTCTCATAGGCATCTCCCCCTCTACATGTCTACACCTGAATTTCCTTCTTATACCTCTTCGTCCTAGGGGTTTCTCATCTCTCATCTGCTCTGTGGTTAACTTCCAGTATTGTTCCCTTCAGTACTCCCTTAATACTGCTGCCAGAATAATTATAAAAAGCTGGTATGTTCTAAAATCTGAGTGTATCATTTCCTTACATAAGATTCTTCAATGACTCTCCTTTGCCTACAGGTTGCAATTCAAAGTTCATTGTATGTCATGAAAAGCCCTCCACAGGCAATGTGATGGGTTCTATCTCTTGCCTTTTTACTCTCTCCATACTCCCTTTACTCTATACCTTCTGCTTGCACAACTTGCTTTAGCCATTTAAACATAGTTGAACTTTCTGAATGTCCCTTGATTTTTCATTCCCTAAACCTTTGCACAGGCTATTGTATCCCCTAGCCTTGCTCACTTGCTAATTTGTACTCATCTATCAAGATGGCCCAAGTGCTATCTCCTAGGGAAACTTCTTTGATGCCTCACATATAGTTGACACTCCTTCTTCATTCCCATGCTTGAACTGGACATACGCCTCTAGTAAAGTTCATATTACAGTGAATTACAATCATGTATTCGTATATTTCTCTTTGTCACTAAAGTGTAAAATTCTTGAGGAAAAGGACCATATTCTGTTTATTTATGTGTTTCTAGTTTTTAGCATAATAGGAACTCTTACCATATATAGTCGTTGTTCCCAATAAATATTTTTTGACATATTTAGTGTTACCAAAAAAATCACTATCGCATCGTTCACACAGAGAGTGCATTTGTTTTAGGGATGAGAGAAAATTAATGAGTCTCTTGCATTCTAAATTTAGGACAAAATTTTAGCCTTACTGTGTAACATAATTGGACCTCTTTAGTGGAGAAACTAGGTCAAGGAACTGTTGCTATGCAGGCAAAATGAAAATGTAGACATCTTAAAAGCTGGTATGAGTTTCTATATATAAAAGCTCAGCCAACCATGTCTGTTTTAAGGTTGTCGTTTAGTTAGATACATTATTATTTTGTATGATATTGTTCTTTTCTCCCATATCACATCTGTAAATGTTTATCTGAATGGAGGTTAGATTTACTGCAAGTGGAAACTCTTAGAGAAATAGCCAAAAAAGTCAGGAATATTTGCAAGTCTTTACTATGGACTGATGTGTAAAAATTTAGAGACAGAATTACTGAACAGAAGATAATCTTACAGCATACAGTCAAATCATGGCTGCTACTAACCCATGTGGCACCTTTATGAAAATTAGAAAAAGACATTCCTTTCTCGAAACACCTTACATCCACCTTTAGGAAATTGTCATAATACATTGACTTAATTGGAATAGGGTACTTTCAACTGCCATCTTCTGGAAAGTCACACTAATAAATATGCTAATCTGTGTTATCTGTGATGTGAAGGACATCCGTGTGTAATGCACAATCTGCATTGTAGCATATATGGCTGCCTTAGCCAGGGGATGAGCATTCTCTCCTCATATGTGGTTTTGCTACCAGTTATTTATTGTTCAAATGATAATGAAGGTTTTCAGATGAAAAAGAAAAAATACCAGCTGCACTGTACTGAGAGGAAAAAGAAGCTAACTTTCAGCACATCCAAGTGACTCCGAAACCACATCCAGACCATTGTGTCCTACAGAATTGAAAGAGGGCATCAAAGAGCACCATGGTTGTTGCTTACCTGGCTTTAAAAGTATTAAAGCCTTAAGGGTTCTGAAACATCACGTGCATTAGCTATGGCTCCACAGAGGGTACACCTTCAGCTCTCAACTTCCTATTCTGGAACTCGGGAACTCTGTATTTCCAATTACACATGTTAGGACTGTGGTAAAGCACCAAAGTTGTGGCTAGAATTTGGGCTTTGACACTTCTTATACTTGCTTAGTTCAGAACTTGGAATCCCTGTTCTTGTGCAAATCCTGTGGTTGATGCTCAACATATGAAGCCAAAAAACTGTTCTCTGCATAAAAATGAACTCTTGCTTATTTTCTTATAAAGAATAAAGTTTTAGATCTGAAGGAATTTGGATATACTTTGTTTCCCCTGTTTTTCCCGTTCTCTTTTTGGTTTCTGACCTGTGTTGAGTAGAGGGTTAGGTATGCAGTGAGCCAGAGCAGTTGACTCTAGGTGTATTCTGATTTTTAGCCTCTGAAGAGGACTGTCATAACAGGATAGCCATGATTCCAGTAACACTGGGAGGTGGATGAAACATTCTGAGGATAGGTGCAGGTTGTAGATGGGCTTGCTTACTTTGGAGCTAGGGTGGTGGGTGGGGTTCCTCAGGGGATAGTGAGAAGGGAGGGAAAACGATGAGATGTGAGTCAGATTAAAAGATGCCTGCGGCTGGGTGTGGCGGCTCACACCTGTCTTCCCAGCACTTTGGGAGGCCTAGGCGGGTGGATCACAAGGTCAGGAGATCGAGACCATCCTGGCGAACATGGTGAAACCCCGTCTCTACTGAAAATACAAAAAACGGGCATGGTGGCAGGCGCCTGTAGTCCCAGCTTCTAGGGAGGCTGAGGCAGGAGAATGGCATTAACCCAGGAGGTGGCGGAGCAGCTTGCAGTGAGCGGAGATCCCACCACTGCACTCCCAGCCTGGGCAACAGAGTGAGACTCCGTCTCAAAAAAGTAAAAGAAAAGATGCCTGCATCAGCATGAGAAGCCTACTGCTAAGGATCAATCATCATACAGGATGTATTTTCAATATTAAGCAGATATAGTAGAGATTTGGATCATTGTTGGACTGATTGGCCTTAGAACTCTGGTAAAACGCTGCATCAGAGCACAGTAGACACCTGCTGAGGTCCCAGGTGCAGAGGAGGTCTGGAGAAATGAGCATCTGGCAGGCTGGTCCCAAAGCCAGGGTTGGCTCAGGGACTGACCTTTATTAGGCTTGCTTCCATGACAAAAACTCAGCTAACCCTCATTGGATTCTAAGTGCTGCGTGGGATTAAAAAGGCCCTTGCCTCTGGAGAGTTGCCAAAAAGAGAGACGCATAACAACTCTAAAATAAAATAGGATGAACTGAGTGTTACAGTAGAGTTTTTGTACAGAAAAAATTGGGGAAGTACAGGATAAAGAGCAATTTATTCTTCTGACAGGAGCCTTCTCCAAAAAGTTGGTCTTTAAAAATGAACATTTTCCTATTTGTTTTTGATTTTTGAAGAAAAACATGCTCAGTTTAAAAACAATTCTTAAATAGAAATGTAAAATATGTACAAAAAGCAGAAAAAAGAAAAGTCATATTTTAAAAAACTTTTTATTTTAAAATAATTTTATTTATGAAAGAATTATAAAACTAATAAAGAATGCTCTCATATGTACCCTTCACCCATCTTCCTTTAATGTTGACATCAGATATAATTATGGTAGATTTATCAAAACTAAGAAATTAATATTAATATATCACTATTAACTAAACTACTACATAGACTTTTTTTTTCATTAATATCCTCTTTTCTATTCCAGTGCCCAATCCAGGGTCCTACATTGGATTTAGTCATCCTGTGTCCTCAGTTTCTTCAAGTTTATTGCAATTTGTCTGTCTTTCCTTGTCTTTTATGACCTTCACACTTTTGAAGACTAATGGTCAGGTATTTTGTAAAATGTCCCTCAATTTGAGTCTGTCTTGTGTTTCCTCCTGAATAGGCTGAGGTTATCAGTTTTCAGGAGAGTACCACGAAAGTGATGTACCTTTCTCATCACATCAGATTGGAGGGCTTATAATAGCCATACAACAGATTACTGGTGATTTTAACCTTGATCACATGGTTAATATGGTATTTGTCATTAAAATTCTTATTTTTCCCTTTCTATGATCTGTCCATTAGAAGCAAGTCACTAAGTTTAGTCACACTCAAGGGAAGAGAAATTGAGTTCTACCTCTTGGAGGGAGTTGTATCAAAGAATCTGGATTCCTGTTAAAAGCACCATAGTCATTAGTAAATCTGGTGGGAGATATTTTGAGGCTATGCAGTTATCCTCTTTTTCTTTTTTCTTTTCTGTTTTTTTTTTTTTTGAGACCGAGTCTTGCTCTGTCGCCCAAGCCAGAGTGCAGTGGTGTAATCTTGGCTCATTGCAACCTGCGCCTCCTGGGTTCAAGCAATTCTCCTGCCTCAGCCTCCTGAGTAGCTGGGATTACAGTTGCCCGCAACCACATCCAGCTAATTTTTGTATTTTTAGTAAAGATGGGGTTTCACTACGTTGGCCAGGCTGGTCTTAAACTTCTGACCTCAGGTGATCCGCCCGCCTCAGCCTCTCAAAGTGCTGGGATTATAGGCATGAGCCACTGTGCCTGGCCTATCCTCTTTTTCCTAAAAATTTTACCCATTGATTGTAGCATTCATCAATAGAGCTTGCCTGTAGCAATCAATAGATTTTGCCTGTAGCAAATATTGGTGATTTTCTATTTCCCACACTCCCCTACATTTATTAATTGAAATTTTTCTGTAAGGAACTTTTTTACTCCTGCATTTATTTATTCAATCATTTATATCAGCATAGACTCATGGATATTTATTTTATTCTTGAATTATAATCCAATACTATGGTTATTTATTTTTTAATACATTGCTCAAATTGTTCCAGTTTTGGCCACTGAGTGTGTGTGCATGTGTGCACGTGCATTTTTTGAGATGTGGTTTTGCCCTTTTGCCCAGGCTGGAGTGCAGTGGCATGATCACAGCTCACTGTAGCCTCAAGCTCCTGGGCTCAAGCGATCCTCCCACCCCAGCCTCCTGTGTAGCTAGGACCATAAGCACATGCCACCATGCCCAGCTAATTAAAAAAATTTTTTTTGTAGAGATAGGGGTCTCACTATATTGCCCTGGCTACTCTTTAACTCCTGGGCTCAAGTGGTCCTTTTGCCTCAGCCTCCCAAAGTGCTGGGATTACAGGTGTGAGCCACTGCACAAGGCCTGAATATATATATTTGAGAAGCTTTGGAAGGTCGTCTTAGACTGAAGGGGTGGAACCTAGTGAGATCAAGGAATCAGTGTCAGGCTCTGCTATAAATGGCATAGGATGAGGGGGATGCAGAGGGTAGGGGGTAGTGAAAAACAGAGTTCAGGAGGCCAGTGCTGGAAAGGAGGCAGCAAACAGGGAAGTTGGTAGCTGTTACAAAGCACAGTAAGTAGTGCATCAGGGGATCATTAAAGGGAGGCCATCTAGTTTTTTGTTTTGGGTTTTGCTAAGTATGATATGAGGGAGTAATTAGCTTTATTCATTGCCTCTGAAATCTTTCTCCTTCCTGTAGGGGATATTTCTACCTGCAGTTATGATTAGGATTGAATTTGTATTGGTTTTTATTAAAGTTGCTTTGCACATTATAAGGCTCAATCCCAACAGAGACCAGAGCTCACTTGGGCTACAGGAAAAATAATTTGATTTCTGTGTGTTCATTTATTATCAGTAGATTGCTCTTTCCCATTCATTGAGGATCAGTGGGGTGTTGCTCTCCTTCAGTGCTTAAAAAGGGCTCGCTTCCTGTTGTGCAGGCTTATTGTTGAATTGCATGCCAGATGTGGGGGCTCTGCTGCTGAGTGAGTGCAGGAACTTGGGCAAGTCTTTTCTCTGAGTTTTTCTTTTTTTTTTCTTCAGCATTGAAATAGAAATAATTTGCCTACCTCTCAGGTTTGTTGTAAGAAATGAATAAAATGACTGATTTAAAACAATTACCTAGCACAGTGCTTGGCCTATTGTAGGTATTCAGTAAATGCTGTGAGAATCAGACTAGAACTGAGAAGGTCCTTGAAGGATTGTCTAGTCTTTCCTTCTACCTGTGAACCAGTGAGTGGCCCCAGCCTTCAGGTTAAATGTTTTATATTTTCTTTTTGCATAGTTCCAGGCGTGAAGACTCCACAACCATCTTCAGGTGTGGTAAAAGCATTTATTAAGAACCTCCTATATGTCAGTACTACATGACTTGTGTGCGTTACAAAGATAAATAAAGTGTATCATGGGTACCAGTAAGTTTACAGTACTGTTAAGGTACACAGGTGCATAGACAGAATTAAAATGCAGCACATTAATACAAAGTAATGTGGGTAAAATATGGCAAATGAACTCTGTCAGACTCAGGAAAAGCTTCAGAGAGAAGGCAACATTTGAGCTGGACTCTTATCCCAAATAGTAGTTTTCCAGGAAAAGATGTGTGTGTGCATGCATGTGCTTATGCTGGTTTGTATGTTTGAGGAGGAGAGGGAATAGACTAGTGTTAGTGGTGTTCAAGGTAGGATGAAGAGCACATGCAAAGGCATAGAAGCATGAGAAAACATGGCATGTGCCAGGTGATGTAACTGAGGTGTTAGGTAAATAAATAGCTGGTGGGGACAGGCAAGTCACAGAGGGGAGGTAGGACATGGGACTGGAGAGGTGAGTTGGAACCATCCTAAGGAGTTAAGACTTTATCCTATTGAATAGAGAAGTTACACAATCTGATCTATGTTTTAGAAAATCACTTTTTCGACAACTTGAAAGATCAGTCAGTTGGGGGAGAGCTGGAAGTGGGGAATGTTACAGGTCGGGTGAGACAAGATAAGGGCTGGCATGAGGGTGTGACTGTGGGGCCAGAGAGCAGTAGAGAGAGCCAGTACTTCTGAGGTATATGTCAAGACTTTGATCAAAGTAGGACTTTGATGGAAGAGAGAAAAGGATAAGCCAAAGATGACTTTGGGGTTTGTAGCTTTTGCTCTTTTGGGCACTGGAGCTACAGAGAGAAAACACATGCTCCCCTCACAGAATTTACCACCCTAATGATTAAACAGATGCACACAAACAAACTAACAAATAAAACTCCTACCAAAAACTGACCATATAATGTGTGCTTTGGGTGGTCAGTTAACCCTCTTGACTACTGATCCCATGTTGACTATGTACTAAGCGCTGTGGGAACATGGGAAAACAAGCATTTAAGTCTACCCGAGGGAGGAGAGGAAGGTTTCACAGAGGAGATGTGTATTAGTCAGGGTTCTCTAGAGGGATAGGACTAATAGGATAGATGTACATGTGGGGGGTAGTTTACTAAGGAGTATTGACCCACATGATCACAAGGTGAAGTCCCACAATAGGCTGTCTGCAAGCTGAGAGCAAGAAAGCCAGTCTGAGTCCCAAAACCTCAAAGGTTGGAAAGCCAACAGTGCAGCCTTCAGTCTGTGGCTGAGGGCCCAAGAGCCACTGTCTAACCACTGGTGTAAGTCCAAGAGTCCAAAAGCTGAAGAACTTGGAGTCCTATGTTCAAGGGCAGGAAGCATCCAGCATGGGAGAAAGATGAAGGCCAGAAGACTCAGCAAGTCTGTTCTTTCCACTGTTTCCTGCCTGCTTTATTCTAGCCATGCTGGCAGCTGATTAGATGGTGCCCACCCAGACTGAGGGTGGGTCTGCCTCTCCTAGTCCACTGACTCAAATGTTAATCTCCTTTGGCAGCACCCTCACAGACACACCCAGGAAAATACTTCGCATCCTTCAATCTAATCAAGTTGACAGTATTAACCATCACAAGTTGCCATCTGAGCTTCAACCAAAAAGGCAAATAGGTGGTTGCTAGGGAGAGAAGAGAGCAGTGGGCATTCATTCCATGTTGAGGGAGTAACATTTGCCTAGGCAAGAAAGTAATGGAAGGAGATGAATTGTAAAGGAATTAGCTGGGTTCCCCCATTAGATTGTAAGAAGGATAAAGTCAGGGGGCTGTTTCTCTCACTTGGTATCATATCTCATCTGAGTGGTAGGAGAGAGAACAGAAGAAGCAAGCATGGAGTGGTAAGCTGCTTTACACTGGGGAGAGGATGTAGAGACAATGAACCTGGATTGCTTTTTGTAAAAGCTGAGCAGGGAAAGGAAGGAATGAGAAAGAAGGCAGGTTTTGGGGGAAAATAAACTGATGTAAAAAATGAAATGGGAGCACGAGCGACACAGAAGACCGGTGATTTCTGCATTTTCAACTGAGGTACTGGGTTCATCTCACTGGGGAGTGCCGGACAATCGGTGCTGGTCAGCTGCTGCAGCCCGACCAGCGAGAGCTGAAGCAGGGCGAGGCATCGCCTCACCTGGGAAGCGCAAGGGGGAAGGGAATCCCTTTTCCTAGCCAGGGGAACTGAGACACACAACACCTGGAAAATCGGGTAACTCCCACCCCAATACTGCGCTTTAAGCAAACAGGCACACCAGGAGAGTATATCCCACACCTGGCCGGGAGGTTCCCACGCCCACGGAGCCTCCCTCATTGCTAGCACAGCAGTCTGTGATTTACCGGCAAGGCAGCAGCGAGGCTGGGGGAGGGGTGCCCGCCATTGCTGAGGCTTAAGTAGGTAAACAAAGCTGCTGGGAAGCTCGAACTGGGTGGAGCTCACAGGAGCTCAAGGAAACCTGCCTGTCTCTGTAGACT
The DNA here is from genome assembly GCF_049350105.2 of Macaca mulatta. Lineage (NCBI taxonomy): Eukaryota > Metazoa > Chordata > Mammalia > Primates > Cercopithecidae > Macaca > Macaca mulatta. The sequence goes on from NC_133412.1 coordinate 105,459,812, forward strand.
CCACCTCTGGGGACAGGGCACAGTAAACAATAACAAAAGCAGCAGAAACCTCTGCAGACGCAAACGACTCTGTCTGACAGCTTTGAAGAGAGCAGTGGATCTCCCAACACGGAGGTTGAGATCTGAGAAGGGACAGACTGCCTGCTCAAGTGGGTCCCTGACCCCTGAGTAGCCTAACTGGGAGACATCCCCCACTAGGGGCAGTCTGACACCCCACACCTCACAGGGTGGAGTACACCCCTGAGAGGAAGCTTCCAAAGCAAGAATCAGACAGGTACACTCGCTGTTCAGCAATATTCTATCTTCTGCAGCCTCTGCTGCTGATACCCAGGCAAACAGGGTCTGGAGTGGACCTCAAGCAATCTCCAACAGACCTACAGCTGAGGGTCCTGACTGTTAGAAGGAAAACTATCAAACAGGAAGGACACCTACACCAAAACCCCATCAGTACGTCACCATCATCAAAGACCAGAGGCAGATAAAACCACAACGATGGGGAAAAAGCAGGGCAGAAAAGCTGGAAATTCAAAAAATAAGAGCGCATCTCCCCCGGCAAAGGAGCGCAGCTCATCACCAGCAACGGATCAAAGCTGGACGGAGAAGGACTTTGACGAGATGAGAGAAGAAGGCTTCAGTCCATCAAATTTCTCAGAGCTAAAGGAGGAATTACGTACCCAGCACAAAGAAACTAAAAATCTTGAAAAAAAAGTGGAAGAATTGATGGCTAGAGTAATTAATGCAGAGAAGGTCATAAACGAAATGCAAGAGATGAAAACCATGACATGAGAAATACGTGACAAATGCACAAGCTTCAGTAACCGACTCGATCAACTGGAAGAAAGAGTATCTGCGATTGAGGATCAAATGAATGAAATGAAGCGAGAAGAGAAACCAAAAGAAAAAAGAAGAAAAAGAAATGAACAAAGCCTGCAAGAAGTATGGGATTATGTAAAAAGACCAAATCTACGTCTGATTGGGGTGCCTGAAAGTGAGGGGGAAAATGGAACCAAGTTGGAAAACACTCTTCAGGATATCATCCAGGAGAACTTCCCTAACCTAGTAGGGCAGGCCAACATTCAAATCCAGGAAATACAGAGAACGCCACAAAGATACTCCTCGAGAAGAGCAACTCCAAGACACATAATTGCCAGATTCACCAAAGTTGAAATGAAGGAAAAAATCTTAAGGGCAGCCAGAGAGAAAGGTCGGGTTACCCACAAAGGGAAGCCCATCAGACTAACAGCAGATCTCTCGGCAGAAACTCTCCAAGCCAGAAGAGAGTGGGGGCCAATATTCAACATTCTTAAAGAAAAGAATTTTAAACCCAGAATTTCATATCCAGCCAAACTAAGTTTCATAAGTGAAGGAGAAATAAAATCCTTTACAGATAAGCAAATGCTTAGAGATTTTGTCACCACTAGGCCTGCCTTACAAGAGACCCTGAAGGAAGCACTAAACATGGAAAGGAACAACCGGTACCAGCCATTGCAAAAACATGCCAAAATGTAAAGACCATCGAGGCTAGGAAGAAACTGTATCAACTAATGAGCAAAATAACCAGTTAATATCATAATGGCAGGATCAAGTTCACACATAACAATCTTAACCTTAAATGTAAATGGACTAAATGCTCCAATTAAAAGACACAGACTGGCAAACTGGATAAAGAGTCAAGACCCATCAGTCTGCTGTATTCAGGAGACCCATCTCACACGCAGAGACATACATAGGCTCAAAATAAAGGGATGGAGGAAGATTTACCAAGCAAATGGAGAACAAAAAAAAGCAGGGGTTGCAATACTAGTCTCTGATAAAACAGACTTTAAACCATCAAAGATCAAAAGAGACAAAGAAGGCCATTACATAATGGTAAAGGGATCAATTCAACAGGAAGAGCTAACTATCCTAAATATATATGCACCCAATACAGGAGCACCCATTTTCATAAAGCAAGTCCTTAGAGACTTACAAAGAGACTTAGACTCCCATACAATAATAATGGGAGACTTCAACACTCCACTATCAACATTAGACAGATCAACAAGACAGAAAGTTAACAAGGATATCCAGGAATTGAACTCATCTCTGCAGCAAGCAGACCTAATAGACATCTATAGAACTCTCCACCCCAAATCAACAGAATATACATTCTTCTCAGCACCACATCGTACTTACTCCAAAATTGACCACATAATTGGAAGTAAAGCACTCCTCAGGAAACGTACAAGAACAGAAATTATAACAAACTGTCTCTCAGACCACAGTGCAATCAAACTAGAACTCAGGACTAAGAAACTCAATCAAAACCGTTCAACTACATGGAAACTGAACAACCTGCTCCTGAATGACTACTGGGTACATAACGAAATGAAGGCAGAAATAAAGATGTTCTTTGAAACCAATGAGAACAAAGACACAACATACCAGAATCTCTGGGACACATTTAAAGCAGTGTGTAGAGGGAAATTTATAGCACTAAATGCCCACAAGAGAAAGCAGGAAAGATCTAAAATTGACACTCTAACATCGCAATTAAAAGAACTAGAGAAGCAAGAGCAAACACATTCGAAAGCTAGCAGAAGGCAAGAAATAACTAAGATCAGAGCAGAACTGAAGGAGATAGAGACACAAAAAACCCTCCAAAAAATCAATGAATCCAGGAGATGGTTTTTTGAAAAGATCAACAAAATTGACAGACCACTAGCAAGACTAATAAAGAAGAAAAGAGAGAAGAATCAAATCGACACAATAAAAAACGATAAAGGGGATATCACCACCGACCCCACAGAAATACAAACTACCATCAGAGAATACTATAAACACCTCTACGCAAATAAACTGGAAAATCTAGAAGAAATGGATAATTTCCTGGACACTTACACTCTTCCAAGACTAAACCAGGAAGAAGTTGAATCCCTGAATAGACCAATAGCAGGCTCTGAAATTGAGGCAATAATTAATAGCCTACCAACCAAAAAAAGTCCAGGACCAGATGGATTCACAGCTGAATTCTACCAGAGGTACAAGGAGGAGTTGGTACCATTCCTTCTGAAACTATTCCACTCAATAGAAAAAGAGGGAATCCTCCCTAACTCATTTTATGAGGCCAACATCATCCTGATACCAAAGCCTGGCAGAGACACAACAAAAAAAGAGAATTTTAGACCAATATCCCTGATGAATATCAATGCAAAAATCCTCAATAAAATACTAGCAAACCGGATTCAGCAGCACATCAAAAAGCTTATCCACCATGATCAAGTGGGCTTCATCTCTGGGATGCAAGGCTGGTTCAACATTCGCAAATCAATAAACATAATCCAGCATATAAACAGAACCAAAGACAAGAACCACATGATTATCTCAATAGATGCAGAAAAGGCTTTTGACAAAATTCAACAGCCCTTCGTGCTAAAAACTCTCAATAAATTCGGTATTGATGGAACGTACCTCAAAATAATAACAGCTATTTATGACAAACCCACAGCCAATATCATACTGAATGGGCAAAAACTGGAAAAATTCCCTTTGAAAACTGGCAGAAGACAGGGATGCCCTCTCTCACCACTCCTATTCAACATAGTGTTGGAAGTTCTGGCTAGGGCAATCAGGCAAGAGAAAGAAATCAAGGGTATTCAGTTAGGAAAAGAAGAAGTCAAATTGTCCCTGTTTGCAGATGACATGATTGTATATTTAGAAAACCCCATCATCTCAGCCCAAAATCTCCTTAAGCTGATAAGCAACTTCAGCAAAGTCTCAGTATACAAAATTAATGTGCAAAAATCACAAGCATTCTTATACACCAGTAACAGACAAACAGAGGGCCAAATCAGGAATGAACTTCCATTCACAATTGCTTCAAAGAGAATAAAATACCTAGGAATCCAACTTACAAGGGATGTAAAGGACCTCTTCAAGGAGAACTACAAACCACTGCTCAGTGAAATCAAAGAGGACACAAACAAATGGAAGAACATACCATGCTCATGGATAGGAAGAATCAATATCGTGAAAATGGCCATACTGCCCAAGGTAATTTATAGATTCAATGCCATCCCCATCAAGCTGCCAATGAGTTTCTTCACAGAATTGGAAAAAACTGCTTTAAAGTTCATATGGAACCAAAAAAGAGCCCGCATCTCCAAGACAATCCTAAGTCAAAAGAACAAAGCTGGAGGCATCACGCTACCTGACTTCAAACTATACTACAAGGCTACAGTAACCAAAACAGCATGGTACTGGCACCAAAACAGAGATATAGACCAATGGAACAGAACAGAGTCCTCAGAAATAATACCACACATCTACAGCCATCTGATCTTTGACAAACCTGAGAGAAACAAGAAATGGGGAAAGGATTCCCTATTTAATAAATGGTGCTGGGAAAATTGACTAGCCATAAGTAGAAAGCTGAAACTGGATCCTTTCCTTACTCCTTATACGAAAATTAATTCAAGATGGATTAGAGACTTAAATGTTAGACCTAATACCATAAAAATCCTAGAGGAAAACCTAGGTAATACCATTCAGAACATAGGCATGGGCAAAGACTTCATGTCTAAAACACCAAAAGCAACGGCAGCAAAAGCCAAAATTGACAATTGGGATCTCATTAAACTAAAGAGCTTCTGCACAGCAAAAGAAACTACCATCAGAGTGAACAGGCAACCTACAGAATGGGAGAAAATTTTTGCAATCTACTCATCTGACAAAGGGCTAATATCCAGAACCTACAAAGAACTCAAACAAATTTACAAGAAAAAAACAAACAACCCCATCAAAAAGTGGGCAAAGGATATGAACAGACATTTCTCAAAAGAAGACATGTATACAGCCAACAGACACATGAAAAAATGCTCATCATCACTGGCCATCAGGGAAATGCAAATGAAAACCACAATGAGATACCATCTCACACCAGTTAGAATGGCGATCATTAAAAAGTCAGGAAACAACAGGTGCTGGAGAGGATGTGGAGAAATAGGAACACTTTTACACTGTTGGTGGGATTGTAAACTAGTGCAACCATTATGGAAAACAGTGTGGCGATTCCTCAAGGATCTAGAACTAGATGTACCATATGACGCAGCCATCCCATTACTGGGTATATACCCAAAGGATTATAAGTCATGCTGCTATAAAGACACATGCACACGTATGTTTATTGCGGCACTATTCACAATAGCAAAGACTTGGAATCAACCCAAATGTCCATCAGTGACAGATTGGATTAAGAAACTGTGGCACATATACACCATGGAATACTATGCAGCCATAAAAAAGGATGAGTTTGTGTCCTTTGTAGGGACATGGATGCAGCTGGAAACCATCATTCTTAGCAAACTATCACAAGAACAGAAAACCAAACACCGCATGTTCTCACTCATAGGTGGGAACTGAACAATGAGATCACTTGGACTTGGGAAGGGGAACATCACACACCGGGGCCTATCATGGGGAGGGGGGAGGGGAGAGGGATTGCACTGGGAGTTATACCTGATGTACATGACGAGTTGATGGGTGCTGACGAGTTGATGGGTGCAGCACACCAACATGGCACAAGTATACATATGTAACAAACTTGCTCGTTATGCACATGTACCCTAGAACTTAAAGTATAATAATAATAAATAAATTTAAAAAAAAAATGAAATGGATTTCGAACAGTTCATTATAGTACTTTCTGGGATTCTTCTAGCTATTGATACACAGAAGTTTCCATTGTAACCTCATATTACATTTTACCACAAGAAGGACCCTTGGAAAATTTGATTGGCTTGTAGACTGTGATTGCTGCCTGTGGGCAGGGGCAGAGTAGTCTATCCAACTCTAGGCTGGCAGCTGTAATGTCAGTGCTCCTCCTGAGTTCCCTACCCAATCTGTTGAAACAGGGGTAATGGTAGGAGGGAGTAGGATTATTTTGGTGAATATCTAAGTAATTTATCCCATTGTCTAAGGTAAATTATCATAATTTTTTTGATCTTTCACACTGGAGGTATTTCTCAACCTTCTATTCATTTAGACCATATCCTCCCTCTCCACTCCAGTACTACTCATTTCCTATCTCAGCACTGGCCCCCGCCCCTACTGAAGTGTAGATATTTCAAGGAAAGGAGATGCGATTTATACTCCAAAGAAAAATCTTGAGCAGGATTTTTTAATCATTTCCCACAATTTATATTCTAGAAGTCCCAATTAGGAAGACTACTTTTTTAGATGACAATTGACAACATGAACAGCAAATCATGACAGCCACATTGGGGTCCCAGTCTGAATGTTTCTGCTTTATTTGTTGCTAACTGGTAGATTTAGGTTGCCAGAGATGCTTTGATTCTGGAATCAGGCATGTAATTTATAAGAAAAGAGTTAATGATGAAATTATAGATAATAATAGAATCGGGGAATGGCTTAGAAATTAGCTGGAACCTAGACCAACCCCCTTACTTTACATAAGAGGAAGCTGACACTCAAAGAGTCTAAGCTGTGTGCCCAGGTTTAGTATGTTGAAACAAGGTAGGCTCACACTGAGTCCCCACCTGGACTCCCTCACTGTTCAACAGATGCTACAGATGACAAGACACAGTGCCATATTCTCTAATTGCTTCCAGGGTTAGTCTTATCTCTCCCATGATTTTCTGAGCTACAGGATGGCAGTAACTGTCAAGTGAGTAATGTCTGGACAATAAAGTTACTTTATCTAATGATTAAGTCACAGGAGAAAAGGAAGAGAGATTCTCCAATTAGGAGTCTTTTGTAGCCTAGAATGCGTTTCCACACTGTATCTTTGTGCTGGGTCGCTCCCTTTTGTACAGCACTGACAGGAACACTTGCCATCCAAGGTGTCTGATGTCTCAGCAGGACTTACTGACAACCCCAGGACCTGTCAAGCTTTCCTTTGGAACCAACCATATAATGTGTGCTTTGGGTAGTCAGTTAACCCTCTTGATTACTGATCCCAATTCTTTCCTATTTGTATAACCTCCTCTGAACAGCTTCTCCCTGCAGCCCTGGCCCCCAGGGATGCCATTCTCTCCTGTACCGTAATCTCCCATGGATGCCACTCCTGGGCCACTTGTACCCTAGTCAACTGTCAGAAGGGCCTCTGGACCACCAGGCCTTTCTCCTGTTCTCTCAGCAGCCAGTCCAAACTTTGCCTCAAACCCCTCCCCATTATCTCACCTCCCCCCTTCTCCTGGAGGAAGACCATGCCCCCTACTTCACTGAGTAGCTTTTGATCATCGAGTGAGAACATCTCAGCTTCCTGGCTGGCCCAGACTTGCTAACCACCATTTTTACCTACTATTTCCTTCTGCCTTAGGGGACAGGTGTCCCTGTCCTGTTTGCAGGTAGTCCTCCTCTCTCCCCTTCCTGGCTTCCTTGCCCACTGGTCAAACCCTTCTCTACTCCCTGTATCTTCAAACCTCTCTTTCTCTTTATTAGTCCTGCCCCTTAGGGGGTAAACCCTCTCATAGTTTCTCCCACTAAAATAAACGAACATATAAGTAAAACCACACACATTAAACAGCAATCCATTGTTCCTACCTTTCCCCCACTGCCATTTCCTCTCTTTCCTACTCTTTCTTGTTTGCACCCCCTCCATGAAGAGAGCCACTTGTGCTCAGGCCCCATTCTATCGGTCCCCTATTTGTCCTGTCGCTGCCCATTTGCAGTGACCTGATGCCTGATAGCCAGACTCCCTTATTTTATTAGCTAACAAGTCCTCCTTCACTTAGAACACTACATTTGAACTGAGCTTCATGCTGAGGATTCCTGGGAGTTAATTCTTTGTGGAGCAGTCCCTCATGGAGTACAAGTCTCCTCCAGATGGGTTCCCAGACTGTGTGCTGATAGCCTGTCTCCTGCACCACCCAGTGGCTGATAGTGACTCTGGGTGGGGTGGGTTGTGGGGGAAGGCTGTGATCCTTGGCAGATACTCTCTGACTTCAGTCCAAGGTCTTTAGAAAACCATTGTGAGAGTAAGACAATCTGTCCTGAGAACCAAGCCCTCTATGTTTTAGAATGTTGACTTTAACTGGCATTGCATATTTTATCTCTTGCTGTGCTGCTTTTCTAACTACAGAGTAAAATATTTCTCTCTTTATATTTGGATTTGAAAATGCTCTGTGTGTGTGTGTGGGTGTGTATTGGGGAGTAGTGGTGGAAAGTGGTATGGTCATCAAAGCTGTAAAAAGCATTTTCATTTATGTTTAGTATGTTTAGCCCAAAATATTAATTATGAAAATTGAGGTATTCAAATCTCAGACTTGTCCCCTCAGAGAAAGACAGACTTATGCAAGGTCACAGCATAGCTCAGAGGAGGCTGGGGGGAAATAAGTGCCAGGGCATACTCCAGTGTGTTTTATAAACCAGCTGATATCCCTCTTCGTGAAGCTCCGGAATAGGTTCTTGAAAAGAGCCTGCATGGTAGTCAAACATGAGGGCATTATAAAATTCCATGTTGCAGGCTGCTCCAATTCAGACCATGAATTATTCAGAAGTTGTTTTGGAAGCCCTCCTGGGAACAGTGGTCTACTCCCCTGGACTGGCTCCCATGAATGAGAGAGGCCCACCCACTTCTTCAGTCTTGGCAGCTGGGAATTTCTTTCTTGCTCCACTAAGTCAACAAAACAACAAAGCCTCCAAAGCATAGATCAGTGTCGTCAGTTTGCCTCCTGGAGTCTTAATGCAGGGCTCAATAATTCATGCACTTCTACACCAGTGACTCAAAGCATGAGTTAAGAATATGAAGTGGTTAGAAGTGTGTGTGCTCATAGAATTAAGTGGATGTCAACTCCATCTCCTTGCTTGTTTTTAAAAAATTATTAATTGTTCAGGAGCTAAGTCTGTGAACATAACCATTATCAAATATTATTTATTTTGAAAAAGATCAGTTCTTTCTTTTCACCTAGAATTAAAGTGAACAGATTTTTCTTTTTCTTTGTTATTATTAAAAGTTGACTACTGATTTCAATATCTATTTTTACATTTTTATTGTATTTTAAACAGGAATGGATTGCCATCAACTGCATTTTTATGATTCATATTTTCTCTTCAGTGACTACATCATCATTAGTATCCTGCTTACTGAGCCTTCCCTTTTGTTCTACTTAATCCAGCCTATTTTCCTTCATAGACATGTGGAATGGAGACAGGAATGAATTCACACCTAGCTCAGTGAGGTATGCACTAGGGCCTTTTTTGGATTTCCTTTCCAATTTGACTTCCCAAGCTGCTTAGCTGCTTCAATCTTTACTACTTTTCTTCTCTGCTATTTACTACTAAAAATAGTCCAACTTTACATCTCTACCAACTCACAGTTTGGCCTATTATGAATGCCTCTGGAGACGGGAAACTCAGTGCCTCACAGACAACGCATTTATCGTCAGGTAGTTTTGACTGCTAAAAAGCCCAAACTTCTTGTTTTCTAATTTTCTTCTATTGGTCCTGCCAGGGTCATATAAAACATGTTTAATCTTTTTTCTAGAAATTTGAGGGCCCTTCATCCCTCATTTCTTTCCTCCCTCTGTCTCTCTCTCTCTCATCTTCATTTCTGGTTAACACTCTATTAATCTTCCTGATTGCTTTTCTCTGAGGAGGCAGGAGCTTAACACATGGTACCTAGAACTGAACATAATCCATTGCAGGTAAGGGAGGACTATCATCCCATTTCATCTTTATGTTGTACCTTTAAGATCATATCAGCCTATTTCATTAATTCAGCAGTTATTTATTAATTATGTCTCAGGTGATGGACATTGTACTGGGTGCTGGGAGTATGTATAAGTGTGATCACAGAACAAACAGACTACCAGAGTAAGAGACCAAAAATTGTTAAATGTAAAGTATGATGAGTATTAGTCTAGGAGAAGTGCAGAGTGATGTGGGCGTACACAGCAGGAGGACATTTCCTAACTAAAGGGTTGGGGAGGGCCTCCCAAAGGAAGTTACTTTAAAGGAATTAGGCAGGAGATTGGGGGGATGCTAGAGGTAGAGGTGGGGGAAGGAGGAACATGTACGAACATATGTAAAGGCTAGAGGTGAGAAAGGAACTGAATACAGTACAATCTGACTGAAGATTAGACTGTGAATAGAGGGCAGAGATGAAGTTGAATAGGTAGGCAGTGCTCAAACCGTGGACCCCTTACAAGCTAATTATTCAACATGTATTTGAGCACCTACTATGCACTAGGTGCTATTATAGGCCCTGGGCTTTTGGTAGTTATCAAATAAGACCAAAATAAAACCAAATAATCCCTGTCCTCTTGGAACTTATAGTTTACTGGATATTAAGAAGTGAAAAAAAATGCTGAACAAATGTGGGCTTTACTCTAAGGACAGGAATAAGCCACTGAAAGGGTTAAGTTGGGGAGTGATGTGGTTAGAATCATACTCTTTAAAGTTAGGCATATAATTTCACCCAATGGAGGCACTTTTGAGAATGAACAGGCTTTATTCTGGGACAACAGGCATAAACTGGGCAAATCAGGAAAGATGGGCACTCTTTTCAAATGTGGTTAAAAACTAGAAGGAAGCAAGACTGGAGGCAGAGATTGGTCATTGCAGGGACCCAGATGAAAGATAGCCAGGACTGCTACCAAGATATACAGTGAGGTGGAGGGAAGTGAATGGATCTGAGAAGCGCTTAGAGGAAAGATCTGTTGTTCACAATAGGCAAGGGGCAATTAATACAGTGTGGCACCAAAAAAACCTCCTTTCAGACTGATAAAGACCCAGAAACCAGTAACTGTTAGACAAGGTCATTAGATCTGTTACAGGTTTCCTGTTGTCCATTACCTTGTCCACATCTCAATCAACTTAGTTAAAATCTTTGATGAAATGTAGATAGGTATACATATGGATTACATTTTCTAAACTGTTAATTTGCAAGCTTGTTAAAAACAAAGAAGTAGGAGGAAGTTAGCCTGACACAATTTATTCACAGTGATCATACTTTGGATCCTGGATCGCTATTTTCTTCCAAGTGCTGGCTTGTGGTTAGTGCACTGTACTTTTATTAAATTAATTTAAAGAATATTTTCCTCAACAGGTGAAGGAGAAAACAATCCATTTCAAACACTGAGTTTATTCCTTTAGCAGTTGGCTTGCTCCAAATATAAATAACAGTTCTTTTTGTTGTTCTCCATGATTTAAACAAAACAAAATGTGTAAGTTCCCTTTAAATCATAACCTCCTTGGGAGGCTAAGGTGGGTGGATCACCTGAGGTCAGGAGTTTGAGACCAGCCTGGCCAACATGGTGAAACCACATCTCTACTAAAAATACAAAAATTAGCTGGGCATGGTGGCAGAATCCTGTAATCCCAGCTACTCAGGAGGCTGAGGCAGGAGAATAGCTTGAACACGGGAGGCAGAGGTTGCAGTGAGCTGAGACTGCGCCATTGCACTCCAGCCTGGGCGAAAAGAGAGAAACTCCGTCTCAAAAAGAAAAAAAAAATTATAACCTCCTAGAGCAGCTTAACATGGGGTCATTACATGACCATTGTTATTATTATTATTTTTTTTGAGACAGAGTCTCGCTCTGTTGCCCAGGCTGGAGTGCAGTGGCCAGATCTCAGCTCACTGCAAGCTCTGCCTCCTGGGTTTACGCCATTCTCCTGCCTCAGCCTCCTGAGTAGCTGGGACTACAGGTGCCCGCCACCACGCCTGGCTAGTTTCTTTGTAATTTTTTTTAGTAGAGACGGGGTTTCACCATGTTAGCCAGGATAGTCTCAATATCCTGACCTCGTGATCCGCCCGTCTCGGTCTCCCAAAGTGCTGGGATTACAGGCTTGAGCCACCGCGCCCGGCCTACATGACCATTATTTCTAAGTCAGTATGTTGTATTCCACTTTGGCCATATGATGCTTGGCATTTGCAGGACAGGGTCAAAGGTTCTGAAACACCTGCCATCTGTCAGGAGGAGACTTGGTACAAGACAGAAAGACTGTCAACAAATTAGCACAAACCAGAAACTGCTGCTGGAAAAGAAGTTTAGTGGTTTCCCTAATGGGAGTAGCATCACCTTCACACGGAAGGGAGAAGCTTTCTTGGTCCTTAGCCACCATCAATTTGTGCCTTACAAAGACAGTGCTATTGATCTGATGGTGTTCTAGGTTCTTAAGGGGAATGCTTATAAAAATGGTTGCTGAATGTCAAGTGCTATTTAAATGCTTAATTACCAGAAGTGAACACAAATAATGACGGATTCATTATTTGATTCCCTACAAACCAGAACTGTTGTTCTGATATGTGACCATTAGCAGAGCTCTGCAGTGTCTTTTATTGCACAGTTCTGAGGCTTAGCCATTAATAACTTATTAATTGATCAGAGAAGAAACCAGTGGCTCTATTAGTGCTGGTGAAATGGAATAAAGACTGAGTAACTTGCATAAAATAAATCTTTTACTACACTGTAAACAATAGAGTGGTGGTAAGTTCTCTTAAAGCTAAAAAAATTACTGTTATGAAGGCTCTGAAAATGGAAACAAATGAGAAAGTGATTAAAGATCTTTTTGGGGTTAGTATTTTTTAGTTTTGCTGGCATGAAAAGACTTGGGCAGATTTTAGTACTGGAGAGACCTGCCTTATTTGTTGTATATCCCATTCATGATTACTCCTTTCCTTATGTAAGAGGAAGAGGAGTGACTCATTATGACTCCTGGTTTTAATTTCAGTAGATTCCTGAAGGTGTAAAACTGAGTCAACAAATCATACTTTTAAAACTCACTCTGGTTGATTTCTTTTGAGGGATGTTATTTGTTAGTTTAAATAGTAATACTGAGAAGTAGAGGAATATATATTAAACTGTGGCAAGAGAACTTCAGAAACATGAAAATTAACTAAGTCCTAAAAATAAATTCTTGTCTTGTTTTCTATGACTGATAAAACATCATAAGTAAGACATATGCACCATAACCCCAACCCCTAATGAATATACATGGATTTTGTAGAGCCAGAACACACATATATAAAAAGTCACCTTAAAATCTTTCTGAGAAAAGGATAGGTAAATAAATAAAATGTACACATGAAGACTACTATTTGTTTTTATTTAAGTGTTAACATGTTTGCATATTTGGGAGGCCAAGGTAGGAGGATCACTTGAGACCAAGAGTTCAAGACTAGCCTGGGCAACACAGTGAGACTTCTGTCTCTGCAAAACAAAAACAAAACAAAACAAAACAAAATAAAAAAACACAAAAGAATTAGCTGGGCGTGAGGGTGCTCACCTGTAGTCCTAGCTACTCAGCAGGCTGAAGCTGAGGGATTTCTTGAGCCCAGAAGTTTGAGGCTGTGGAGTTATGATCATTGCACTCCAACCTGGATGACAGAGCAAGACCCTGTTTCTAAATAAAATAAAATGATTGTATAAAAATTGGTGACATTGGTCTGCAGTAGAGGGAAAAATCATGGGGAGTTGAAATAGGTGAAAAAGGTGGAATTAACTATTGTTTTTTGAAGAATGAACTGATAAGAGGAAGTTAGAAAGAGGCAAGATACTTCAAATGTGGAGAATAGAAGGAACCAAGGTGTAGCTTGGAGTCAAAGATTCCAGGTGTTGTGGGGTGGAGTGGAAGCTCCCTAGGCAAGCTACTTACCTGATTTGAAGGGTGGTTTCCTCATCTGCAAGATATGCAGATTATTACTCTTTCACTCCTATTTCTCTTTCTCTCTCTACTTCTCTCTTCTTTCTTCTCTCCTTCTCCCTCTTCCTTCCTTCTCTCCTTCCTTCCTTTTCTTTTTTCCCTACACATATTTACCGAGTACCTACTTTGTTCCTTCATTGTGCTGTGCCCTGGGGATATAGAATGCCCCTGTAAGGGTCAGGGCCTTGTAGAGGAGATGAACAAATAAATTGCTGTATAGAAGGAGGCTAGCTTGAGGAAGGAGTGGCTAACAGGATGGGAACTGGGGAAGACTTGTTACGCAAATCAAAATTGTAACCACTTTGTAAACACTAAGTGTTTATTCATGTAACATTTTTTTCTTTTACTTTTGATGCATTTTTTTGTAGACTTCTGTGACTCTTCTGTAAAGGAGTTCTGACTCACTATTTAAGATTTCTTTTATAAGGAAATACACCATCAGCAGGCTGAGGAGGGGATGTTTTAGTTTAGTGAAACTTGGACCAGTGTCAATTTAATGGGTCAGATGTAGTGTTTGTAATGGGTAAGAAGTACTAGTCATCCAAATCAAATGGCCATAACAATGAACTCTGAAAAGAGTTATATATTTTTTTAACAGAGAAAAGCTTCTTTATAGAAATATACTCCTTTAAGATCACATTTTTTTTTTTTTTTAATTTTTGGAAGCTAGAGACAAAGTAGAGGAACTGGCAAGATTCAGATTTTTGGAATCAAGCATTGAATTATTAATTGGCAATAATTTTTCTGAAAACACTAGAAGGAGGAATTAGGAACCCCACAAGAAAATAACATTACCTTTGAAGAGTGAATGGTGTATTCAGTTTTACCTCTACATCTTTTTGTTGCTCTGTGTGTGTGTGTGTGTGTGTGTGTGTATTCACATGTGCTTGTGTGTCTGAGAGAGAGGAGAGAAAGAAAAAGAAAGAGAGAGAGCAAGCATTATGGGATTTGGGTAGTGTTGGAAACTCTTTTGAGAATACTGAGAATGATTGGGGGAAACTAAGTGAGTGGTTGAAGTGCTATTGCTAATTGTTGCTTGTTTTAGGAAAAGATGATGTTAGACACAATCCTTGGTAGAAATTTTGAGAGAATTTTCAATGTTTCAGAGTCTGATGGTTCTAGCTCTTTGTAATATAAATTTCATTTCAAAATTTATGGCTTTTTTTGGGGGGGAGGTATAAGTGTAACTGCCTAAGGGATTCACCTTACCTGCTGCCTAGACAGAGCCAATTCATCAGGACAGGGGAACTGCAATAGAAAAAGAGTAATACACACAAAGCCGGCTGTGCGGGAGACCGGAGTTTTATTATTACTCAAATCAGTCTCCCCGAGCATTTGGGGAGCAGAGTTTTTAAGGATAACTTGGGTGGGGGAAGCCCGTGTTCCAGGAGAGCCGATTGGTCAGAGATGAAATCACAGGGAGTCAGAGCTCTCTTCTTGTGCTGAGTCAGTTGCTGGGTGGGGGTCCAGAAGATCAGATGAGCCAGTTTATTGATCTGGGTGGTGCCAGCTGATCCATCAAGTGCAGAGTCTGCAAAATATCTCAAGCACTGATCTTAGGAGCAGTTTAGGGAGGGTTGGAATCTTGTAGCCTCCAGCTGCATGACTCCTAAACCATAATTTTTAATCTTCTGGCTAATGTTAGTCCTACAAAGGCAATCTAGTCCCCAGGCAAGAAGGAGGTCTGCTTTGGGAAAGCCTGTTACTCTCTTTGTTTAAACTATAAACTAAGTTTCTCCCAAAGTTAGTTCAGCCTATGCCCGGGAATGAACAAGGACAGCTTGGAGGTTAGAAGCAAGATGGAGTCAGTTAAGTTAGATCTCTTTCACTGTCTGTCATAATTTTGCAAAGGCGGTTTCATAGGGTCATTTTTAGCACTTCCAGAAATAGACCAAGCATTAGCTAATTGTCAGTGAGCTTCTCCTCACATGTAAAAGTCTTTATAGGAAGAAAAACCCTTACTCCATAATTATAGAAGACAGATTTGAAATGTATGTAACCCATTTGGATTAAATACAACAGCTGATATACTTATCGCTGGTTAAAGATGAGAGAGAGTACAAACCCCTGGCATATGGAACAGAGGACAGACAGATTGCCACTGAGCAAAGTAAAAAAGCCCAGAGACAGGAACTTAAACTTTGCGTAAGGACTAGCATACTTCTTAGTCTTAGTGTTCAGTTTAATTCAGAGACATATATTGAGGACCTAGAATGTGTTGGGACTATGCTGGGTATTGTGTATACAAAGACTGGGAGATAGTCATCAAGGAACAGCTAGTGCAGTTGGGAAAAACACATACGTAAGTATTAATCACAGCTCAACACAGTAAGTGCTACAATGCAATTGAGAGAGAGAGAGAGAGAGAGAGAGAGAGAGAGAGAGAGAATGAATATCAATCAGTTAACTTTGTCCAGGGAGTCATCCCAGAGGAGATGCTGCTGCTGTTAAAAATGATTAGACATTTGCCAGACAGAAAAATAATGAAGACTCTTCCAGGCAAAGATAGAAGGATGACAAAGCCTTAGCCACAAAAGAGTCTATAAGGCATTAAGGGGGTGTCGATTCATTCCATTTGGTTAGAACATAGGGTCAAATCAGTAGGAGAATGGAAGGCTGGAGTGGTAAATTGGAGCCAAGTTGTGAAGGGTCCACCTAAGATATTTGGATGCTACCCTGTAGATGACCCGGAGCCTTCATAGTTTTACTCCTCCTTCCGCAACATTTTATTATAGACAATTAAAGTATAGATTTTATTTTTAAATAAAATGGAAAGACTTCTACAATCAGTGCTAGTACAACTACCATTAGATTGTACTATTAACATTTTGCTATACTTGTTTAATCACCTATCTATCCCTTTATAATCCATCAATTCATTTTATTTTTTATACATTTCAAAACAAATTATAGGTTTCAGTTCATTCCTCTCTAAATACTTCAGCATGACTATCATTAACTAGTGTTTATTATTTGTTTAAAATATTTGATATAAAAATTGTAATCTTAATAGGTTTTAAGATATGAAAATAAGATAATCAATTTTGTATTTAAGAAATGTCATACTGTGGAGGATCAATTGGAAGAGTGAAACAAGTTAGAAACCTATTTCATAAATCTAAATGAGAGATTCTAAGAATGTGATGAGAGCCTGTAGTAGGAATGAAACAGCACTGATTAATTCAAGAAATAATCTGGAAATTGAATCGGTGGATCAGTTGATCACCCGAATGTGGGGAGGGTAGTGGAAGCAAAGGCAGGGTTGGGAGAGTAGAAAAAGTGAAAATTGAATTCAAGGTTTTCTAGCCTTAACAACTGGGTGTTTGATAATGGGACCTATAATATAGAAGGGAAAAGAGTATGGAAGTACACTACAACAGAAGATACTATGTGCAGTTTTGAACATGATGAGCTCAAACTACCTGTAGGACATTTCTGGTACACATGTTCAGGTGTTGTTTGGAAGTACTCTCTAGAATTTTAGAGAAATATCAGGGCTGGGTTTGTAGATATAGAGTGTATCAAGCTAGGAAATTGAAGCTATCACTAAAGGAGAACATTTAGAGTAAGCAAAACAAAAAAAAAGGTGGCTAAAGGAATTCTAAGGAAAGCCTATATTTAAGGAACCTGAAGAAAGTGCTCTGTCAGTTAGGGAGGCAGAGGGGAATATTCAGAAGGCAGGAAAGGGAATTGCCCCAGATGGAAAGATAGATAACATTTATTATTTGTCAGGTATGATAAGCAGTTTATATTCATGGGCTCATCGAATCCTTCCTCATAACAACCCTATTTTATAGGTGTGGAAATAAGGAAACTCAGGGAAAGAAAAGTAATTTGCTGAAGGTCTTAAGATTAGTAAGTGAGTGGCAGAGCAGTTTTTGAGCCAAAGTCATTCAGACTTGCCTTAACAT
Organism: Macaca mulatta; assembly: GCF_049350105.2. Lineage (NCBI taxonomy): Eukaryota > Metazoa > Chordata > Mammalia > Primates > Cercopithecidae > Macaca > Macaca mulatta. The sequence continues at coordinate 105,477,367 of NC_133412.1, forward strand.
AGTGGCTAAGGAAGGGGAGTTTCCAGGAGAGAGTAGTCAGCAGGTCATAGTCATCCGTGATCTGACTCTAACCTACCTTTCCAACTTTGTCTTCTTCGCTTACTTAAGACTGGTCAATTTAAAATGCTTCATATTTTCTGCACAAGCTCAAACTCTACTAGGACTTCCAAAGTATTTTGTAGATCACTAGTTCCATGAGATGCTCTGAAAAAAAGTGTCCTGTAGTCAAATGAGTTTAAGAAATGTTGCCAACTCTACTATCCTCTTGGAAATTTGCAAGTTAAATTAGCTCATCAAAGTTATTGGGAAGTCCTACAGTAAAGAACCTATTCTAACTTGTCTACCAAGTGTTTCCCAAAGTTATTTGAACTTATTTGACCTTGGGGCACCCCCCACTCCCTTAGAAAATCTATAAACTTCCCCTCAGAACTAGGGTTCTGAAGCACTTCAGTGAAAATTAGTTTTTACTTTTCCTTAGTTGCTTTTAAGAGAGATATAATAAGCTTTATCTGTGTCTTATTCCTGATGGCCATAGAATACATTCTCCCGTGCAATATCATTATTTGTGCCCTGTAGTGGCCCTTCTGTGGCCCCAGGAAAATGGAGTCTACATCTGTTTCATTTCGGGTTCTTACATAGGACCTATTGCAGTGCCTTTCATATAATAAATGTTTGGTCAGTGTCTATTGAATGAATAAACAAAATGAATAAAACACAGAGAAAATTAGTACTTTTTCTTTTAAATAAAACTAAGTTCTCTATTAAAACCAGATAAAAGAACTGTTTCAAAATGTGGATGTAAATTTATACTCAAACCAGGCTTTCATTTGAGAATAAGGAGGGTATATGTTTGCAGTTTCTTTTTTTCTTTTCTTTTCTTTTATTTTTTTTGAGACAGAGTATCACTCTGACACCCAGGCTGGAGTGCAGTGGCATGATCTCAGCTCATTACAACCTCCGCCTCCTGGGTTCAAGCGATTCTCCTTCCTCAGCCTCCCGAGTAGCTGGGATTATAGGTACCCACCATCATGCCTAGCAAATTTTTGTATTTTTAGTAGAGATGGGGTTTCACCATGTTGGTCGGGCTGGTCTTACTCCTGACGGCATGTGATCCGCCCACCTCAGCCTCCCAAAGTGCTGGGATTACCGGCGTGAACCACCGCGCCCAGCCTGCAGTTTTTGTTTTCATTTGAACTGTTTGCTTTTAGGTTTAGTTGAGGAGTAAACTGAGGAAGGCAACATTTTGGTTATTTCTGTCATGACTGCATATGGTATATACCAGTAGGTCCTGGAAACATCACTTTTCCTAAGTGGTTCTGGTCTTTTCTTACAATTTAAAGTCAGACTTGGATTTCCTAACTAAATCAGTGCCTATGCGTACCCTTTGAACATTTCTTACTGGTTTGATGCAATTATTTCTCTCGTTCATTCTAGCTTACTATTGGCGGCAGTTCCACTAGTTTCATTATTTCAATTGTGAGACCTTATATAGAATTTAGTCAAATGTGATGTTGTGTCTGATCTTTCTCTCCTTTGAATTGTATAACACATTCAGCCATGCCCTCTTTTGTTTTCCCCATAAGAATAGAAGAGAGCCTTCTCTAACTCCCTCCCACATTTTTTTTTTTTTTTTGCATCATGTGGCTCATCACTCCCATGTATGATTAAGTCATGTAGAAATGTGCATATATGTATGTGCATGAGAGAGAGAGAGAGAGAAGCCAGAGTGTCATGCTGAGAAAAAGGCCAGCTATGAGTACAGTCACAGGAGCATGGAGATTCCTAGAAAAGGGCTGTCCATTTGGGTAAAAATCACTGGTTTCTTCCTACACAGACATCAGCCCCACCTGTGTTCAAGTTTCATTTGACTGTTTGTTAGCTGGGTGTCCTACTTCTAGAGAACACCAGAATCCTTGTGAGTTCAGAGGGCTCTGTAGGAGTTTTATTAACTTACAATACTTGTTTAAGAGCCCCTGATTAATCATAATTACTATTTTAGAATGAGTCTGAGATTTTTTATGGAGAAGATAAACTGTACTTGTAATATATTTTCTTGTTTTCAGAGTCTCTTCAGTGCCATGAAGTGTAAGTTATTTGAATTTGCATATGTTAAGGTGGTAGTGGTGGTATATTGACAATTATCATGCAGAGAGGCAGTAGACATGGTGAACACTAATACTGAAAATTCTAAACTTATATTAAATTATTTGCATTTGGGGAGAGAAAGAGAGTCTTGAGAATCAGATCTGGCTGTGTATACTAAAAGAACATTATGCTCTAAAGAGTAACTCTCAAAATTTTTCATAGTGACATTATGGTATGTAATTAAAATGGCAATATTTTGCATGGTATGACAAAACCTAATTGTCATAGCTGCCATATTATATAGGGAGAAAACTAACATTTAGCATCATTATAATAATACTGAAATATTTAAAGCAAATATTAGATTTTGTTCTAGAATAAACAACTATTATGATGTCATCAAAATGGAAAGTATTGCAAAGGGAAGAAATACACTTTGGCTGAATACATGGAAAATGCTGATGGTATTCATTAAGCATGGAATAATAAGAGGAACAAAATTTCCATCTCCATCCCTTCCCCCGTGAAATATCTTGTGTGTGTTCAGCGCTCCCTTTGAAGTCAATATATGATCTTTGCTTTAATCCATTTTTAAAGCTTCCTTTGAAGTCAGTGGGAGCTCATGCCTGGAAGAGAGAAAAGTGGCTGAGGATTGGGTACCTGCTGGGGAAGAGAGACCAGCCTAATCATCAACAGGAAATAATATTTATTGATTGTCCTCATGTACATCATCTATTAGGCTGCACACCAAAGTGACTTTTAAACTGGTTTGATTTATTTTCTAGTGTTATAAAGCTATTAAGATGACCAAAATCAGTAACTTCTTTTTAGGATAGTGTTTTTTGTTTCAAATAGCTGGGGGAAAATAATACCTATAAATGGAAATAATTCTTTTATTTTGACACTCTCACAGACATTTCATCTATGTGAATTTTCTGGATAACTGAAACTAATACTGGACAGTTGAAGAGTCTGGGATTCTTTTCTTTCTTTCTTTTTTTTTTTTTTTTGAGACCGAGTTTCACTCCTGTCGCCCAGGCTAGAGTGCAGTGGTGCGGTCTTGGTTCGCTGCAACCTCCGCCTCCTGGGTTCAAGCAATTCTCGTGCTTCAGCCTCTGGACTTGCTGGGATTACAGGCATGCACCACCACACCTGGCTAATTTTTTTGTATTTTTAGTAGAGACAGGGTTTCACCATGTTGGCCAGGCTGGTCTCAAACTCTTGACCTCAGGTGATCCACCCCCTTGGCCTCCCAAATTGTTGGGATTACAGGCGTGAGCCACCGCGCCTGGCCATGAGTGTAGGATTATTTTCTTCAGTATGAAATTACTTCAGACTACTTAGCTTTTAAAGAAAATCTCATTAACTACTTTGGAGTAAGGTAGAAAGTTATTTCATTGCATCTCGTTTGCTGCTGTCAACTGTCCTCTGTAATACAGGTTCTCTGTTTCTATTCTGCTCTCTTATTTTACATAGAGTTGCCTGAAGAAGAGCCAGGAAGCCTGAGATAGATTTATACCTTTCCATCAGAGTAAAGTATAAAGACTGTTCCTTCTCTCATTTCCTTTTTCTCTTTCCACATCTCGTTCTGCTCCTCACTTCCTGTCCCTCCTCTCCTTGAGCTTCCTGCTTCTTTTCCTTTCCCCTTTGATCCTCTTTAATGATGTCAGCCCCTCCTATGAGAGGGTGTCTCCATCACTGTTTGGTCTGTAGACTTTGGTCATAGGTTTGAGCTCTGTATCTCTGACTGGATCTTGACCTGGATGCCTCTCAGAACCTCAAAGTCAACACTTTAGAACTGAGATCAGCAACTCCTGCCAAGAACATTATTTTTAATCTCCATGTATGGCATCACCTTCCATCTAGCTTCCATCTAGCCTGGTAATCTGTGAATTGCCATTGACAATGTCTTCTCCCTATCACTCCACCTCTAATCATGTATCAAACCCTGTCACATCTGCCTTAGAAATTCACAATCAGCCCATCTTTTCCACTCCTCTCTGTCTCTGTCTCATCTAGTCACTTATCACATCTTGGAGATGACCACAGCTGCCTTATCTCTGGCTAATTCCTTATATAAATTTGTCTTTACAATGTTGCAAGTTTTATTCTTCAAATTTGAAGCTCTCCTTGTCGTTCTCAGACTTAAGAAACCTGTTTGTCTCTGCTGAACATCTAAAGACTTTTACTATCTGATTTGAATCTCTAGCTCCTTTTCTATCCTGTGAGCCTATTGCTCCTGGCATTGAAAATGCACTTGGAAAATGTCTGTGTATCCCTCAAGACTAGAGGGATTATCCTTTCTATGAAGGCTTCCCCAGTGTCTTCAGGCAGTAACTTCCCCTTTTCTGAGTTCCCCACCCCCTGTTCTTTCCTCACTTATAGTACGTGATTGAGCAACCTGTGATAAATTGTTTTTATGTGTCTCCTGCACCAGAATGAAAGCTCCTAGAGACAACATTTTATAGTTTATTTCTCTCTCAGTCTCCATCCCAGTGCCTATTTCAGATCAGGTACAAACTAGCAAATGCTTGGTGAGTGAATGGAGTAAATGAATGAAGATTTTGAAAGGTCTTTTTTAGTTACATTTGGGCTTGAAGTTGTGTTTTATGCTATCAAAGTCAGTGGTTCAGACATTAGTAAAATATTTTAAAACAGACTCTCCCTTCAAGAGGCATTTAGATAGAAAAGTTATCAATTTTCTGCCTCTCATAAGGGAAAGCAATGCCAACACACAGAAGGATAGAAGTGCTGGTCCTTATTGATTTCCCCAAGCCTCTGTACCATCTCCAGAATTATTTGCTGCTAGAGTCACATGAGAAAAGCAACTTGCTACCATTAAAACCACTTGTAGTCAGTTATAGAGAGCAGCCATCTGCTTTAGAACTTCTACTTCTCAAGATTTCTTAGATTTCAGTGAAGATTTCACTTAAGACCCTCTTACAAAAGAGTTTTATTTTTCTTAGTGTTTTTAGCAGGGCTTATGCATAAAACAAATCTCCAAAGTCTTATTTTTAAAAATGACAATTCAGTGGAAGAAACATGCACTCAAAGCACCTAGTCTATGGTAGGAATAAGACAAATTTAAAGTTACATATTAATAGAAAATATTGGCTGGGCACAGTAGCTCATGCCTGTAATCCCAGCACTTTGTGAGGCTGGTAGGGGCAGATCACTTGAGGCCTGGAGTTCGAGACCAGCCTGGGCAACATGGCAAAACCCTGTTTCTACTAAACATACAAAAAAATTTAGCTGGGCGTGGTGGCACACACCTGTAATCCTAGCTACTCCGGAGGCTGAGGCAGGAGAATTGCTTGAACCCGGGAGGCAGAGGTTGCAGTGAGCCGAGATTGCACTACCACACTCCAGCCTGGGTGACAGAGTGAGACCCTGTCTCAAAAAAAACAAAAAAACAAAAAAAACAAAAAGGAAATATCTCCTTATGATATTTATGGAGCTATTCATATTTCCTTATGAAGAGAAACTTGGTTCTAGTTTAGTGAAGTTTCTGGGTAGTGGTAGAGACAGAAAACTATCTTTTGAGTTAATTTAAAACCTAAGTGTGAGCATGTGACTTTATTCAATCATATAAAATAAAAGTATGCTTTGGTTCCATTGTTTGGGCCATTAAAGGAAAGAAAAAGAAATATAAGACTAAGATCTGGAGGTAGAGCAGTGGGGGAACTAGGAGACAGAGTGAAGTTTACATTAGAGGGAAAGGCTGGGAGGAAGAGAAGAGGAGGAAGAGACCAACATCTTCTGCTTTTTTGGCCATTCCTTTAGTTACCCCTATTCCTCCATAAACCTTCTATTTTAGTTCTCTGCTTCATTGTCCCTTCTTTTCTTCTAACTTACCTCATCTGGCCCAAACCCTCCTCTAATGACTTCTGTACCCAAGGCTCCTCAGATTCTTCCTTTGGTTTTTAACCAGTGTCTCTCCTCACCTCCATCCTCAAACCCTCACCTGCCTCAGGTCCAGGGTCCTACTCACTGTATGATCTCGTCTCTTCCCTCTCTTTTCCTAGATGAATGAAAATTTCTGCCTGCTCATCTCCAGTTTGGTGGAGTCCTAACTTACCTTACCTTTGGTGTGTTATTTAACTTTCTAGGCCTCCGTAATCTTATCTGTGAAAAGGGGGTTAGTAGTACCTTACAGGAATGTGAGTCGTCTAGCAGGTCCTTAGCAAACATTGGTTTCACTTTCTGTCTTTTCTTTTTGCTGCTGTTTCCATACCTTCACTTCTCTGCTGATACTAGTGCTTTTCAGTCCTCTCACTAGTTAAGCCATCTGCTGGGAATTTGTCTCTGGAATTCTGCTTGGAGCCTACCCCTCTGTCTGAGAGTAAGGTTTCAGAGGGAGGCTCTGAAATGAGGACATTTCTGTACCAGCATTAGAGTGAGACATCACAGGTTCAAGTCCTGGTCCCACCACGTTCTCACTGTGTGAGCTTTGGGCAGGTTGCACACTGTCTTTGAAGCTTAGCTTCCTCATCTATCATTTGAAGATAATACTGATTTCTACTGCATAGGGTTATAATAAGGATTAAGTGAGCTACTTCACAAAAATGTTTAGTAGAATGTCCAGCACATTGTAAGCGCTCAATAAATGTTAGCTATCATTGGTAGATACTTCAATTTAGAAAATTTGTTGAGTGCTTTGTGCCCAATGACATGATGTCCTTATGTTGCAGCTTCATCTTTTCATCTCAGAAGGAAAAATTGGCAGGATTCAAGTGCAAGTTACAGTGGCATGTCCAGAGAAAATCCTTGAGAGATGCTTGCCGGGTTTTACTGCCTGTGGTAGAGGAAGAGTGTGGAAGTGTATACCGGCTTTGTTTTTCATGGGAAATAAACTGTACCAATAGGAAGAAACTGTGGTACAGGGGAAGGATGCAGTGATTTGGATGTGGTTGCCTGGAGTAGGAGAGATGTGGTAGCAGCTGGGCTGAGGAGAGTGGGCCCGCAAAGGGTGCTGCTGCCACCACCTGCACACTGTTGGTATCTCCACCAGCCTTACCCTCTGGACACTAGCTTCAAAATTCCTAATACCACCAGAGCACTACAACCCCTGGTTAAAAAAAGTTACTGCTTTAGAAAGATTATGCTTCATTCTAGAATTAGAGATAGAATTTTGATGTTCTAATCAGGAGGACAGATTTTATGTGTGTTTTTTTTTTTTTTTCTGTCTGAAAAGTAATGAGAGAGGCTGAAGATGAAACTACTTCAAAATATCAGCAAAATGTTTAGTTGTGTAAAAGAATTGTGTTAAAACAACTTTAAAAGAATATCTTTTATTTAACCATTTGTCAAAAATAGTATATCTTATACTTGCCACTGTAATAGATCAAGGCTTTTTAATAGAAAACAAGACAGGACTGTATGTGTGTGTATTCATCAAGATACCATGTCATTTCCTAATGTAGTCTGAAAAAGTGGGCGAATTATCTTTCAAGGGACTGTATTATCTTCTAGAATGACTGCAGTCTCTGAAACCTATAATGTTTCACATACTCTGAGGCTGACACAAAATGTCTGAATTTGGCCCGTCCCGGAAAATTCAGTATGCTTTCCTGAGTAACATTACAGTGGAGTTATATCATGTGATGTAACACATATAAATTCAACTGGGAGCATTTGGAAAGAAATTTAAATATCATGAGTAATTCTACATATCAGTTTACTCAATGAGCCTAGGCCTGCTCTGGGAGCTCCCTGGGGATGGGAGGCATACATTTGCTTTTCCTTGGCTGATCTGTTTTCTTCGGCCTCTCCTTTTGGGAGCATCTCCCTGGACTCAAGGTAATTCTGGTGTTTAAACATGGCTCCTGAGTGCAAGCCAACTTTTTTTGCTTAACTCGAGAAAGGGTCATCATCTGTTCCAATCCTAGAGGAAAACAGCATTATTGAGAGGCCAAGTATCAATCTCTCATGTGGCACTTTGCTAATGGATTTCAAAGTGAGCATCTTTGACCATATTTGCTGCCTTGAGAACTTAAAGTTCTGATGAACACTCCAGTGTTCTCTGCTTTTGCCATTGTGCATGTAACTGACCAAGGGTAGGCTGTTGATGGACTGGTTCATGATGCACAAACGGCCACCAGTAATGTGGTGTACAGTGCTGGAATTAGAAGCACCTGATTAAGAGTTAGCACTCTGCTAACTAAAGGCTTACATTTGGTAAATGCTATGATTGAGCAAAATCCCTTAACTGTTGAAATGAGGCTATAGGCCCAAGATGAAATGAATCTTTGGTCGGTGTGTTCCCTTCTTGCTAGAATAATGGGAGGAGGGCTTTCTTTCTTTACTAGGTTAATTTTCATGATACCGGAGCAATAGGTTAAGTCTCTAGGGTAGAGATTCTGTGTCTTACATTGCCCTAATCTGCGGAGTATTCAGGATGATCTTAATACCACTAGAAAAATTCTCATGAGGGAGTGGGGGCTAAAATGTGGGAAATTCTCAAGTTGCCACCTCATGTTTTGTTGTTGTTGTTTAGTCATCTGAGGAGAGAAGCAAAGGATAGCTGATGATGACTACCTACAAGAAGTCATAGAATCATAGAATTTTGGTAATGGAGGGGACCTCAATCCTATTTCTTGAGTTTTAGAGGAGAAATGATTTGTTTAATACATGACAGTGCTAAGACCAGAACCTCAGTTTCTTAGCCTCGGGCTGGTGTTTACCTGTGCTATTTCAGTGTGTCTGATGCATTGGTTTAATAGGAACTGGTTTATCCTGTTTTGTGGTGGTTCAGCTCCACCCTTCAATGAGTTCCCTGAAAAGAACAAAGTCCACATTATTACTACTTGTTTTGGTTTTAGGGGGCATGATTGTCACTGGCAAGGTGTCAAGTACACATAAATTCTGAAAACATTTTGTGCTTGTATGTGCAGGGGTGGGGAGAGATTAAAATGGGGTCTGTTAGGATGGGTGAAGGGGGTACGGATGATGCCTATAACGAAAGCTCCAGTTGGAAAAATTGATTCAACTTATGGTAATGGGTGCTTATGGAATTAATGTGGTTTTATGAATATTCCATGCTTTGATCTGCTTGGCATTAGGGAGATCTGCAAGGAGCAAATTTGAAATGATAAAAAGCTCTAGACTACTTTTTTTGGTGCTTCACCTGTCATGATGCTGTCGCTGGTCTTGCTTGGACTTCACCTTCAATAAGAAACTCCATCTTGCCTCATGACACTCTGGAAAAAAAAAAAGGGGTGGCTGTAAGAGACAGTTTTTTTGAGAGGGAAAAGCAGCATCCATTATGCATATTGGAAGCATTTACTTAAATGTTTACTCTGATTCAAGCTTTGAAGCCCCAGAGTGCAGGTCCCATGGCCATAAAAGGAGAGGAATTCTTCCCCTTTATCTTTTGATGGCATTGGTTTGAACAGAGTTCTGTTTTTACTAAGATTGTTATTTTTTATTTTCAACTAGATGTCTCTGTTTTTTATTTTTATTTCTTTTTTTTTAATTTCCATACATTATTGGGGAACAGGTAGTGTTTGGATACATGAGTAAGTTCTTCAGCGGTGATTTGTGAGATTTTGTTGCACCCATCACCCTAGCAGTATACACTGCACCCTATTTGTAGTCTTTTATCCCTCACCTCCTTCCCACCCTTTCCCCCAAGTCCCCAAAGTCCATTGTGTCATTCTTATGCCTTTGCATCCTCATAGCTTTGCACCCACTTATGAGTGAGAACATATGATGTTTTGTTTTCCATTCCTGAGTTACTTCACTTAGAATTATAGCCTCCAATCTCATCCAGGTCGCTGTGAATGCCATTAATTCATTCCTTTTTATGGCTGAGTGGTATTCATCATATATATATGAATACTATATATCTCTCTATATATGTAGAGATGTCTCATATCATATATGTGATGATATATGTATTCATATATGATGATATATAGTATTCATCATATATAATGAATATATATATTCATCACATATATATTCATCATATATATCTATATCTATCTACATCTCACAGTTTCTTTATTTGGGTTGGTTTCATGTTTCTACAAAGTATCTTTTTCGTATAATGACTTCTTTTTTTCTGGGTAGATACCAGTAGTGGGACTGCTGGATCAAATAGTAGTTTTACTTTTAGTTCTTTAAGGAGTCTCCACGCTGTTTTTCAGAGTGGTTGTACTAGTTTACATTCCCACCACCAGTGTAGAAGTGTTCCCTGATCACCGCATCCATGCCAGTGTCTATTATTTTTTGATTTTTCAATTATGGCCATTCTAGCAGGAGTAAAGTGGTATCTCATTGTGGTTTTGATTTGCATTTTCCTGATCATTAGTGATGTTGAGCATTTATTCATGTATCTTGGCCATTCGTATGTCTGCTTTTGATAATTGTCTCTTCATATCCTTAGCCCACTTTTTAATAGGATTGTTTCTTTTTTTCTTACTGATTTGTTTGAGTTCATTGTAGATTCTGGATATTAGTCCATGGTCAGACGTATAGATTGTGAAGATTTTTTTTCCCATTCTGTGGGTTGTCTGTTTACTCTGCTGACTGTTTCTTTTGCCATGCAAAAGCTCTTTAGTTTAATTAAGTCCCAGCTATTTATCTTTGTTTTTATTGCATTTGCTTTTGGGTTCTTGGTCATGAAATCCTTGCCTAAGCCAATGTCTAGAAGGGTTTTTCTAATGTTATCTTGTAGAATTTTTATAGTTTCAGGTCTTAGATTGAAGTCCTTAATCCATCTTTAGTTGATTTTTTTATAAGGTGAGAGATGAGGATCCAGTTTCATTCTCCCACTCATGGCTAGCCAATTATCCTGGCACCATTTGTTGAAAAGGGTGTCCTTTCCCCACTTTATGTTTTTGTTTGATTTGTGGAAGATCAATTGGCTGTAAGTATTTGGGTTTATTTATGGATTCTCTATTCTGTTCCATTGGTGTATATGGTGATTTTTATACCAGTACCATACTGTTTTGGTGACTATGGCCTTAACAGTGTAGTTTGAAATCAGGTAATGTGATGCCTCCAGCTATTGTAAAGGGAGTTGAGTTCTTGAGTTTATTCTCGGCTTGGTCACTGTTGGTGTATAGAAGAGCTGCTGATTTGTGTACATTAATTTTGTGTCCGGAAACTGTGCTGAATTCTTTTATCAATTCTAGGAACTTTCTGGAGGAGTCTTTAGGGTTTTCTAGACAAACGATCATATCATCAGCAAACAGTGACAGTTTGACTTCCTCTTTGCCAATTTGGATGCTCTTTATTTCTTTCTTTTGTCTGATTGCTCTGGCTAGGACTTCCAGTACTATGTTGAAGGGAAGTGGTGACAGTAGGCATGTTTGTCTTGTTCCAGTTCTCAGAGGTAATGCTTTCAACTTTTCCCCATTCAATATTATGTTTGCTGTGGGTTTGTCATCGACAGCTTTTATTATATTTATTAGATTTATCATTTTTATTTTTATTATATTTTATATATTATTGTATTTATAATATATGTATTATATTATTATTATTTATTATATTTATTATATTTTTTAATCGTAAAGGGATGCTGGATTTTGTCGAATGCTTTTTCTGCCTCTATTGAGATGATCATGTGATTTTTGTTTTTAATTCCTGTTTATGTGGTGTATCACATTTATTGACTTGCATATGTTAAACCATCCCTGCATCCCTGGTATGAAACCCACTTGATTATGTTGGATTATCTTTTTGAGATGTTGTTGGATTCAGTTAGCTAGTATTTTGTTAAGGATTGTAGCATCTATGTTCATCAGGGCTATTGGTCTGTAGTTTTTTTGTTTTTTTTTTTTAGTTATGTCTTTTCCTGGTTTTGGTATTAGGGTGATACTGGCTTCACAGAATGATTTAAGGAGGGTTCCCTCTTTTTCTATCTTGTGGAATAGTGTCAAAAGGATTGGTACCAGTTCTTCTTTGAATGTCTGGTAGAATTCTGCTGTGAATCCATCTGGTCCTGGACTTTTTTTGTTGGTAATTTTTAATTACCATTTCAATCTCGCTGCTTGTTATTGGTCTGTTTAGGGTATCTAATTCTTCCTGATTTAAGCTAGGAGGGTTGTAGCTTCCAAGGAATTTATCCATCTCTTCTAGGTTTTCTAGTTTATGTGCATAAAGGTGTTCATAGTAGCCTTGAATGATCTTTTGTATTTCTGTGGTGTCAATTGTAATATCTCCCATTTTGTTTCTTATTGAGTTTATTTGGATTTTCTCTCTTCTTTTCTTGGTTAATCTTGCTAATGATCTATCAATTTTATTTGTTTTCAAAGAACCACTTTTTCGTTTCATTTGTCTTTTGTATTTTTGTTGTTGTTGTTGTTGGTTTGTTTCAATTTCATTTAGTTCTGCTCTGATCTTGGTTATTTCCTTTCTTCTGCTGGGTTTGGGTTTAGTTTGTTCTTGTTTCTCTAGTTCTTTGAGGTGTGACCTTCAGTTGTCTATTTGTGCTCTTTCAGACGTTTTGATGTAGGTGTTTAGGGCTATGAACTTTCCTCTTAACACTGCCTTTGCTGTGCCCCAGAGGTTTGGTAGGTTGTGTCACTATTGTCGTTCAGTTCAAAGAATTTTTAAATTTTCATCTTGATGTCATTTTTGACCCAATGATCATTCAGGAGCAGGTTATTTAACTTCCATGTATTTGCATGGTTTTGAAGGTTCCTTTTAGAGTTGATTTCCAGTTTTATTCCACTGTGGTCTGAGAAAGAGTGCTTGGTATAATTTCAATTTTCTTAAATTTATTGAGGCTCGTTTTGTGACCTATCATATGGTCTGTCTTGGAGAAAGTTCCATGCACTGTTGAATAGAATGTATTTTCTGTGGTTGTTGGATGGAATGTTCTGTATATATCTGTTAAGTCTATTTGTTCCAGGGCATAGTTTAAATCCATTGTTTCTTTGTTGGCTTTCTGTCTTGATGACCTGTCTAATACTGTCAGTGGAATACTGAAGTACCCCACTATTACTGTGTTGCTGTCTATCTCATTTCTTAGGTCTATTAGTAATTGTTTTATAAATTTGGGAGCTCCAGTGTTAGGTGCATATGTGTTTAGGATTGTGATATAAAGGCCTTTTATCATTATATAATGTCCCTCTTTGTCTTTTTTTAACTGCTGTTGCTTTAAAGTTTATTTTGTCTGATACAAGAATAGCTACTCCTACTTGCTTTTGGTGTCCATTTGCCTGAAATGTCTTTTTCCACCTCTTTACCTTAAGTTTGTGCGAGTCCTTATGTGTTAGGTGAGTCTCTTGAAGGCAGCAGATTGTTGGTTGGTGAATTCTTACCCAATCTTCAATTCTGTGTCTTTTAAGTGGAGCATTTAGGCAATTTGCATTCAGTGTTAGTATTGAGATGTGAGGCACCATTCTATTCATCCTGCTATTTGTTGCCTGTATACCTTTTTTTTTAAAAAAATTATATTTTTGTTTTATAGGTCCTGTGAGATTTATGCTTTAAAGAGGTTCTTTTTTGCTGTGTTTCCAGGATTTGTTTCAAGATTTGGAGCTCCTTTTAGCAGTTCTTGTAGTGGTGGTTGGTATTGGTGAATTCTCTCAGCATTTGTTTGTCTGAAAACGACTGTATCTTTCCTTCATATATGAAGCTTAGTTTCACTGGACATAAAATTTTTGGCTGATAATTGTTTTGTTTGAGGAGGCTGAAGATAGGGCCCCCATCCCTTCTAGCTTGTAGGGTTTCTGCTGGTAAGTCTGCTGTTAATCTGATAGGTTTTCCTTTAGAGGTTACCTGGTGCTTTTGTCTCACAGCTCTTAAGATTCTTTCCTTTGTCTTAACTTTAGATAACCTGAAGACAGTGTACCTAGGCAATAATCTTTTTGTGATGAATTTCCCATGTGTTCTTTATGCTTATTGTATTTGGATGTGTGAGTCTTTAGCAAGGCCAGGGAAGCTTTTCTTGATTATTCCCCCAAATATGTTTTCCAAACTTTTAGATTTCTCTTCTTTCTCAGGAACATCAATTATTCTTAGGTTTGGTCATTTAACATAATCCCAGACTTCTTGGAGGCTTTGTTCAGATTTTCTTATTCTTTTTTCTTTTTCTTTGTTCGATTGAGTTAGTTCGAATACCTTGTCTTCGAGCCCTGAATTTCTTTCTTCCATTTGTTCAATTATGTTGCTGAGACTTTCCAGAGCATTTTGCATTTCTAGAAGTGTGTTCATTGTTTCCTGAAGTTTTGATTGTCTCTTATTTATGGTATATATTTTCTTGAATATTTCTCCCTTTACTTCTTGTAGCATTTTTTGGATTTCCTTACATTGAGCTTCACCTTTCTCTGGTGCCTCCCTGATTAGCTTAATAACTAACCTCCTGCATTCTTTTTCAGGTAAATCAGGGATTTCTTTTTGATTTGGGTCCATTGCTGGTGAGCTAGTGTGATTTTTTTTGGAGGTGTTAAAGAACTTTGTTTAGTCATATTGCTGGAGTTGGTTTTCTGGTTCATTCTCATTTGAGTAGGCTCTGTCAGAGGGAAGGTCTAGGGCTGAAGGCTGTTGTTCAGATTATTTTGTCCCACAGTGTGTTCCCTTGATGTAGTACTCTCTCCCTTTTCCTATGAATGTGGTTTCCTGAGAGCTGAGTTGTAGTGAGTGTTATCTCTCTTCTGGATCTAGCCAGCCAGCAAGTCTACCAGGTTCTGGGCTGGTACTGGGGGTTGTCTGCACAGAGTCCCGTGATGTGAACCATCTGTGGGTCTCTCAGCTGTAGATACCAGCACAGTATTTGAGGTGTCTCCTGGATCCTGCAGGAGCAATCTGTTTCCTTCAGGGGGTCTGTGGGTCCTCTCAGGTTTCCTGATTTATTCCTGAAGTTGTTCTGGAGCAAAAATTCATGACGCAAGCCTCCATATGCTGCTCTGTCCATCCAAGTCAGAGCTGCAATCTAGTCCTGCCTCCTGTCTGCCATGATTCCCCCAAGAATCTAGTTGTCTCTGTTTTTTAAATGTTGCATTTGCTGCTAATGTAGCATGTGCCACACCCAGCAGGAAAATATCTTATTTAGGTACCAGTGCAGGCTGCTTCCCTGTAATATGGGTATAGGACCTACAGTTGTTCCCTGAGACCCAGATGTCACTTCTCAATGACACACGACCAGGTGCTTTGATAGAAACTTTGTTAAAAGCAGTTGAGGGATTAAGTGCAAAGAACCTCAGGTTGCTCAATGTCAGCTTAAAGCAAATGGAAGATAACATGCAATAGCATTCTCATATTCAACTTCCAGTGCCTCCTGATTTGGAAGTTGCAAAATTCCTTGGCTGGAGTGTCTCTGCTCTTGTCTTATTTAGATGTTTTTCTCTGATGTCTTGGTCTTGAGTCTTCAGCTTTTTCCCTTCCTAGGCTTTTATTACCAACTGGGAAATCTTGCAGTGTCTTCAACAGCAGTAGCTGGAAGTTCATATCCTTTTTGGCTCTAGTTATCTCTGCTCCTACATGTTTCTGAACAAATATGTGAAAATCCAGCATATTAAGAGGTTTGCTTTCCTTCAAAGCATATTCTTCAGAATCAGCTCTTCCCTGACCATTGGGCAATTGAGAGCAGCTCTGTGGTCCACCTGGACTCTGGCTGGGTGGTTTCTCATGGTTAACACCATCCTCCTTGGTGCTGTTGTGGTGATAGTGAGTTCTCTTGAGATCTGGTTGTTTGATGAAAGTGTGTGGAACCTCTAACCTCACTGCCTTGCTTCGGTTCTGGCCATGTAAGATGTGCCTGCTTACCCCTTCGCATCTTCTGCCGTGATTGTAAGTTTACTGATGCTCCCCAGAAGCACAAGCCACTATGTTTCTTGTACAGCCTGTAGAACTATGAACCAATTAAAGCTCTTTTCTTTATATATTACCCAGTCTCAGGTATTTCTTTATGGCAGTGTGAGAATAGACTAATATGGGAGGGAAAAAGTAGAGGGGAATGGAAATAGAGAAGATATGAAGTGGGAGTGACTCTCATCTTAATATTTCGTTTTATATACTTCTGACTTTTAGAACCATGTTAATATTTCACTTACTTAAAAAAATCATCCAGGATGTGGGGAAAACCAAAGTGGAAAACCACTAGTAATAACTGAACCTAACTATTACACATATAACAACAGTGAATGGGATAGTGAAGGAAATAATTAAGCAACTTTGGAAAACAGTTTTTGATTATATATTACAAGGTGAAGAATTGTACACAATGTTTAGTTAATAGCTTGTTTTTCACAGGGTTAGCAATTTTGAAATTATGTGTCCTTTACAGCAATTAAGTAAATATATTGCAGTAAATAATATAATGAAAACTGTTTCTCATTGTCAGAGGAAGAAAGTACAAATAAGGGAAGAAGGAAGGCTGGAATGACCTCTGTGGTGGATTAGAATTGGAGGTATGAATATGAACTCATGGTTTCTAATATATATGCACAAATATAAAGAAATAGATACTAATGCTTATGTATGCATGGCTTTAGTATACATACATATATTTTCCAGTTCTGTCCACTGAGAGTCCTAGAAACAGTGAAAGCCCAGTAGCCATGAGCACTCCTAGCTCAGATCTTGGTTTCTAAATACCATTTCCAAATAAAGGGAACTTCAGCTCCTCAGAGAAATGGCTGATTCCAGGACTGAGGCTGAGAAAGTATAAGATGACCTAAAGCATCTTATTATACCAGAAACTACGGCTGTGCTCAAGAAATGATTGGGATATGTCAAGTGGATATAGGAGCCCAGTTAAAAGAGCAACTGCTGGCCAAATTGAAAACAAATTTGAGCAACAAAATAAGTTATGATAGTAATGAATTAGAATTCATAGACTGAAATAAATATCCATGAGTTCATAGGGTTAAAATTAATAAATAAACTGGGAGAATGGAGATCTCTTCTTACAGTAGAACTCTAACGAATGTATCAGAAATTATGGAAATAGAAAAATCACCATTTATTATTTTTTAATTTTTAATTTTTTTCTTTTGTACATTACCCTCAAAACTGCCAACCATTTATTAAATACTATAATAATAATAGTTATAGGCAAGAATCATCACTGGATGCTAAAACAATTGGACAAAAGTATTTGCATAATCTCAAAATATAGCTCTACAAAGTGCCTAGCAATTTCAAAGAGAAATATAGTAACTTTATATTGGATAAGCCTGGCTGACACCCCATAACCAAGTGGCCAAAGTTAACATTATCAATATTGAGACATACTGACATGTTTGCCTTGATAAACTGAAAATGGTATATAATATCATTAAATGATAGTCTTGCCGAAAATGCATAACCTGATTTTCATCATGAGCAAAGATCAAACAAACTCAAATAGAGGAACATTCTATAAAATAACAGGCTGGTGCACTTCAAAACTGTCATGGTCATGAAAGACAAAGACTGAAGAACTGTCTTGGACTGGGGCAGACTAAGGAGGCATGACAAATAAATGCAGGGAATGACCCTGAATAGATCCTAGACCAGAAAAAGCACATTAGTAGGACAAATGGCAAAATTTGAATAAGATTTGTAGATGAGTTCATAATATTTCATCGGTGTTTATTTTCTGGTTTTGACAAGTACTGTGGTTGTATAAGATGTTGCATTCAGGGAAGCTAGGTGGAGAGTTTACTGGACTTTCTTGTACTATTTTGAAACTCTTTTGTAACTCAAAATGAAAAGTTAAAATTTAAAAAAATTAAGAAGAAAAATTATAATGGGGAGAGATTTAAGGCCAAATACGGGTTCTAGTTATCTTCTTGGCTATTATTATTTTTAGACATGATCGATAATAATAAAAAGAGAAGAAATTACTCTTATTCTAAAGAGATACATACATTTGTAAACACTTCAGGCTTGTCACGTATTTAAAGTTATTTGTTTTAATTCTAACTGGCAAATTTGAATATAAGTAAATAATATAATTGGGGTAGAAATTGAAAGAAATGAAAAGAAATCACACGGCAAATTTTGACCTTCAACTTGGTTCCCCTAACTTTAATTATGATGTATTTAAAATCAGTAATAATCATCAAATGCTCTCACCTACACAGTCATGTTAAATGATTATATATAATATAGTGCATGAATTCTGACTTTTTGAATATGAAATTGCTTAAAATTTCATTGAAGTGAGATCTGAGTAGATCATTAAATTGAAAGCTATTTGGTAGTTCTCTTTCAGGAGGAGTTTTTCTGATGCTCTTCTTCCAAGGGACATTTTCTGCTACCATCATCAATAAAATTGATTGAACATTCATGATGTGTTGAGTGTCACTCACAAGAGATATGTTCTCTGATTGCTTAAGGCAAATGCTTTATGCTTTCAAAGATTTAAGATTCCAAAGGAGCCTGGCAAGTATGATTATAACTCTAGGGAGATAAAAGTCCAAAACTGGGACCATGGGGTGGAGTAGAGTATGACCTGTGGTCTTGTACTTCTACAGGGTGAGATGGAACATCGGTGTCAGAGTCTCAAAAAGAATAGAATAAAATATGTGGGGACGCTGATGCACATGACAAATAGACCAAAGAACAATCAAGGTTACCTACTCTTAGAGAAATTTATATTCACATCAGATGGTAGTTCTCTTTCCCTTTCTCTTCCCTATACCTAAATATACACACACATGTATAGACACTCATACAGTTACTTCTGAACTTGGCTATGCTGCATTTGCTTGTTGCATGTGTCTGTTTTTACTGGAGTGACCTTTGGTTCCTTTCCTAGTCAACGAAAACATGTAGTTTTACCTTGATTTTTGGTTATATCATTAAGATAGAGAAGTAGTTCCTGACTTGTAGCTATGGGTTTATTTTTATATTAAGGGCTATATATTTGCCATTCTTAGAAACTAAAGGAAAAGGAGGAAAATATCTCTGCAAAATTGTGGGGCAAAACAAATTGTGCGTGTAAAAAATTGTGTCTGCTAAATAGCATCACTGAGTGGATCCTGAAACATTTCAGGGCCACCTTGGTTTCCTTTTTAGGGGCCTTGGTTACCACAATTTAGGAGTTGACTTCAGGAATTAAGTAGTAATATGGCATTATCCCAGAGCTGCACTCCTAGCCTTTTCCAACTGGGCCTTTAGACCCTGCTCATTCCCATGTATACAATAATAGGAAACCCAGGAATATGTTCAGTTCCAAGCAGGCTAAATATAACTCCATCTTCTTTCTCTTTCACTTCTGAAAGCACATGAGAATGCAGAGGATAATAACAAGATTATAGTGACAACCTTGAACTGCTCTAAGTTATTAATAATCTAAGTATTTTCAGAACCTGCTCTGAATTATTTGTATAATATATTCTAGCACTTTGTCATTAGTTGCAAGTTACTTTCAACACATCCCATAACAGATAGATACAGCCGGTGAGTCCCCACAAGAAAGTGGAACATCCTGCTCTGGGACAGTTCCCCTGCTTTGTTATCCTGAAGTAATCTTATGTTGTCTATGCCTTGTTTTCTATGTTGATTTCTAAGGATTATCTATACACTTACACTTATTTTTCCCCCTATTTATCCCTCAAAACTTTCCTGGGTTATCACCTCCATCCCTTATACCTCAGATGGAGTTCATTACTTTTGTAACATATATATAGTGTGGGCATACTTCTATTGTCCACTGCATATTGCATTATGTCCATTTGTTCATGTGTCTGTCCCTACTACTCCGTGAGTCCTAGAGATGAGGACCCACTGTTATTTATCATTATATATCCTTTGTTTAACACTGTGCCTGGATTAGAATTGCTGCTATACTTAATGTCTGGTAATCTGTGGAAATAGTTCTAGGATACATTATTTGTGAGAGAAATATGTCATTAATGATCTATAATGTGTGTGTGTATATATATATATCAGTGAAGAAATGATCAAAAGACTGCTACTATTTATTTATTTATTTATTTTTATTTATTTTTTTTTTGAGACAGAGTCTTGCTCTGTCGCCCAGGCTGGGGTGCAGTGGCCGGATCTCAGCTCACTGCAAGCTCCGCCTCCCGGGTTTAGACCATTCTCCTGCCTCAGCCTCCCGAGTAGCTGGGACTACAGGTGCCCGCCACCTCGCCCGGCTAGTTTTTTGTATTTTTTAGTAGAGACGGGGTTTCACCGTGTTAGCCAGGATGGTCTCGATCTCCTGACCTCGTGATCCGCCCGTCTCGGCCTCCCAAAGTGCTGGGATTACAGGCTTGAGCCACCGCGCCCGGCCGACTGCTACTATTTAATATAAAATTAAATTGTTTCGGGTGGGAGAAGAGGGAGAATGATGGGAGGAGAAAGAAAAAGGAAATAGTTTTTCCTTTTCACTTACCTGAGTTTGCTTGTGAAATATGATAAATTTCACTCCAGACTGATTGCAATTCAATGCTGAGGGGTTTGTGGTCATGACTTGCCAGCCTCATGGTGTTTAGCTTTCACTGCCATGTCAAGAGCAGATGACTTCGTTTCCTAAAAGCATGTTCTTGGAAACTCATAAAGACACTCATTAACTTTTCTACCTATCAGTCATTCCTCCTTTCTCCTTCCTAACTGAACCCTGACTTTCTTTTGCCATCTACCCTATTTCTACATGGAGCATGTGTCTCTGTGGGTGGATTCCACCCCTGGACGCAGGTATGGACCTGATTGATCAATCCCATCCTTCCTGCCAGTGATCAGTTCAAGAATGTGTATGTGCTGCAGTTTGGGCTAGTGATAAAACAGGAAAGGAAATGTGTATTGGGGAATTCTAGGAAAGTTTTCCCTTATCTTTTGGGAGTTTCCAGAAGTAGGCTCTCTCTGTCTTTCTCTGGAGGCTTTTGTATGCAGATGTGAGACTGAACTGCTGTTGCCAACTCACAGGGAGCCTGAGGATGAAGTTAACCCTCAGAAGAGGGCAGAATTAATGGAATTTGGGGGAAATCAAACCAGGGCTGGTAGATTAGGTCAACCATAGAACCCGCCCTTATGCTAGTTTTCCAGTTACATGAGTCAATAAATGTTCTCACTTTTTAAGATAGTTTGATAAGCGTCTGCTGTGACTTGCAGCCTAAAGTGTTCTAACTTGTTAAAAAACACACACACAAACAAAAACACTTCTCTAATGTTGAATAGGTGGAAAATGGAAACTAGGGCCAGTGAAAGACAATTTGGCAGGTAGGAGAACAAAAAAGTAGTTTCCTTAGACCAGAGCTTATTGAAACACAAATTGCTGGGACTCAGTCCCAGAGCTTCCAATTCAGTAGCTCTGGAGAAGGCCTGAGAATTTGCACCTTTAAAAAGTTCCACAATGGTGCTGTTGCTACTGGTCCAAGGACCACACTTTGAGAACCACTACCTTAGACTTCCAAGCATGCTGCCTTTTATGCCAGGATAGCCAAGAGTGGTGGGCAGGGCCATGGTGCCAAGAAGTGAACTCTAGCTGTTCATTGGAAGAGCCATGGAGCCCCTCAAAGCAGGTTGAGCAGGTTGAGCCCCTCAAAGCATAATGGTACAGAAGTTATCAAAACACTTTTTATTGTCTTTTTTTTTTTTTTTTGAGATGGGGTCTCACTTTGTCACCCAGGCTGGAGTGCAGTAGTGTGATCTCGGTTCACTGCAGTCTCCGCCTCCCAGGTTCAAGTGATCTTCCCACCTCAGCCTTCTGAGTAGCTGGGACTACATGTGCTTGCCACTGTTCCTGGCTAAACTTTTTATTGTCTTCTTAAACTGTAAATTCTGTGAGGAGAGAGCATATGACTTGAATATCTTTATTCCTCATTGGATTTAACACACACTTCTAAGCACACTGTAGGCACTCAGTAATACAGAATTAACTCACTGGAAATAATTCTTGGTTAACTCACTGGAAAGAAAGCAATATTTGCCAAATTTTGTGGCTGGATGTTTTAAGGCAAGGGTAGGTACAATATAAGGAAGGCCAAAACTAGCCCAGGATGATGATTATGTAAATAAGAATTCACCTCCTTGCTAAGAAGTTCCAGCAACTTTTCCTTTAGGGAAAATGCAACACTTAGGTCTCATCTTTGAAACCTTTGGCTTTTGCTCTGAAAACCTGTCATCACCTATCTCTTTTTACTTTTCATACTAACCACGAAATAAATCTCTGATAGTACTGTACTAGTCTGTCAATGTTGCTTTTCCTTCAAGTATTTACTCCCTCTGTGGACACATCAACTCCAAGATTACAATCAGGGAAACACTCCTGTGTTTCAGATGAATAACAAACTATCACTCTGTAAGAGAAGAGAACTCCCTCTGCCCTTTATGTAGTTTGCATTCAGACAAATAACTGTTTCTTAAATGAGAAACATAATTGGTATTGTACAAGGGCTGGGAGTGCTCCCATGCTTTCTTCCAAGCAGCAAATAGTGGCCCCAGATGCAGTGAGGCTCTGCCTCTGATTTGTAATGGAAGGAAATCGGCAGGTGTGGGGACTTCTCCCTGGCTGGAAGGATCTGCTTCCTCCAAGCCTCTGTTTAAATCAGGTGTTTGTTTACCTTGAGGCAGGGTCAGACAAGGGCTTCTTGGCTTTACCACTCTGCATTTCTTTTAATATCAGGTTTTGCCAAGTGATTCATACATGCTGGAAATGTAGAGAGGAATCTAAAGGAGTGGCATTTCCCTTAGCCAGGAATGGATTAAGACAGAAACATCAAATGTGATGGATGTGGTTAGACACATCCCTGTCCTTTCCAGTCATCCCACACCATGTACTGAGGCCTCTCCCATGGTTCCAGGCTTCTCCTGGGTCTAGCCAGCAGAAGGGGAGGGACAGTCTCTGTAAATATGTAAATACACAATAATTGTCAAACTGTAGGCCTTTATAGTGGCATTTCTCCAATAATATAATTGAGTTTTGATTTGGAGCAAATTGATGGTACTCTTTGCACACTATATATTTGCTCTTTTCCTTCCTTCCTTCCTTCCTTCCTTCCTTCCTTCCTTCCTTCCTTCCTTCCTTCCTTCCTTCCTTCCTTCTTTCCTTCCTTCCTTCCTTCCTTCCTTCTTTCCTTCTTCCTGTCCTGTCCTGTCCTGTCTTTGTCTTTGTCCAGACAGAGTCTTGCTCTGTCGCCCAGGCTGGAGTGCACTGACGCAATCTCGGCTCATTGCAACCTCGGCCTCCCAGGTTCAAGCAATTCTGCCTCAGCCTCCCGAGTAGCTGGGACTACAGGTACATGGCACCATGCCTGGCCAATTTCTTTTGTATTTTAGTAGAGATGGGGTTTCACTATGTTGCCCAGGCTGGTCTTGAACTCCTGAGCTTAGGCAATCCAACCACCTTGGCCTCCCAAAGTGTTAGGATTGCAGGCATGAGCCACTGCGCCTGGCCTGCCCTTATATTTCTACAAGTTACTAGAAATAAATTTTAAATGAAACACTTCTTATTTAGGGAGTCAGAGCAAAAACTACAATAAATTTGATTAAGAAGACTCACTCAAATATACAGAGGTATGAGTTTAATATGGTGCTTCTGAAAGATTGGACTTTGTTATGAAGTATCATAAAATGTAACTATTAAGCTGAGAGGTTAAAACATGATAAAGAGGTTCTGCAGATCAAGAGATTTCACAAAGCTTTTTCTCAAATGCTCTCCCCATACTCTCAAAAATATCATCAGCAGTAATTTAACTGTCATCCAGTGTCTTGTCACATTACAGGAGAGAATGGGGATAAATCTTTTCATATCTTTGTAGGAGTACGCATTGGATACCACCTCAAGCGGGGCCTTCTGGGGACTCCCCACCTAAATACCCAAATTATAGAACACTTTACAAAGTGTTGAGAATAACCTCAAGCTTCCTCAGGTTCTCTGACAACTTCTCTTCCAGCCCAGGCTGATTTCTTGTTGAGGTCATACATTTCTTGTTGAGGATGATAGAAGCTGGATATTTCCCTTTTGTATCTCTTTTAAATCTGCTTGGTTCTTTTTAAAAAATAGTATCTTATTCCTTTCTCCTGTTTTTAATTCCCTGTTTTACTTATAAAAATAGTTTAAAACCAGCTTGTTTTACAGCCCTTCCTGATAATTCTATTATGCTGTTCATATTTTGCTGTTTTCTGCTGAGCCTTGATTAGGGAGCTGTGTTTCCCCAGGTGTTTTGTGAGTTAGGGTTGCAAGCTTTTGTTATCTGTGAGAATCCTGTGTGACCTTATTTGAGAATGTGTTTTTACCAAGAGGCTTCTTGTTTTCTTCTGCCAGAACCTCAGCAATGATATCTGGGAATCCATTTTTATGTTAATTTATCTGCAGGGTTTACCTGCCTTTGTAGTAGTGTAAATCTGTATCTCAAACCCACATGAAGGCAGGCCTGTGGTTATAAATTCTCAGGGGAAATTTTTTTCCCTTCACCCAGAGCTCAGCCTGAGATAGAGGAGGTTCCTTGTTGCTTACTTCTGTGGGTGGATTTTTTTTTCCAGTCCACTTGTTTTCAGAGGATATAGACCTCTAGGGTCCTGGTTCAACATAAGAATCTCAGTTTTATCACCCTACCTTTTGGCCACTCTGTCATTTACACACAAGACTCTTGGTTACTTAGATTGGCAGTGACATTTAGAATTACAAAAGTTTGAGTCCTTGTTTTTCAGATTTCTCTTTGTTTTGGGACTTTGAGGGTTTCATTTTTCATTCCTGAGAGTTTATATATTTAAAAAATTGTCAATTATATTTTATGCAGCATTTCCAGGTGTTTGGTGGCAGGCGTATTTCAAGATATTTAGTCTACTTTTAGCAAGAAAAAAAAAAGGAAGAGAGTAAGCATTCATAAATGTCATAAATGCTAGTCAAAAGTGACTGGTTATTTTAATAGTTGTGTTCTTCCTAATTCCTGTCTCCTTGACCAGTGTCCTCATTGTGGTTGAGAATCCAACATCCATTCCACTCTGCTCCAAACCAATGGTTCACAAACTTAAGCGCATCTGAATCTCTTGGAATTCTTATTAAAACACAGATGGCTGTGCTGCTGTGCTTCATCTGTAGAGATTCTGATCCAGTAAGTCTGGAGTGGGTCCTAATAGTTAGCATTTTTCTCAAGTGCTGCTGGTGGCCTGGGGACCACAATATAAGAATCAGTCATGATAATCCTATTCTTTCCACTTGAGACTAGTTTAGGAATGGGCATATGATCTAAATCTACCAGAAGGGATGAGGGGAAGTCTGCTGGGGGCTTCCAGGAAAGGTTACCTCAATCCTGAGAAAGAGGCCTAGGAAAAAATGGTTCTGTTTTCCTCTGGGCATTGTCATGTAAGGGCATGATGCCTAGAACTATCACAGGCCTCTTACCTTCCTTGTGAGTATGAAGCTAATCCAGGAGAATCTCAGGGCAGCAGAGAAGGAATCCTGATAGCTCTTACTTGGCTAGGTCCTGCCCTACTTCTGTTATTTCATTATGTGAGACACTCCATAATTAGAAAAAAAAATTAAAATTTGAAATGAGTCAGGGTTTTCTGGTTACCTGCAGCCCCAAAGATTCTAAGTGGTACAGCTATCATATGGGTATGTTGAGTCTTATTATCTGCCACCCCCAGCTACAGAGTGAAAAAGTTAGTTCATTTCAAATTATGTTTTTGTTTCTTCTTTTGAACTACTGATTTTCTGTGACACTTTTTTTCTCCACTTTACCCCACCACACACACAGTCTCACCCAGCCCTCTGGGAATATGCTGTAACACTTCAAAACTATAAATCTCTTGAAGGGAGGCAGCTACTCCAAACTTGCATCTCACTTCCACATGTGGGACTGCAGGATCCATTTCTAGTTGAATGCATGATGACAGTTTTACAGGAAGTCTTCTTCCTTGTATTCCCTTTTTATATATTGCTGTTTTCTGGCAGCCCTAGCTAATTAATAACTTAATCTGTCTCTCTTTAGACTTCAGTTCTAATTTTTAGAATTTCCCAATCAAGTCAACATTGATTTTATTGGAATTTCAAATATACCCTGCCCTACTGTGTTGTATTTTTGCTGGAAAGAATTGTAGCAGGAATCAAGCCTCATGATGCAAATGCCTGAATCCTGAATTGTGACCAGGATTGCAAAGAAAATAAAAATGTAGCTCTCAAGGGAGTTGAACTAGCTTAGCACCTCCACGTGGAATCTCAGAATGAGAACAGTGATTTTTTTCCCCTCTTCTTCTGTTTAATCCTAGTTTGGACAGCTCTTTATTCAGAACATCAAGGACTGTTGACAGTTGAATAAAAAGGGTGGAGGCTCATGGGATTGTTAATGAGATACAAAGCCACCTTGAAATAAAAATAAATTTCTCTCTGTTGGCTCCTCTGGCCATGGAGAGGTGAGTTAAGAACCTCAAACCAATTTCTATTGACAGGTATTCTTATCATGGTAAACAGCGCAATGCACATTTTTGTTGACCTCTGAGAAAGAAGGCCAAGGGCTTCCAATTGTGTGATATCTTCCCAGCAGATAGCTGGGCTAAGGTAAACAAATTGCACTGATGTGGCATGAGGCACACTATCTGGTCAGAGAATAAAGTTCCTAGTTATAGTTAACATACAGCATTTTTCATAAAATTAAATTTTCAGCCCACAAATTCAGGCAATATCAAATGCTTTTTCTTACTTTCTCTCCAATCCTAATAATTTATCTAGACCAGTTCATAGTTCATGCCCTCTTTTGAAGCCTTGCCTGACAACTCAAGCTAGAAATGATATTTCTTTTGAGTGCCTGGAGAACTAGTGTCCCTATTCTTGTCTTATTTTGCAAACTTGACTATACAGCTCTTTGAAGGCAGGAATTATATAATATCTTTTCTTGTATTATCCACACAAGGTCCACTACAGTGTTTTGAACATAGTAGTTGCTCAGTAAATGTTGGTTGGTTGGTTGATTCTTTTTTGTTTGTTTGTTTTTGAGACAGATCTTTGCTCTGTTGCCTAGACCGGAGTACAGTGGCGTGCTCTTGGCTCACTGCAACTTGTGCTTCCTGGGCTCAAGTGATTATCCTGCCTCAGCCTCCTGAGTAGCTGGGACTACAGGCACATGCCACCACACCTGGCTAATGTTTGTGTTTTTAGTAGAGATGGGTTTTCACCATGTTGGCCAGACTGGTCTAGAACTCCTGACCTCAAGTGATCTGCCCACCTTGGCCTCCCAAAGTGCTGGGATTATAGGTGTGAGCCACTGAGCTCGGCTGGTTGGTTGATTTTTTATTTCTGTGAAGTATATAACACTGTAGACTTAGAAATCATCTAAGAAGAGGGTTTTCTCACATAGAGCCTGTGGATGCACATCAAGCCTTCTGGAAATTTATTGAAATTAAATGCAAAGTAGACATTTTCTTGGGAGAGGGACCATAGCTGTCAACAGAATCACAAAGGGGTTCTTGATTCATTTCCAAGTGAGGAGAATTACTGAACTAGGCTATTCATTTTCTTTTCTTCTTGACAAAACTATTAGTAGGTCTCCAGATGTTGATGATACTGTCATGACTTCACAAATATAGCAGTAAGAGTTCTCTTGGGGATACCTCAGTTCCCATTTTTAACTGTTGTTCCTGAAAGAGAAACGGAGATTAAATTGAATTCATGTGCTGTGATTAGACTGATTGTATTTTTTAAATTGCACACCAATTAAAAGGACCGTGTTCTCAAGTTCTGGTAGAGACAGTATATCATGGTAGTTAGATGTATGAACTCAGAGCCAAGCCTGTGCTTGTATCTCAGCTCTGTTACTTACTAGCTGTGTGACCTTTGGCAAATTACTTAAACCTTCCCAGTCTCAGTTTCTTCGTCTGTAAGATGAAAATAGTTATAGTGATCTACCTTTCAGGGTTGCTCTGAGGATTAAATGAATCAATGCATGAAAAACATTTAAAACAGTGATTTGCACACATATTAACAGTAAACATAATATAAGTGTTAGCTATTAATATTGCTGATGCTTTTGTTGTTGTTCGACTCTAGCTCTCATTTTCATGAATACAGATTAACCATGGTAATTGTATCTTCTGCAGCCCTTCTCACCACCAAATTCTCTTCTGGGTCATCACATTGAGGTCAGATCAGATTGTTGAATTATTTTGCAGAAATTATGTGTTTTTATTGTGTGCTAGGTATAATTCTAAGTTTTCTTGCTTGAGTTTGCTTGGCATTTTGAAATCAAGTTCTCACACTCTGAGGGTATTTAAGTCATTTAAAGATTACCAGGCTAGAGAATCAAGATCCTTTGAATTTCAGTGAATGTACTTTTTTATCCCATGAAATATTTTTTTTGAAAAATATTAATAAAAATATTCTTTATTCTAAGAAGAACTTTTAGTTGAGTCTTTTAGTCATCTTTACAGTTGTAGTTAACTTGGAAAAGGATAAAATGAAATGCAAAGGATTCCGACAGATTGAAGTCAGTACTGCCTGGAATTAATTCTTTCCATTAGCTTTAAGATTAACCCCTTTAAAATGATGAAAGGTTTTGATTAATCCTAGAATTTTTAATCCCCATCTTTGGGAGAAGCAGAAAAAATACTGAAGTGATTTTTGTAGGGGGAGGGCTTATGTTAAATGAGGCAGTTTGTCAGATTTTACTTTTATGAGTTGACTGGCAAGCATTTGAGAAGGGAGGGTGTTTTTCAGAAGGCTGTGCTGCAGCAGATTCCTCAGCTAAGTACACATCCTGTGATATTTCCCCCACTTTTCCCTGATCAGTGAAATTGCAATTAAACAACTAATATCAACTGCTCCATTTCCATGATCTTCAGAGCCTATGGAATTAGAATTGCATATTTAAGGAGGAGAAAATTTTCCACTTGATGTCTAGGATAATGAACAGTGATAGAAATTGGGGTTATGAGGAGTCAGGATATATATATTAGTCAGAATGTCAGCAGGCAATAGTTGATACCTGAAAATTGGGTAATTTTCAGAGTTAACACTAAATTTATAAAGGTGTGGGCAGGGTATAGGAAAAGTACAAAGGGTAGTGCAGTATTCTTAGGCTAGTAAGATGAGGGCAGTGTCTTTCCATCCCTGGGTCTGAACTGGCAAGACAGACAGGCAAGCAATAACTATATTCCAAGAAGGGAAGGAGGGAGGGTGGAAGAGAGAAGAGTGAGAAGGTTGAGAACTAGTCGTGTGGGGAAGGCCTCTGATGAGAGCTGTGACCTCTGGTCTAAGTCAAAGTATGTTGGCAAACTAGAAGAAGGCTTCAGGGAGAGGAAGGGATAAATGCCCTAACCTCACTCTTCTCTTTTCCTGATCTCAAGCCAGTGGTCCTGTATGAACCCAATACAAGCCAGAGGGCAGAGGGCAGAACTTGCAGCAAATGTCATTCTGGGATCATTTTGTACCATACTTTATTCATGTTCTCTTTCCCTGGATGCCTCCAACTCTCACCCAAGTGCTTACATGTATGTGCCTTCCTCTTATTCCTGCTTCCACATGCTCCATACCGGCTGACACCTAGAGCAGATCATTTTAAATACCCCTCCCCTTGCTTATACAGGACAAAATTATTTTCGATAATGATAAGTCATAATGATTGTTTTTTTTTGACTCATCCTTAAGTTTCACAACAAATATAATTGACAATTTTAAAAGACTAAATTACAATGTTAACATTGTTCAAATTTGGTAAAATATTTCATCTTATTATACATCTCAAATTTTCATTTACCAAACAAAAATATTTCACTTTGCAGTTCATTCTGTGTTTCACTGTGATATGGTTTGGTTGTGTCCCCACCCAAAATCTCATCTCGAATTACAATCCCCAAATCCCCACATGTCAAGAGCAGGACAGGTGGATGTAACTGAATCATGGGGGCAGTTTCCCGCATACAGTTCTTGTGATAGTGAGTGAGTTCTCGCGAGATCTGATGGTTCTATAACCGGCATTTCCCCTGCTAGCACCCATTCTCTCTCCTGCCACCCTGTGAAGAAGTGCCTTCTGCCATGATTGTAAGTTTCCTGAGGCCTCCCCAGTCATGCAGAACTGTGATGAGATTACCCAGTCTTCTGTATTTCTTCATAGCAGCATGAGAATGGACTAATACACATTGTTTTAATTTTAAACATAAATTAAAAATTCCAAGTGTCCATGAAGAATGACAGAATTGATGTAACTCAGGTTTCAGTTACTCCTTTTGAAAATCAGTTTCTAATCTACTGTTTAAATAAGGAATAGGTAGCACTCTGGAGGCCAGAGGCAGGAACTGCTCCTGCAGCAAACTTGAATGGTTCTAGACCCTAAGAATGTATCCTGGGAAGGAGTGTAGCTGATTTTTTTTTTTTTAATTTATTTATTATTATTATACATTAAGTTGTAGGGTACATGTGATAACGTGCAGGTTTGTTACATATGTATACTTGTGCCATGTTGGTGTGCTGCACCCATCAACTCGTCATTTACATCAGGTATAACTCCCAATGCAATCCCTCCCCCCTCCCCCCTCCCCATGATAGGCCCCGGTGTGTGATGTTCCCCTTCCTGAGTCCAAGTGATCTCATTGTTCAGTTCCCACCTATGAGTGAGAACATGCGGTGTTTGGTTTTCTGTTCTTGTGATAGTTTGCTAAGAATGATGGTTTCCAGCTGCATCCATGTCCCTACAAAGGACACAAACTCATCCTTTTTTATGGCTGCATAGTATTCCATGGTGTATATGTGCCACATTTTCTTAATCCAGTCTGTCACTGATGGACATTTGGGTTGATTCCAAGTCTTTGCTATTGTGAATAGTGGAGTGTAGCTGACTTTAAGTGTGTCAGGACTGATTGTGTAACTAGAAGCTCTCTGAATTAGCTTCCATATAGAATACAATTTTTTGTTTGTTTGTTTGTTTTGAGACAGAGTCTTGCTCTGTTGCCCAGGTAGGAGTGCAGTGGTGTGATCTTGGCTCACCGCAGCCTCTGCCTCCTGAGTTCAGGCGATTCTCCTGCCTCAGTCTCCCGAGTAGCTAGGATTACAAGCACATGCCACCATGCCCGGCTAATTTTTGAATTTTTAGTAGAGACAGGGTTTCATTATGTTGGCCAGGGTGGTCTTGAACTCCTGACCTCATGATCTGCCCACCTTGGCCTCCCAAAGTGCTGGGATTACAGGCATGAGCCACTGTGCCTGGCGAATACAATGTTTTTATAAAGAAAATTTTTAAAAGAGAGAGAATTGGAGGCTTACATATATATTGTTATAATTGCAGTAATTCTTAGTTAGCCAAGGTGTTAATAAAAAGCAGGTTGACTTTTTGTCAGTTTATTATGTTTTAAAATTCTCCACAAACAATTCACTCCCTTATTGTCTGTACCCTGGGCACAGCAAAGTAAGGTAGAAAAGGAAGAGAGAGTGAATCTAGGGGCAGCAGCAAGGCAGCTTACCCAGGACATTAAGTTATAAATTGAGAACTTTCCAAGTCATTCCTTATCTGTTTTCATGAAGTTGTCAAGCCCATTAGTGTGTTATCCTTACAGATTTTTGTGACAGCAATGTACCTGTGGTGAGTGCTTGAGTGGGGATGATTATAACAAAATGGAAGAAAGATCTATAATTCTACATAACAAATGAAAACCTTGGAAGTTCTCTTTTTGCTGTAAGACTGCTTCCTAGAGCTTGTGGCAAATGCAATTCTGGATCATTTTGTACCATACTTTATTCACATTCTCCTTCCCTGGATGCCACCAACTCTCACCCAAGTGCCTCCATTTGTTTGCTTTCCTCATCTTCCTGCGTCCACATGTCACAAGACAAGCTGCTTCCTTTTTCCATCTTGGCTTTCCTTTCCCATCCCCTTCTTAGCTACCCCTGTTTCCTTCTTATTTCTTCACTGGACCAGACATGAATTTGTTCTGGGAACTTTTACTAATCTATGGAAAAGGTTGTTAATAGGCTTCATGTCAGATGTGCAGTTGCTTAGTAACTCAAAGAACTTCCTGCCAAGTTTATGTTCAGAGAATTAGACAAACCATCCAGTCCCCACTGTTCTCAGGCCTGGGCTGCATCAGCTCTCCAGCTCGGCTGTGTGTGAGGAGATCCCCACACAGGCTCAGAAAGGAGCCTCAGCCTCCACAGAGCAGTGAGTGTGAGAGCAGAGTCTGAGCCTACCTGGCCCGGTCTGAAGAGGAGGCTGGGGAGGCTGACCTGAACAGAGGTGCAGGCATGTTTTCAGAGTTCCTAAAACTGATATTTACTGCATGTTAGTGAGGTGGTTTGAATTTTTTCAGTTTCTCTGCTTCTTCCTTTGTTCCACTTCCTGATCCATGTCTCCTTCTCATTTCAGTTCCTAGTGTTTTTCAGGAAACTCGTAGTTTTAGACTTACAGACTCTCTATCAAATGGTACCATGTAACCTTAGGGCAGTGGCATAGTACTCATCTCTTGTTGCCAACCTCCACAAACACACAGAAACCATGCAAAATCCCCAAGGATTCTGGATTAGGATATACCAACCTGGAGGAGAAGGGTTTCTACACTGGTAGGAGGAATGAATCTCGGTAAAATAATTGCTTTTAATGACTGCTAGGAGTTTAGAAACATCCTATGGCACAGCAAAGAGCTTCCTTGCTGAACCGCAGATGGTGTTTATTGCCAGATGATGTGCAGAAAAGTGCCAGATATTAGGCTCTTTCTAGGGGATGTCAGAATCTTCTATAATCCACACAAATAATTGGCCTTCTAACACCCCTAAACTGTAACACAAGGGAGGTTGGAAAACTTCTAAGAAGGTAGTTATCATGGCATGAGTAAAAATTTCTGTTTGGCACACCATGGCTAGCAGTGGGAAGTGGGTGGTTGAATAAGAACTCCTCCAAGACTCTGGCTGGCTGGGAGCCAGGATTCTTCAACTGGAAATGAACGGGGAAGGAGGGGAAAAGAACAAAAATCTGCTGAGGGATAATAAAAATTTTAATGATTCTTCAAATGTTGCATTGTCTTGTAAATATAGTTGTAAATTTAACTTCAAAATGACTTTTACTCAATTGGGTCAGAGACTTAAAAATGATTAAAAGAAAGGAATAGGTTTCAGATTAGCAATAATATTTGTACAAAAAGATTTTCAGTGTTCAGAGTAACTGATGGACTCTGGTTTTGGGTGATGGTTTTAATTACTGGAAGCTTATATATAATTATATAATATATAATTTATAATTTATAAAATTATATAATTTTCAATGAGCAACCACTCTAAACATAAGGATGAGGTATCAGCTGTGGAGGTATCAGCTGTGGAGTTTTTCCTAAGAATACCAGTAAATTGAGTGTGACCTGACCTTAGTCTGTTATTGTAACCAGAGTTACTATACTTTGCTCTAGTCTAGAAATATCTCCAAGTAGGTATGTATAGGGAAGGTAGATGATCTTTGTGCCTTCACTCTAATGGTCTTGTAGTAGGGATGTAGATCATGGTTTGGTGGAGGGATATTGGTGAAGGGTGGGGTTTTCTTATCCATGGCAAGGAAAATGCTGGTGGAAGTCTTCATGTGTGGGATGATTAGTTGATATAACCGAATAAGATTAGTTTATATAGGCCGGGCATGGTGATTCACCCCTGTATTGCCTGTAATCCCAGCACTTTGGGAGGCTGATGCAGGTGGATCACCTGAGGTCAGGAGTTTGATACCAGCCTGGCCAACATGGCGAAACCCTGTCTCTACTAAAAATACAAAAATTAGCCAGGCGTGGTGGCATACGCTTGTAATCCCAGCTACTCAGGAGGCTAAGGCAGGAGAATCATTTGAGGCGGAGGTTGCGGTGAGCCAAGATTGCGCCACTGCACTCCAGCCCGTGCCACAGAGCAAGACTCCGTCTCAAAAAAAAAAAAAAAAAAAAAAGATTAGTTCATATACCCAATTTCACCTTTGAAAATGCCAGCTACCTAGATGACTAGGATATGTTTGAAGAGAGTTAGATACAGGCTTAGACATATCTTAGAGACTACAGAATTACATAGATGACAAAGGAGCCAAGAATTCTTGAACTGAAACAGATGAATTAGAGAGAAAAATACTTTTTTTCCCCTTTAAAGGCTAGACTAGTGTATAAAAGTTATAAAAGCAGACTTGGGTACATTTCAAGGTGATTCACAACTGAACCATCTTCAGAAAACAGTAGCCCCTTATCCTTAAACATGTTCCATGAATCTTGAAATGGTGATTCCTTCCTTGGGAAGGAGGTTGACAGATGGCTTCTGAGTTCCTTTCTAGCTGAAATTGTGTGATTCTCATTAAAAAGTTTTCCTTACATTCAAAATGCATTTCATATACTGATATGGCCTAACAACAAAGGTTTTCTTCCTCTTCTAATTTGAAACTGACAATAAAACTTGTAAACAGTTTGAAAGGTAATAAATTTCTACGTGTTCCAACTGATGTCAGATGCTCATCTCTTAAAGACCAGAACTTCAGAAGCATTCCAGGAGAGTCCACTTGGCTTACTCACTTCTCTTGATTATGTATGAGGACTAAACTCTGACCTTTTTTTTTCTTATTTTGCCCAAATCCTACCTAAGGAACCTAGGGAGTCACACCCTGCAAACCATAAAGTCTCATCAGAGGAATTTATTTAATCCTGTATAATGTGGCCTGCTTTCCAACTTGACTCTGGCATAACATCACGTAACAAATAAGGAAGGAAATCAAAATATTTTAACCCCAAATATATTTCCTTGTCATATCTTGAAATTGCCATGCAAAGTCACCTCTTGTGGGAAAAATCTACATTCTGTAGAGAATCCCCTTTCCCTCCTCCTTTTTTTTCTTTCCAGATCCAGGAGATAATCAACTAAGAGTCAGGCACCCTTTTAAGTCCAATAAGAAACACTTTCTAACCTATTCTCTCTGAAGTCTGCTATCTGCACAATAAAACTTGGTCTCCATACCCCTTTATCTTAACCCAGATATTTCCTTTCTGTTGATCCCAGGTCTTTAGATAAACTCAACACATTGTCAACCAGAAAAAATTTAAATTTTACCTATATCCTGGAAGCTCTCCACTTTGAGTTGTCCTGCCTTTCCAAACCAATGTACATCTTAAATATATTAGATTGATTTCTCATGTCTCCCCAAAATGTATAAAACCAGGCTGTGCCCTAGCCACCTCAGGCACATGTTCTCAGGACCTCCTAAGGGCTGCGTTACAGGCCATGGTCACTCATATTTGGCTAAAAATAAATCTCTTCAAATATTTTATAGAGTTTGACTCTTTTCATTGACAAATATAATGAGACTTTTTTAAAAGATTATTATTAAGATAACAAATGTTCCTTAAGTGAGAAAGAGCAAACTATTTAGATATTTATGGGGTAAAGTAAATCCCAATTTATTGCCTATAGGTAGACCATATTATTAGGTTTATTTTTATTTTTGTTTTTTACTTTTTAATTATTTTGGGATACTCTTAACTTCAGATGATGTTTGTTAGAAAGATTTTTTAAAAATTTAGATTTCATAAAATAATCTTAGTTGAAAACAACTAAATCACACTGTGCTTTTTAAATGGTTAATTCAAGCATAAATTGTAAGTGAATCTGTGCTCAACCATGCATAACTTCAACTAGTATCCATTAATATCTAAGAAGCTGATTTGAAACTCTGAGTATATGAGAGGGAATTGTCAGCTATCAGCCTCACTATAAAGCAGTGATTTTCAACCAGGAGTGATTTTGCTCCTTATAGGACATTTGGCAATGTCAAGAGACATTTCTGTTTGTAATGCTGGAGAGGTTGTGGCATCTAGTGGGTAGAGGCCACAGGTACTACAACTAGACATTCTACAATGCACAGGACAGCTCTCCACAACAAAGAATTTTCTGGTCCCAAATGTCAAAAGTGCCAAGGTTGAGAAATCCTGCTATATAGGTTGATATGGGCTGTTCATTGATGGAATATCCTTCTCCATCCATATCTTTAGGTATTTCCTTTAGATTTGATGAGATTCCAACCTGCTGATTGCACTCTGGGAACTGAATGGAGGAAGAAGGCAGGATTTAAACATTTAATAAGCATATGTTGACCTAATTTCCCAGTGTAGGGTAAGGTGTCCCTGCCTTCAACATTGGTATCCTTTTATCTAGAGACCCTCTATTTTATTCTCTGCATAGAGAGGCAGACTCCCAAGAGAAGGAATCTGGGGTTTTAGCTGGTTCTTAAATTGGCTTCCAGGTGATTATCTTAGGTTTAGGCCCACCTTCACCCTTCTTCCAGGGGAACAAGATGTCATCAGTTTTGGGCATTTGGGGGCTCTACCTGTAAATTTTA
This sequence comes from Macaca mulatta, assembly GCF_049350105.2. Lineage (NCBI taxonomy): Eukaryota > Metazoa > Chordata > Mammalia > Primates > Cercopithecidae > Macaca > Macaca mulatta. The sequence continues at coordinate 105,513,606 of NC_133412.1, forward strand.
TTGACTCTCAGTTTCCCCACTGCCAGTTTAGGATTTAGCTTTCTTAGATCTGCTAAATCAGTTACTTCTTGCCCATTTATTTTCTGGTTTCCAAATCCTCTTGTTGTTACCATCTCTCTTACTCTCTCTCCTTTTTTAAAATTATTTAGTGATATTTTTATGGGTTTTGGAAGGTAGCAGAGGCTAATGAGAACATTTGATCTTCTGTCTTTACCAGAAGTATAAAATTAGTTTTTCTTCTCTAATATGTTTCCGTAATGCTAGCTGCTTCATTTACAAGCTAATACCAGGAAATGGCTTTAAGAAAACACATTGGTAAGGGATTTGTCAGGATCTTGGTTTTTGTGAGACAGGGTCCAGATTGAATGCTACCTCAGAAGTTTCCCTTGTTACTTAAAACAAGCAAACGAAGAAACATTTTCCAGTAGTTACTTTCAGCTTTTCTGGATTTTCTTTTCTCTTTAACTATTTCATACCCTCTTATTTAGTGGGTAGCATACAATTGTCTACCAGCTTATTTATATAAAGGCTTTATTGAATTTTTATTTCTTCACTGATTGAATCATTCATGCATTCAGTGTCTCACTCACTCCTTGACTCATTACATGTTCAGTACAAGTATATCACATGCCTGCTATGCCGAAGGGTCTGAGTGAGACACCATGTAGGATGCAAAATTGTGTCACATAATCCTTGCTTTTAAGGAGTTTATAATCTTTTTCGTATGTTTTGGAAATAAATTACATGACATGTTTCCATGATAACTAGACATACTTCATAATTTTGGTACATAATATTGACACAATACTTACTACTCTCCCCTTTTGTAATATTAACTTTCAAGAGCATCTTTTGGCAAGGCTATGTTTACAAAAATAATGCAGGCATTATGCATTCTATGAAGGGACGCTATTTTATCAGATGTCATAGCCAAAAGAAATTTACTATTCACTTCTGTTTTGGCTCTGTTGAGTTCTTAGGAATTGAAGCTAAAAATTCATTGCTGTGTACCTCAAAGGAGCTTCTAATTGGTACACTCTTCAAGTCTCCAGGAAATGATTCCCCTAAAACAAATCAGCATATGCAATGTGCCTATATGCATAGTAGATCTTCAATAACACACACCATGGATGATGTTATCAGCAATCTGCCTTGTTCTAGACCTATATTTCTTAACAAATACAAATGCCTTTGGTTAAATAAAAAAGATGGTATGGTGGACTGAGAGTAGGTATATACATTGCACTTTTTTCTTAATCTTGAAATTGGGGATTTTATTGTAAACCAGATAGTCAATCTCACCATGTGCCATTTTATATACAGTGTCTCCTGTATTTCTACTTTAGAGGCTATCCAGAGGTCCTTAAAACTGGACATACTGTTTTAAAAATGCCTTTCTTTTTAACAGTATGTTATCTTTATCACCAAAAGATGTTATGTAAGAATAGCATCAAACAGGTCAGGGATGGTCTTAGGGACAAAAATAAAGTATTCACTGAAAATATTTTTTATTTATTTATTTATGTTTTTTTGAGATAGGGTCTTGCTCTGTCACCCAGGCTGGAGTGCAGTGGTGGGATCATGATTCACTTGCAGCCTTGACCCCTCAAGGTCCAAGTGATCCTCCCACCTCAGCCTCCTGAATAGCTGGGACCACAAGCATGTGCCACACACCTGGCTATTATAAAAATTTTTTTGTAGCAATGGGTCTCACTCTGTTGCCCAGGCTACTCTCAAACTCCTAGGCTCAAGTGATCTCCTGCCTTGGACTTCCGAAGTGCTGGGGTTATAGGCATGAACCGCTATGCCTGGCCGAAAACCATTCTTAAATCCTTGTAATATATAGCCATAGAAGGAGGAACCTCACAGTTATTGAATCACAAATTTCTCCCTTGCTTCCTGGGCCAATTCCTCCCCAAAACATTACTCAAAATGAAGTGCCCTGCCATTGTGTTTTCTGTTAAATTCTCCATAGCTCTTAGCATAATGTCTTGAGGACAGAAGGAGCTCTTTGGGTGTTTCTTAATTGATTGATGGATGAATTCAAGCTGCAAGAAACATCACTGGATTTCTCTGTCTCTATGGAGCATATCCTCCTTGTTACAGTTTGAGGTTTGCCTTTATTAGTTTTATCACAGGCAGGAGGGAGGATAAGCCCAAAGTAGAGACGGACTTAAATTGACAGGCTTCTGTACAGGATCAAAGGTAAAAGCTGTACACTAAGTACAAAAGAGTTCGGTGTCAGAAGGTAGTCATGGATTTGGCTAGCCAGAATCTGGAATGCCAGAAATAGAATCCCAGCCTAAAACTTAGAGAATGTTGAAAGGGACATAAGCTTGTTAAAAACAGAATGGGAGATTTGGTTGAAATTAGACGGTAAATAAAATGAGAAACCAGCACAACCTTCAGTATTTTCTCCTTTACAGACTGGTAGCTTGAGATTGAGTAAGCCTGGCCATGAAGTGGGGACTGCTGAGGTCGAGGTTTCAGAGACAGGATAAGAAAGGCCTCTTGCTTTTGATTTCATAAGGTCTACAATCACTCTGTATTTGAATACAATGAATACTTGAAATTCTTTAGAGCAATGATCCCCAAAGTGCTGGTTCTGTTAATAAAAAAAATATGTGTTTGGAAAAGACTGAATTACACAAAAATGACAGATTTCTGAAGACTCCTGGGAACTAATGTGAGCTGCGTATCTCTCATAAGGGGTGTGTGTAAGCAGGATTTCCCAGATGTATCAACCTCTAAACATTTTCTTAAAGTACTTTGCAGAGCCGGTATTGCATGAACCATGTTTCAGGAAATGATGCTCTGGATATTATTTATATTTATGCTGGAATTGTGATAGGATATACTGTTCCCCCTGGTCGTTGGAGCTCAGCTTATGCAATTTTACAGCTGAATGAATTGGTCTTTTTGTTTGCATTTGAATGGGAAACAGCTGACTTGAAGTAGCTCTACATGAGTGGATATTTTCATTTTTAATATATGGGTATATACTTAACACTTTTTTTGTCTTTATGTAGGCAGTGTTTATTAAGATGACACAAAGCATTGAGGAAAAATTTGAAGCCCTTTCACTTTATAGCCAAGTTTAAAAGAGAGAATGATCAAACCTAAACTTTTGGGAAATTCAGCTCTCTTATTTAGTTTTGCCCTAGCCAGTGAGTGACCTTGAATAACTCACCAGACTAATGCACTCACTGAATTTAACTTGCTTTTGTTCCAATAACTAAATTTGGATGCCTGTTTCGTTTTAAGCACAAGTAATTATATTATGTATTTTTAACCCACCAATTAGTTTTGCATAAAGCTAATGGATCTGATTATAACCTAAGAATGAGATTTTGGCTATTTTTCTACTTAAATATTTCATGGACACAGACATAACTGGCAATACTGATGGAAAAGAAGTAGAAGACAAGAAGAGTGGACTAAATCAGCATGATTTACAAATTCTTTGGGAGATATAATGCATTACACTGGTACAGAAGTCTCTCTATAAGCCAATGGATGATGTCATCCTACAATGTTATTGTAAGCAGTACACACGTGTCTCCTAAGGTTTGTATACGTGTGCCTACACCAGTGCCTTAACTGATCAGATACTCAATAAGTATTTGGGGATTATCTTTGTTATCTTAAGACTTTCCATTACTTTTATTTTTAGGTTGTATCCTGAATTGTTTTTTAATTAAAAGTAATTCATGTATTAACTTGAGACTTTATGTTAACTTAGTTGATATGTTTTAGATCTACAGATATTTTTATCTATCCATACTTATATTGCTAACAACATTTCTTATTTCCCAGTGCTTTTCTCTTCTACTTTTAAAAAATTGTGGTAAAATGTATATAGCCATGTTAAAGTGTACAGTTCAATGGTATCGTGCACATTCATCGTATCGTGCAGCCATCACCACCATTTGTCTTCATAGCTTGTTTCATCTTATAAAACTGAAAATCTATGCCATTAAATAAGAACTCCCCATTTCATTCTTTCCTTGTCCCCTGGAAACCACAATTTTACTGTCTGTCTCTATGATTTTGACTACTCTAAGTACCCCATATTAGTGGAATCATATAGTATTTATCTTTTTGTGACCATCTTATTTAATTTAGCATAATGTCCTCAAGGTTCATCCATGTTATAGCCTATATCAGATTTTCCTTCCTTTTTAAGGCAGAATAATATTCTGTCATATGTATATAACAGATTTTACTTATCTGTTTTGCCATTCATCTGTTGATGGATACTCGGTTGCTTTCATTTTTTAGTTATTGTGAATAATGCTGCTTATGAACATGGGGGTACAAATATCTCTCTAAGACCCTGTTTTCAATCCATTTGGGTATATACCCAAAGGGGAATTGCTAGCCCATATGGTAATTGTATTTTTAATTGTTTGAGGAACTGCCATACTGTTTTCTACAGAAGCTGTACCATTTTACATTCCCACCAACGATGCACAAAGGTTCCAGTTTCTCCACATTCTTACCAACACTTATTATTTTCTGTTTGTATGTTTTTGATAGTACTCATACCAATCAGTATGAGGCAATACCTTGTAGTTTTGATTTTCATTCTTTCCTAATGATAAGTGATGTTGAGCATCTTTTTATGTGCTTATTGGGCATTTGTACATCATATTTGAAGAAATGTTTATTTGCCCATTTTTGAATTGGGTCTTTTGTTGTTATTGAGTTTTGGGAGTTTTTGATACATTCTTGATACTCATCTCTTATCAGATATATGCAAATTTTCTTTCCCATTCTATGAGTTGTCTTTTTACTTTGTTGATACGGTCTTTTGATACACAAACTTTTAAAACTTTCATGAAGTCCGATTTGTCTATTTATCCTTTTTCCTTTTTTGAGATGGAATCTCTTTCTGTCATCCAGGCTGCAGTGCAGTGATGCAGTCTCAGCTCACTGCAACCTCTGCCTCCCGGGTTCAAGCGATTCTCCTGCCTCAGCCTCTCGAGTGGCTGGGATTACAGGTACCCACCACCATGCCTGGCTAATTTTTGTATTTTTAGTAGAGATGGGGTTTCACCATGTTGGCCAGGCTGGACTCCAACTCTTGACCTCAAGTGATCTGCCGCCTCAGTCTCACAAAGTGTATTTTTTCTTCATTACTTCTTTTTGTTTTGTTTTAAGACAGAGTCTTGCTGTCACCCAGGCTGGAGTGCTGTGGTGTGATCTTGGCTCACTGCAACTTCCACCTCCTGGGTTCAACTGACTCTCATGCCTCAGCATCTCAGGTAACTGGGATTACAGGCATGTGCCACTGCACCCAGCTAATTTTTTGTATTTTTACTAGAGATAGAGTTTGATTGTGTTTGCTAGGCTGGTCTCGAACTCCTGTTTTCAAATGATCTGTCTGCCTCACCTCCCAAAGTGCTGGGATTACCTTGATTACTTTTTGAATAATAAAAACCAGTATTATTTAGTTCAAGTGACTGCTTCACAGTCTGAATCTAAGATGCTATTTTTAAAAGTTCTGTCCTCATACAGAGAAATATTCTAAATTTTGTAGTAACCTTGCCTGAACACAGAGATCCTGTTATAAGCCTTGTTATATATTTAAATATATATAAATATTGTCATATTTTAACAAGGTTAAACATAAACCTTGTTATGTGATCCCTGTGAAGTGATAAGAAGATACCTTTTTGAAAAAAGTATATAGATTGAGAAACTCAGTTTAAAAGTACAGACACTTCTTTGGGTTCAAGATCAGTTTTTCTCCACATATTTCTCTGTAAAATTCAGTTGAGAAGTAAATAAACAAGGAAGCTGCCAGTTCTTTCTTTCCTGGACTTGAAGTTTCTGGAGGGTGGAGGGACAAAAAATGTCGACTCGCTTGTTAGCCAGAGCTCAACCAGTGAGTGCCAAACAAAGTGAGATGCTCAATAGATACCTTTTATTCTGCTTAACTGTAGTGTATACAAAACTGTCAGGCCAATATACTCTTCTGCCTCCTTATAAATCTAAGTTTTTCCTTTAAATTTTTATGTTATTTTGCACATTGACACAGAGAAAAATCATATTCTTCAAGCTATTTTTTTAATTTAAAAAAGTTAAATGAATAAATAAAATTCTTACCTTATAGACTCTAGTTTAATTGAATGCAATCCCAAATGCTCTTATTTAAAACCGGTCAGCTGAATGTTAATGAAATATTCTGGATTATTCATTTTCAGGCATATGAAATATCATTTCTTGTTAAGGAAACTCAGTCAAAAGACCTTGAGTATCCAAATCAGTGTCTGAATCATACGGAACTATTAACAATGATAAGATTAGGCCAAAGAGCACAATGAATAGAGTTATGACTAGCAGAATTTGTCTGAGATTCATTTGCGTTTGGCTGCAAATGACTAAGTAAGACCAACAGTAGCAATGTCATGTGATGATTTTGAAGCATTAGCTGGAAAATTATAAATAGATGATTTCTAGAGCCTATTGAAAAGGACCAGTTGTTTCTGAGTGTCATGTCAATTATGAGAAACTATTGCTAACAAAGAGAAAGAATGAAAAATTAAAAAGCATAGGGGACAATTACCTTCCAAACATCTGAATCACTCTCGGATGGCAGCCAGCTGCTCAAGTGCTGGGATGTTGAAGTTTTATCCAAGAGGGCAAAGGAGGGCAAAAAGTGAAAGGCTCAGAAATCATGACCCTGCTTAGCAACTGCTGCTTCCTTCCTTCCACATCACAGCTATACTTTGGTTAGTGGTAAGTAATAAAAGCAAATGGCTGATGGGTCTTTGCTTTAACTTAGGCCTTAGTACTCTCATGGCAGAGGGGAGAGAATATGGGTTGACCTATTAAAATGTTCAGCATTCTGTTCCTTATTTTCCCATGACTTAGAGACACCCCTGAATTAAAAAAAAATCTTGTTTCTGTCTTTGCTGAATGGAAGAGTTGGCAAAGTATCTGGTAATATTTAATCTATAACTAATTTTCTAGGGTTGATGAAGGATCTACTAGATTCTTTTTAGAGGCATTTAAGTCATTAGCTCTTACTCAGCAGTTCTTATTGTTGCTATTTATTTCATTGAGCAAGATAATAAATTATTATTTAAAAAGAGAAAAATTGAGTGAAGATGAATTTGTATTGAGCTGGTTTGCTTGCCATGTTTTTATTATCTACCAGCTTAAACAGAACAAAAATATTCATAAGCTTGTACTGTCTAGTTTCCACTAGAAAATATGCATTTTATGTAACTTAAATTATTTATCCATGATATGTAACTTAAATTACTTGTTCTAGGGATTATTTTTGAAAACACCAATTCATCTTGAAACAATTCATACTTTATCAAACACTCACCTTCAATTTAGATGGCTAATTAGGCTGAAATGCTTGACTGTAATGAACTTGATGCATTTTAAGCAAAACCGTTATATAATATTTGAAATAATAGGTTCTACCTTGCTGAAATTGTTTTTTTGAAAAGTCAACATAGTAGAAGACCTTTATTATTCTTTCTGTAATAAAGAATATTCAGAGGGAGGATCTCTGATCACATCAAATCTCTGGATATTGAGAGCCCTTGCTATCTCTTGTTAGTATTTTAAAATCTGACATCAGAGTCTTGTAGGGGAAACTCTTTTTTACATGTCTGGGAGTCTATAGTGAGTAGGAAATAATAGTGAATAGGAATAATGCTTTTGAAAATCATGCTCTTTATGAAAGTTCATCACCCGTAAAATGCCTTCTGTTTATGAAAGAACAGCAGTGTGAGTAGTTATTTGATGTGTTCTCATGTTGCAGCATGAACAGCAAAAACAAATGTAATATTAGTTGACAGATTTGGCTTAATGTGTTATTTGATATCTCAGCCTGATTCAGTTGTCTTAAAAAATAAAAGTTATTCACTCCACAATATATCTACTTATGGGGCAGATAGTGAAATAACCTTACTTTCAACTTGATCACTTAATCACCTGTGGTTGTCATCCTGAGATCAGGTTTATTTCATAGGAAGCATTTCTTTCTTAAAGAGATTGAATGAAGCAAATGCAACCTCATTATTCATTTCAGTCACAGTGAGCATTTTGTATTTAAAAATATATAATGTTTTAGGAGTGGATAGGCACAATTTTGAACTTTTAGCATTTTAAAGTTAATATCAACCAAGTTGTACCCCACCCAGTCTTATGACATTCTCTACAAAAAACAAAAGAAAAAAAACAAAAAATCATTATTTTCATAGTAAAATAGATTTTGGAACTAATGCGCTCTATCTCCCTATCCCCTGTTTGGAAATGCTCAATGTACCCGAGAGTGTTAAAACCCTGTCCTGTAGTAAAGAAGTTCTTTCATTTTTTAATCTAGGTATGTTTTAAGCTTTATGTTTGCATACAGATAGTTAAGTCAAATAGTTCTGAGGTTTCTTAACATACACAACAGTCTCCAACCTCTCTTCTTTTCCATTTCCCATTCTCCAGAGGCAACCACTTTTTATCTTTTAGCTGATTCTCTTGGTAACTACCTCTATCTTGAAATGATAGGATGGTATGGCTACTCCCTGAGTATTTTTTTTTCCTTAGCTTTATCTATTTACCTCTCACTGTAAAAGATGAGAATTTATTTAGCTAATTCTCCTACCCTGTCTCTCTCTTTCTCTCACATTCTCATAGGCGTGCACGTGCACATGCACACAATTCCCATCCCTCCTTTCTTCCTATAAAATTAGGCCATGATTTTGGGTTATTGCAGCATTGAGTGTTTAAATTATTAAGACTATTCAAGTGCAGTTTGTAGCTATACCACAAAGAAGAATATGATTTTTGTTCTATTTTTCAACAATTTTTGTTTCTTTCTGGAATTTACAATTATTATTGTTTGCTTAGTTTTCTATGTGTTTATCTCCAATTCAACCCCTAATTCTCTACAAGTTGGGTAAATCTCTTCTGGGTATATTCATTTACATCAGATTTTCTCTCAACATCATCTGTTTGAAGCAGTCTTGACAGGAGCCTTCTGACCTGTTGTAGTCTGGACTGGAAGCCCTTCTTTGCCGGGTATACAGCCGCCATTTGGGGATTTCCCTTCCTCTTCGCTCTGGGGAGGTGGGCCTCCTATTGCTTCATCCTGTGACTACTTCTTTCTTGCTTTACTCCTTTGTTTTAGCAGAGCATAGCCTCTGGTATCTTTTAAGAAAAGTGTGTAGAAGATGGATTGTGTGTGTGTGTGTATGTGTCTGAAAATACCTTTATTCTACCTTCTCACTGATCATTAGTCTATATTATTCTTGCTATAAAATTCTAGATTAGAATTATTTTTCCTTCTTATGTAAAACAAATTGTCTTCTGGCTTTTAATGTTGCTGTTGAGAAATCCAAACCAGTCTGATTTATCATGCTTTGTATATACTTCTACTTCCACCCTAAAACTTACTTCCCTGCATATTCTGAGATTTCAAATAATGTTCCTTTGGTGTTTGTCTATTTTTAGTGCACTAGGCTGGTCTTTTAAATTTGTAAACTCAGGTCCTTCATTTTCTTGAAAGATTTCATTGATAATTCCTCCTTTCTCTTTCCACTTGCCTTCAGGAACTCCTTTCCTCTAGGTGTTGGACCTCCTGCAATGGTCACTAATTATCTTACCTTTTCTCTCCTAATTTATATCTATTTACCTTTTTACTTTACATTCTGTGAGATTTCCTCAACTTTATTTTTAGCTATTATATTGTGGTTTTCATTTTTGCTATTATACATACTTTTATTTTCCCAGAGTTCTTTTTTGGTTCTACACATATTTCTTTTGAAGTATAGCCTCTTTTTCTTATTTTATGGATATAATATCTTATCTCTGATAATCTTTCTTTTTTACCCAAATCATATTTTCCATGGATAGTGTATTTCCTCCAGGTTGAGATTTTTGTTGCTTGCTGTGAGTCTGTTACACAAACTGGAGCTTTCCCTAAATCTCTGCTAATCCTTGACTGCCTTCTCATATTTAGGAGTAAAAGACTAGAAAGCTGATTGGATGCTCTGAATGTGTAGGTAGGCCTGTTGACTGAATGTCACTGTAGGGTAATCTGGATGTGCCAATTTCAGTATCTTGTCTTCTTGGACTGATCAGATCTCCTAGAGAGGGAATCTCTAGTCTCTTGACTGGAGGGTAAAGAAATTGCTCCCAGTGTATGAGGAGCTGAGTCAGGGAAGAGGACTGGGGATCTCAACATTCAGAATGTCTACATTAGTTGAATCCTCTTATTTTCAGAATACTCCTCAATTGCGCCTGGTGTCTGCCAGTCCAGAGACCCTGTGATTCATTCTTTCTAGGTAATATACGTCCAGTCTTCTGTCTGAACTAGGGGTGGAAGCAACTAATCAGCAACACAGAGTAAGGAGAGACTTATAGTTCTCACTGATTTTTAAACATTTTTAAAAATCAAGATTAATCTTAACATATGATTGTCTCTTTACCTGGAGTTAGGCCAAGCTTGAGGTTAAGGGCACAGACCACCAAGACTGACAGTTCTGCCCAACTTCCTGATGCCAGTTGCAAATTTGGGGGTCCCCAGGGCTATCCTCATTTCAGACCAATTGGCTATACATTTGAGAGTTCACATAGACTCTGTCAGTTTTGATAATACACTAGAACAACTCATAGAACTCAGGAAAGTGCTATTACTTATTATGGTTTTATTGTAGCAATAGGATACACATAAGAGCCAGCCACAGGAACACACACATAGGGAAGAATCTGAGGCTAGCACAAATCTTCCAGGTCCTCAGGGATATATTACCCTTCTGTTGTTGATGTGTGACAATGCACATGGAATACCGCCAATTTGGGAAGCTTGTCTAAGCTTCAATGTCCATAGTTTTTATTGGGGCTGCATTACATAGGTGTGATTGATTGAATCACCACCCACATCATTGCCCAAAGCCTCAACCCTTTGACCACATGGTTGGTTCTTCTGTCTGGCCAGCCCTCATTCTGAGTCACCTTATTAGCACACACTTACCAGGTATAGTCTAAGGGGCCCATCATAATTAACTCAGATATTCCTAACATTTGGGAAATTCCAAGGGTTTAGAGGTTACTTCCTGGGAGCTGGGGCAAAGGCCCATCTTTTCTTTAGATAAAGGTAATTCTTCCCTACACAACACTCCACCTTTACTTCCAGAGGTACCTGGTTCCATCAATTTCAAAATACTTGAAGGATTCTAAAGTAAAAATCAGAATTGTTCTCTGTTCTTTGTTGGTTGGTTGTTCTCTGTACTGCTGACTTAAGATTTAGTTTTTATGAGTTGGTTAAGTCATTTATCATTTATTCATCTAATTTCTGGCTTCCAAAATCCCATTTTTTTTCCCGTTCTTGAGTGGTTATACTTAACAAAAAAACTTTTTCAGTAGTGTTGGTAGGGTTTCTGGAAGGAGAAAAATTAAGTCTGTGTATTCAGTTGGCCGTCTTTACTCAGAAATTGCCCAGGCCTCTCCCAATTAATTTTTTGTTTGTTTGTTTGTTTGTTTTTTGAGATAGGGTCTCACTTTGTCACCCAGGCTGGAATACAGTGGTGAGACTACAGTTCACTGCAGGCTTGACCTCTTGGGATCAGGTGATCGTTCTACCTCAGCCTCCCTGGTATCTGGGACTACAGGTGCATGCCACCACGCCTGGCTAAGTTTTTTTTTTTTGGTGGAGATGGGGTTTTATTATGTTTTCCAGGCTGGTCTCGAACTCCTGGGCTTAATCAGTCTCCCACCTTCATCTCCCAAAGTGCTGGGATTACAGGCATGAGCCACCATTCCCAGCCCCAACTTATTTTTATTAACAACCTTTTTGTAGAATACTTATTAACACCTGGTAAATGCTAAATTAGCAAATACTTCTATATTGCTGAATTAATACAGATAACTAATTCAGACTTCAGGATCTTTCAAGATGACCCTTCCCTCAGGGCTCATTTCTCTCCTACTTTACCTATTGAGGTCACAGCATATAAATAGCTTCTTATTGCTTGTTGACTGTAGAGAATGTGGGGCTAAAGAGGGATCTTTTATCTTCAATCTTGCCTATTTTTACAATGTTTTTATATATATGTTTATATATACAATGTTTATATATATATAACTCTTTAATGAATTTTAAAATAATTTTAGAACAAGAAAAAAGTAGAAACATTGCATGAAATGATCCTTAAAATTTTTCCACTTCAAATCTATAATACTAAGATTGTGAGTAGGGTTAATGGAGAACTAAAAATGGAGAATTCTTTTTATATTTAATGGAGTAGGTAGGACACAGTGTAGAACTCTTTTAATCATTTTGATCCAAAAGTCAAACTTGTATTCTTTCTCTATATATATCTTTTCTTTCTGGGCTAGAAAGAAGTTTTTAAGGTTACACTTTGTGTTAATAAAGTCTTTGCTTGAAAAAGTGGATGTTGATCCTCTCATGATGCTGATTTCTTATTTCATTTTCTAAATAAGAGTGCATGTATTGACTTTCCTGTACCATTCTAGGATACAACTATAATTGAATTATTCTTTTTTGACAATCTTTTTAGAATCCTTGCTCCCTGCAAGATTTATTCCAAATTCCATAACATGGCATTCTCATCCCTCTTACAATATGGCAGCAACTTACCTTGTAGCTTAATCTGTTTCTTGGCCCCATCAAGCTTCCTATTCCCTTCAACACTCAATTATTTGCTGATTCTCCCAGCTTCTTGGTGTTGAGGTATCTTTATCCATGCAGTTTCCCCAGCCTAGAATTCCTTTACCTCCCTTCCATCTCTGCTTGTTTAAATGATATCCTTTTTCTCTTTTTAAAAAAATTTTGTTTTGTCTATTTTTAACTTTTATTTTAAGTTCAGGGGTACAAGTTCAGGTCTGTTATATAGGAAAATTTGTGTGTTTGGGGTTTGTTGTACAGATTATTTCATCACCCATGTATTAAGCCTAGTATCCATTAGTTATTTTTCCTGATCCTCTCCCTCCCCCTACCTTCCACCCTCTGAAAGGCCCTTGTGTGTATTGTTCGCCTCTGTGTGTCCCTGTGTCCTCATCATTTAGCTCCCACTTATAAGTGAGAACATGCCGTATTTGGTTTTCTGTGCTTGTGTTAGTTTGTTAAGGATAATGGCCTCCAGCTCTATCCATGTCCCTGCAAAGGACATGATCTCATTCTTTTCTATGGCTGCATAGTATTCCATGGTGTATATGTACCACATTTTCTTTATCCAGTCTACCATTGATGGGCATTTAGGTTGATTCCATGTATTTGCTATTGTGAATAGTGCTGCCATGAACATATGCATGTGTGTGTCTTTATAATAGAATGAATTATATTCTTTTGGGTATAGGATTGCTGGATCAAATAGTATTTCTGTCATTAGGTCTTTGAGGAATCACCACACTGACTTCCACAATGGCTGAACTAATTTACACTCCTACCAACAGTGTATAAGCATTCCTTTTTCTCCACAACCTTGCCAGCATCTGTTATTTTTTTGACATTTTAATAATAGCCATTCTGACTGGTGTCAGATGGCATCTCATTTTGTTTTTGATTTGCATTTCTCTAATGATCAGTGATGTTGAGCTTTTTTTTCATGTGATTGTTGGCCACATGTATACCTTCTTTTGAAAAGTGTCCGTTCATTGGCTGGCTGTGGTGGCTTATGCCTATAATTCCAGGACTTTGGGAAGTCAAGGTGGGCCAATGGCTAGGAGTTTGAGACCAGCCTGGGCAACATGGTGACACCTTGTCTCTACAAAAAAACACAAAAGTTCGACAGGCGTGGTGTTGTGTTCCTGTGGTCATAGCTACTTGGGAGGCTGAGGTGGGAGGATCACATGAACCCAGGAGGAAGAGGTGCAGTGAGCTGAGATTGTGCCACTGCATCCCAGCCAGGGCAACAGAGGAAAGAGAGAAAGAGAAAGGCGGGAAGGCGGGAAGGCGGGAAAGCGGGAAGGCGGGAAGGCGGGAAGGCGGGAAGGCAGGAAGGAAGGAAGGAAGGAAGGAAGGAAGGAAGGAAGGAAGGAAGGAAGGAAGGAAGTTGTTCATGTCCTTTGCCCACTTTTTTATGGGGTTGTTTTTCTCTTGTAAGTTTGTTTAAGTTTCTTACAGATACTGGATATTAGACCTTTGTTAGATGCATAGTTTGCACAGATTTTCTCCCATTCAGTAGGCTGTCCATTTACTCTGTTAATAGTTTCTTTTGCTGTGCAGACGTTCTTCAGTTTAATTGGATCCCATTTGTCAATTTTTGCTTTTGTTGCAATTGCTTTTGGTGTCTTCATCATGAAATCTTTGCCCATGCCTATGTCCTGAATAGTATTGCCTGGGTTGTCTCCAGGGTTTTTATAGTTTTAGGTTTTACATTTAAGTCTTTAATTCATCTTGAGTTAATTTTTGAATATGGTGTTAGGAAGGGTCCAGTTTTGATCTTCTGCATATGGCTGGCCAGTTATCCCAGCACCATTTATTGAGTAGGGAATTCCAGACCCATTTTTATAAGCCACCTGAAATATTACCTTCTGTGGTAAAGGTTCGCACTTATCTTTCCTTTACTCAGGATAATTGACACTCCTGGGGCCTTACTGGGCTTTTGTTTGTTTGTTTTTGCCCTTCATATATTTGACCATAGCCTGTCGGTGCAGTAGGTATGAGTATGTGTTTGGGTCAGGGGGAGACGGGGAGAGGAGAGAGAGAGGTGAGAGAGAGAGAGAGATTGTTTCTATAAAGTTATAATTTCCTTGAGGGTAAATATGATGAGTCACATATACATAGAATGCCTTTTATATAGTTGATTTTCAGTAATGTCAGTTGATTTAAATACTGACCACTAAATGTCAGTTGATTTGAAATGAATCTTGTTTCATTTTCTTTACCTTAATAGCATTGACAAAGGCAACAATTGTACAAATTATGTATTAAAGTTTTACAAATCCAGTCTCTCACAATTTCTTGAACAATAGAAAGGTGACTGCCTAATATTTTAAGGTGATTTTTAGCAACTTGGGATGAGGGTGAGAAGTATGAATGCTCATTAGTGTTCACTGAGTCCAGGTCCACATACTGATGACCATGGGTGCCACTGCGGCTGCCTGCCTGAAGCAGCCAAATGAATCTCTGTGTGACAGGAAATGACTGCTGTAGTGGAGGAAAGAAAATACAGAAGGCATGATGAATATCTGAGTCAATCTCAGTATCCCTGCCACAGGAAGATCTGAATAATTGGGGAGAGGGGTAGGAGGAAGGTTTGAGGGGAGAAGATGATTGATTAAGTGTGTTATGGTTGATAGCAGACTGTTCTCTGGGCAAGGGAGTTAGCGGGTATTTGAGGAAAGACCCAGGAGATGGTGCATGGTCTCTAAGTGATTAGCAGAATGTAATCACCCATCTGCCGAGGGGCACAGCTGTACAAAAGGACATATTCAAAAAGGGAAAGGAGAGAGAAACACCAATGATAACACCGAGATCTTTTAAATTATGGAAATCTGTTTGGGCTCCCCTATTGACATGCTGTTTCCCCCCTGGGGCACTTGTAGTCCTTCTCCTCACTGACATCCACTTGTAGGCTGGCCTGTTATTGCAAGAGGATTAGAAAGTAAGATTATTCTGGGGCTACTACAGTGCTCTCACTAAACAGTGTTACTCTACGTGAGTGCTGGAGGGCACTGGGGTGGGCAGGGAAAGAGAGCAAAGGAGAAGAAGGCATCAGGAAGCAATTATGGACATTTCCTTAGGAGCATCTTACAGAAGCCACTTTAACTTTTTCCCTAAGTACAAATTTAACTTAATATTTGGCAGCAACTCTTTGCCTCTTCTATTTTAGAGCTTAAAGCCATTTAAAGTTTCCCAGCTCTTGACCCAACAAAAGGCATGGGACGTAGGCAGGCAGCAAGATTTAAAACTAAGTGACGAATCAGACCCTCATCTATCTGGTTAGGCAGTGGCATTTAATTAACCAATGTATTAAATTTGCTTTTGTGTTTTCTTTGCAGAGCCCAATCTGGTATCCTGGAATCAGATACAGGGTACACCTCTGGAGTTTCTGTCTTTCTCCTTAATGCAATCAAGTCATGAGAGCTAACCTTAGACAAAAATTGAAACAGGCCAGAGGATTTTTTTATTTATTTCTAAATTCAGTGTCTGTATGAATAGGTTCTGTGAAGAGTGGTTATAAAAATGTAAGAGAAGAAATGAAGGGGGAGAAAAAGGAAAATTATGTGATGCTTAATATAATTTTTTCTACCTCTGTTCTGCAATAAGTGCTATGTAGCAAGCACATCTGTTAATTTGACTAGAATTATGCTTTAATCACTTGCTTATGTTTTAAGGAGTAAGCAGGGCGAGAAAGACTGAGAATAAGAATGTAGGCTTAGGGTTGATTTACATGATGAAAAGACTGCCTCTCAAACTGTACTCATGATAATGCTCTTACATGGAAAGAACAGTTTCTTGCTGAGACAGAGCAGGAATTTATTTGGCTGAAGTTGGCTTTGTCAGCTAGTCATGTTAGCACAGTACTATTAATTTATCCTGCTTTAAGATTGTTGGGGTTTTTGAGAGTATAGTCTTGATTCTTCTGAACCATGATTGTAAGTGCTCTGTCCACCCAAAGACTCTTTTCTATAGTGATCCTTGTTCTGGCAACTGTCTCCTTTTTCTCAGCCCACTCATCACTGCTTGTTTGCAAAAGGTCTGCCTATGACTGCACAATCCTGGAGCTTATACATTAGCTTCCAAATAGGGACTGCATAGCAGCCCTCTCTGCCCAAGAGATTTAGGCCACTAAGGGAGTATGAAGCTGGGACCCTACTGGCACCAGTGTCCTCCAGCATGGTGCAGCCCCGACACTGGCCTTCATATTGTTTGGCCACAAGAAAAGAAACAGCGGGGAGAGGAGGAGCCAGATGATTAATCCTGAAGGGCCATTAGGGACAGAACCATTTACAGTGAGTACAGTCGGCAAGATACCTGGCTTTTCTGTTATTTTATTTAAGAGAAAAAATTGTAAAAGAAAGGAGAGGGAGGTGGGAAGTTTTGATGGCGATGTAGCTGAACTTTTTTGTCTCCTGATTTGGTCGAATGAACTTTTCTAATTTAACTGTGTTTGTTTATTCAAGTCGAATGCCTTCTGCTAGCGTCAGGCTCCAACCCAAAACTTGTGGACACGAGATCACAGAAACAGTTCTTGTTAATAAGCCATCCATGGCATGTTTCTATAGGATTATAGAGTAAGATGGGAAAACCCTTTTATAACTTTTTTTTAAAAAGCCTTAAAATAATTACTGCTTTCAGCTATTGCACTTTAATTATTGCCTCTTCTTTGGATTTGTGTAAAGGAAAGGATTTGATGGATGTTATTTTTAACAGCAGCTGGGATAAAGGTGGTATTATCGCTAATGTTGGAAAGGTGGCCGCAGACAAGCATTTGATGTAGGGGGAGGGAGATGAGAGGTCACTGGGTTCCAAAAAGCTGGCTGATCACTCCCTTCACACCATCTTGGAGCCAGAGTTGCAACTTGGTGGGTGCCTGTGTGCACTTAGTCAAATTTTTTTATTTTCACTATCAGAACTTGTAGTCTAAGCTTTTTAAAAAACGTCTCTGTGACTAGAAAGAAATCTTATTGCAAGATGACTTGTAAAAAAGAATTCAAAACTTATGTTATTTACAAATATAGACTTATGCTCAATTTCCTGCTTTCTGTTTGCATTCAAATGGAGTAATTAGCTTGGTGAGAAAGAAACTTGAATAATCCTGATAAGGGCAAGAAAAATATTCACAAAGACTGTTACTGTAGGTTTCCACAATGGGAAGCATTTTAAAAAAATTATAATTTATCTTTAAAATCAGATGTGATTCTGTTAAAATCAGAAATAGAGTATGACCATCCATATATGCTACATTTAAATGTGAACTACTACTAACAACTGAAAAATGTGGTAATTTCTTTTCATGAAAATGGGCAATTAATCCATTTTATGCTACTACCCAGGCTTGCTGTGCTTAATGATACATATACCATTCTTTTCCTAGTGGCAAAGATATATGTGAGGGAAAGTAAATAGAAGTTGAAATGAAACTTGAGTAAAGCACACTTTGCTTTATTTCTGCAGGTTATAGAAATTCTCTTGTGTATAGTCTGATCAGTTAAATGTGGAAACATAGCATCTAGGTAAAAGTTTTATAGTTACAGGAAAATTTTGCTTTGGCAGCTTGAATGTAAGATTTCTTTGTACTTTACTCACATAGGATGCACATCCTCTCCTCTCCAGCTATGCTTTTGTTTCATATTTTTATTTTATTCTGATTTGTCTTCTACGTATATAACCACATCTGTTTTGTCAGTCTTAAGTGGCAGACTTCTAGAGGGGAGAATCTCCCATGTTTGTTCCTCTGGGAAGAATTAGCAACAAAAAATGTGTAAATGATGACTTAACAAAATGCTTTTTTCATGATAGCAATTTATTCCTTTTCATTAAGTAGGACACATCTATCAATAATACTTGTATGCTTTGATAAAATGGAGACCATCATTTAGTAGCTACACAGCTCTCAGGATAGGCAGGAAACTTCCAAGAGCTTCCAAATCTCTGGATAAATAACCCTAGGCAATCACAGATTCTTAGGGCAAATGGGATCCTACTGGCCATCTAGTTCAATTTTGTCATTTTACAGATGAAGAAACTGAGGCCAAGAAATGTGTGGAGCATTTTACCCCGAATCATATAAAACTGCAGTGTGCTTAGTGCACATAATGGTGTATATGGAAATGTTGCAAGTTGGGGCATAAATTGCACTGAGCTAATTCTTTAGTGTGTTTTTTAGTTTACAGTAGGATGTGTATTCCAAGGAAGGCCCTGCCTTGACTTAGGAGTTTCAGAGAAAACACAGTGACTAAGCACTGTTTTTCAGTTGTGCAGGGCTTTGGGGCAGGGTTTTGTGGGCGAGTGTGTGTGTGTGAGTGTAGCTTAAACAGTTCATTGTATGCTGCCCTGGCTCAGCATTCAGTTTTCTAGTTTCAATGACTCTGGCTTCTTAGAAGAGGAAACCGTTGTGACACCAGTGTCTCCCTTTATAACCAGTTCTATGTTCTTGAACTAGAAACCTTATTAACCTTTATGTATCAGATTCCTTCTCTAGGATTGTGATTCTAAACTTACCCCCAGAGGGCAGTGGCTCAATTAATAATCTTTTCTAAATATTAAAAATTTGGGGCCAGGCACGGTGGCTTAGGAGATCGAGCCCATCCTGGCTAACACGGTGAAACCCTGTCTCTACTAAAAATACAAAAAAGCAGCCGGGCGTGGTGGCGGGTGCCTGTAGTCCCAGCTACTCGGGAGGCTGAGGCAGGAGAATGGCGTGAACCCGGGAGGTGGAGCTCGCAGTGAGCCGAGAGCATGCCACTGCACTCCAGCCTGGCCGACACTCCAGCCTGGGTGACAGAGTGAGACTCTGTCTAAAAAAAAAAAAAAATTGGAGAAGTTGGAATCAGCCTGAGGCTGGAGTATGGTTTATGAAGAAGTGGTATGGTAGCTTACTCTTCCTGGAGTTTTATCCCTCTCAGTGAAATTTTGTTATTTTCTAATTTTTTTTTTTTTTAATAGCTGGGTCTAGTATTCTTATTACTTTTAAAAGAGAATACAAGCATAGTTAAAAATGTGGGGTGTCTGCCTTATATTCATGGGAAAGAAAAAAGTGTGGGGTATGGATTTCTGCCTTTTGCAATCAGGTGGAGGAGGCTATCTAATTGAAGCCTGAAGCCATTCTCTAAGGCAGGTATCAAAGTGGTAAACCTACTTTATGACATATATTTTGCTCTGTGCAAATAACTTTGTTTTAAAAATTTATCTGTAATTCTCTCTGGTTTTTTTTTTTTTTTTTTTTTTTTTGAGACATAGTTTCATTCTTGTTGCCCAGGCTACAGCACAATGGTGCCATCTTGGCTCAGCTCACCGCAACCTCCCCCTCCCGGGTTCAAGCGATTCTTCTGTCTCAGCCTCCTGAGTAGCTGGGATTACAGGCGCCCACCGCTACACCCGGCTAATTTTTGGTATTTTTGGTAGAGATGGGGCTTCACCATGTTGGCCAGGCAGGTCTTGAACTCCTGACCTCAGGTAATCCGCCTGCCTCCGCCTCCCAAAGTGTTAGGATTACAGGCGTGAGCCACCGCGCCTGGCCTTCTCCTCATCATTTAATTCAAAAGTTAGATGCTTAAGAAATTAGAGAAAGGGATTATGCTGCAGTATTGGAAAGATTCTGAAAAAATATGTCATAGCAGTGACTTAGTCTTAAGGCTTTTGTCAACTCAACAAGTCTTTTTTATTTCCACTCCTCATTCCTGTATGGAAAGATACATGTTTCCAGTCAAATTGGAAGCATTTCTAAAGTTTCCCCTCTCTTTTGGTATGTAAAGATAATTTTGCTTCTGTTGTTGAATATTTGTTACTATACAAATATGAACTACTTTTTGACAATCACATTTAATTTCTGATCTTTTGGTGAGTCACCTTTCATCTTTGGGGGAATAACGGTATAAACTAACTTGAATATGTAGAACCAGACAAAAAATTATAAAAGAAAAAGAAATTCATTGCCTTGAGTAGAAAAAGCTGCTCCTGAGACTAAAAATAGTGCTTATTTATTTTAAAATACAAGAGCCTAAAAGTTGTTGTTATACTAGACTGGTTCCAGAAGAGAGATAAATTTAATAGCTGGATAATTAAACTAATTAAATTTATCTTAAAACCCAACCTTACTTTATGATGAATTACACTTACGTTATTTTAACTTATTTGGTTAATATTTTACTGTTTATGTATTTCAGACCAATTTATTACCCTTAAAATTCCAGAAACCTCTAAAAATTCCATATAACCAAATATTAATATAATTTAGATTGAGAGTTAATTAGATCTATTCAGTACAATCCATGATTTATATTTTCTAGGAAAGTAAAGATTTGGGATTGTCACAGGTTATTATTTAGCTAACAAGTCATAGAAAGGAGCAATATCTCCTGAATTCAGCTCAGTGTTTTTTGTAGTTAGAACATCTTCCCACTGTAGCTGTCCCATGTATTGAATATGTTGATTTTATAGTCAAAATGATGTTTGGATACTTTTAGTAAAAAAGCCCAAAATAATCGTGGCTTGAACAAGATAGAAGTTTGGCTTTTTTCTCACATAAAAGAAATACAGGGCAGCACTCAGACCTGGTATGGTAGCTCCTCTGTTATCATATGGGACCCGTGTTTCTACCTCCATGCTCCACCATCCTCCACCTATCATAGTCAAAGGCCTTTCTGGGTCTGGGTTGCCAGCTGCTCTAGCCATCAAGTCCACGTCACAGGCTGGAAGAAGGGGAGGAAAGTAGAAGGGCATAAAGGGAGCCCCTCCTAATTGAGTCAGCTCCCTGTAAGCAGCTCTCCCAGAATTTCAACACAACAATTCCACTCATTGGCCAGAACATGGCCACACCTAGCTGCAAAGGAGATGGGGAATGTAGTTTTAAATTCTGGGCAGGAATATGAACAGCTAAAAACTCGGATTTTGTTACTAAGAAATGAGGGAAAAATAGATGGGGGTGGCGGGGGGTAGTAGGCAATATCACAATGGTTTTATGTTCATATTATTTCCTGGCTCTTGGGGCTACCATGTAGAAAATCAAAACACCTCTTTCTGTTTTTGTTATGAGCTATGGTTTCTTAATTTAGAAATCTGGCTTAATTTAGAAATCCTGTTTCTTCTGTGAAGTATCATTTCTTTATTTGGCAATCTTGACTGACTCTTGCTTTCTTCTTTCCTCTTGCCTTTCAGCTGTTTTGGAAAGAAGTGAGGTTTAGACTTCTCCATGTTAACCATGAGCGTGACACTTTCCCCCCTGAGGTCACAGGACCTGGATCCCATGGCTACTGATGCTTCACCCATGGCCATCAATGTGACCCCCACTGTGGAGCAGGGTGAGGGAGAAGAGGCAATGAAGGACATGGACTCTGACCAGCAGTATGAAAAGCCACCCCCACTACACACAGGGGCTGACTGGAAAATTGTCCTCCACTTACCTGAAATTGAGACCTGGCTCCGGATGACCTCAGAGAGGGTCCGAGACCTAACCTATTCAGTCCAGCAGGATTCGGACAGCAAACATGTGGATGTACATCTAGTTCAACTAAAGGTAAGGCAAGGTCTGTGATCCTCTCAGGATAGAAGTTTTCAAAAGGCTGTGGCACCTAGAGCCTG